>NC_092466.1:36317710-36617710 GCF_047495875.1 Pithys albifrons albifrons
CATCACAGTTGTGAATGACAACAAATTGTTGGGGGGGTTCACATCCTTGAAGGTTCTCAGGATCTGAGCTGATAAAGCCTTGAGCAGACGGGTCTGGCCTCAGAACTGGCCTTCAGCAGGAATTTGGATTAGGTGCTTCCTGGAGTCCCTTCCCTCCTCAATCCCTCTGTGGGCTTGTTGTGTCTCTGGACACAATGATGCTGCCTTTTTACAAAGCCTGTTCTGTGCCACTACAAATTTTCCTGTGGCCGGTGCTCCTGTAGGACACTGAACTGCAGCAGTGTGGCTTGTGGTGTGGGAGTCAGGAGTAAGTTGTAAAGAAGGAGTGCTGGAAGGCTTTGGTTGTCTGACATGGAACAGCATTCATGAAAGAGAGGGTCCCATGAGAGGGTGAACCTAAAATATCCTTCCTGGGTCCCTGACAAGCAGGTTTCACAGTGTCGTCTGAAGCTGGCGTGGTTAAAACTGCATTTTTTTTTTGGCCAGGGTTTTGTTCCCACAGTCAGGATCTTTTCTTTGAAAAGTTTCTGCCTCCTGCCTTCTGAGGTGTGCAGCTGCATTGCTGATGCACAGAGTGTCCCCAAACACTGGAGATGTCATCGTGCAAGAATGCTCAGAGGTTTAGAGAAAATTATTGCAGCCTTGCCCTTGAGGGTTTCAAAAACAGTGTGAGGAGCAGCAAGACCAAGATAGAAGGAGGAAGGAGCTTCAGCACATCAGCACTTGATAGATAAAATTGCATTTATGGTCCATGGCAGGAAATGGAGCTGGGAAGGGGCTGGAGCAGCAGCTGAGGGAGCTGGGGGGGCTCAGCCTGGAGAAAAGGAGGCTCAGGGGGCACCTTCTGGCTCTGCAATCCCTGCCAGGAGGGGGGAGCCGGGACAGGGGGTCGGGCTCTGCTCAAGGGCACAGGGACAGGAGGGGAGGGCACGGCCTCAGGCTGGGCCAGGGCAGGGGCAGGGGGCACAGCAGCAGGAATTTCTGCCTGGAAAGGGTGGTCAGGCCTTGGCAGGGGCTGCCCAGGGAGGTTTGGAGTGCCCAGCCCTGGAGGTGCCCACAGCAGCAGTGGCCGTGGTACTCAGTGCTCTGGGCTGGGGGACAAGGTGGTATTTGGTGAAACACTTCATGATCTTGAAGATCTTCTCTAATTTTAATAGTCTGTCTTTTAACATAATAGTTGTGACCCCATAAAGTATGAACCTTGCAACTTTTTTGTAACTCTGTTCTTTACTTTCATGGCTTCTTTGCATTTTTCTAAAGAGGTTTTCTAATTAAGATCCATTCTCAGGCTCTTTTACCTTCTCTGGTAGTCTCTTGTACTATTAGGCATTCTTGGGTTTTTTGGATGTTTTCTAGTGCTAAAGGTGTAGGTGTTGTCTGGTGATAGCACTGGGTTAGAACAGCAGCAGGAGCTCAATTGTTAGTTTAGTTCTAAAACACTTAGTGAACAGGCACTCTTGAAGGACAGAGAAGAGCTGTACTGGCTTGGTTTGGAGCAACAAACACAATCCACTTTGTCTCCAGAACTCCAACTGATGTGAATCACTCATGTTTGTCAGGTGCTTTTGATTCTTTCCAAGACATAAGAACTGCAACCTGGACAAGGCCAGAGCTCCCCTAACCTGTCTCAAATGGTAGGTCACAGTAGGCTCTGCACAGGGAGACTGGGAAAATCTACTGCACAGTTCTGGAAAAACAGCTCCCTGTTCACAGCTGTTAACTTCTGCTCTGAAAGGGGTGAACTATTACACTAAAGTGAAGAGATCTTATGAATCATAGAATAATAGCATGGTTAAGATTGGAAGAGACCTCTGAGATCAACCAGTACCTGTTCACCATCAAACCATGTCCTCACATTCCACAGCCACACAGTTATGGACAATTCCAGGGATGGTGACTCCACCACTGCCATGGGCAGCCCATGACAATGCCTGACAACCCCTTCCAATTAGAAATTGTACCTAATATCCAGTGAAAACCTCTGTGGGTGCAACCTGAGGCCGTGCCCTCTCCTCCTGTCCCTGTGCCCTGGAGCAGAGCCTGACCCCTCCCTGGCTCCCCCCTCCTGGCAGGGACTGCAGAGCCAGAAGGTGCCCCCTGAGCCTCCTTTTCTCCAGGCTGAGCCCCCCCAGCTCCCTCAACTGCTGCTCCAGCCCCTTCCCAGCTCCATTCCCTGCCCTGCACACGCTCCAGCCCCTCAGGGTCTCTGCCAGGAGTGCCCAGACCTGGCCCAGCCCTCGAGGGGTCCCAGCAGTGCCTGCACAGGGACAGGCACTGCCCTGGGGCTGTCACACCCCATGGCTGGCACAGCCCAGGTGCCCTTGGTCTCCTTGCTTACCTGGGCACACCAGGGCTCATGTCCAGGCACTGTCCCCAGCACCCCCAAGGTCTTTGCCATCTTTCCAGCCTCTTTACCCGAACCTGGAGGTTCAGGACCCGGCACAGGGTCTTGTTCACCCTCAGCCCATGGATCCAACCTGTGCAGATCCCTCTGCAGAGCCTTCCTGCCCTCCAGCAGATCCACATTCCACCCAGCTTGGTGTCATCTGCAAACTTGCTGAGGGTGCACTCGATCCCCTTGTCCATATTCTTGAGGAAGATATTGGATATTGAGCCCTGGGGAACTCCACTGTGGTCTAGCTACAAAATACAGAGCACAAAAACCTCTCAAGGCTTGGGCAGATGCTCAGGTTTGTCTTGAGTCATACTTTGAGTCCATTTATATTAATTTAAAAAATATTCTTTTTCATATTCTTGCTGAATTTGCAGTGAATGAACCCTGCTGACATGTGTGTTCATCGTTAGCTGTTGCATGGCTTTTGGTGCATGCAAACATGTTGTCCTTTTAGGATTTTTATGTCACCTGGAGGATTTATTCTCCATGAGAATTTATGGGATTTATCCTGCCTTGTGCTGTGCTGTTATCTGTGCACAGCCCTCAGGGTGAGGGAAAAGAGTACATGTGTCATAGGAACATATAATCCTAGGGTGGTTTGGGTTGGGAGAGACCTCAGAGTGATCTCCTTCCAACCTCCCTGTCCTGGATAGGCACACCTTCCACTGACCAGGTTGCTCCAAGCCTCATCCAACCTGGCTGTGGCTAAGTGGAGTTTCACAGAAATGGAACTCCTTGGATATATGGAACTTTCAGCAGCATCCTGAAGGAGCTGTGAAGTGCATCAGCATTGTGTGTTTGTGCTGTTGCCTAAATTCCTTGGAGAAGCTCCAGGACTTCTAGGCCTTCTTGTGTTTTGTCTTCAAACTATCTTGCAGGTGGCTCCTTCAAAACAGCATGTCCTTGAGAGAGGTTAAGAATGTATGAGAAAATGTTTTAGTAACTTCTGATACCACCAAATATGTGAGCAACCCAGGAAAGTCCATGTAACCTATATAATTCTAAAAATCTACAAAATATACATTAAAATACTTAGGCATCAGTGCACAGGTGAAATAGGCCAAGAGGACTTTTGGAAGACACCCTCTTTATTTATTTAATATTCAACTATAATGAGCAATTACCTGAGTTTTCTCTTGTTCACCACTTTATCTGGCTCATGTAGAAGCTGGTGGCTGATTTTAAAAGGTTACAAACTCACAAGCAATTAGGGCAAAGGCACATCAATGAAAGCAATGTTTTTTCTGTGATAAAACTGAGTCACAATTCAGCCCAAAAACCACCAGAGAGAATGGAAAGTGTTGGGGGCATGACTTTTGGTTACTTCTCAAAACTATGATGAAGTCTGATTTATTTCAACTGCTGAGTGTGGCAGGACTGTCTGCAAGTGGAAGAACTGCAAGCAAAATGAGCTTCAAAAAATGCTGATTTTAGTTGCACGCAGTAATTAGGAGAAGGGTGAACTCTTGGGCAGATAACAAATCCTGGCACATCCATCATTTCACACCTATTTGGTGAGGTGCTAATGAGATTTGAACACTACACAGCTCTGGTTGTGGCCTCTGCTCCGAGTCAGGCAAACACCTCAGCAGTGTTTGTACAGTGGCTATTTTGATTCTCTGCAGTATCAGTTGCTCTTTTAATAATGCAGCTTTATGTTTATTGTACTGGGGAGCAGCCCTGCTTCTGCATGCAGAACCTCTTCTCTTGCTGTCTTTTCTGTCACTGGGCCAACTTACCTGGTGCTACATCAACAACCACCTGCTGCGGGCTGTGGATCTGTTTCCTTAATTGCAATGAAATCATTTATGCCAAATAATGCCACATTACAACAGCATAATTTAATTTGCAGCTGTTCATTACATTTCCATTACCCTTCAGCTTTGGCACCCTCCCAGGAAAGGACCCATGAGTAGCAGGTGGGATGGTTTCCTGCAGGGATAAAGTTGCACCCCACACTGTTCCCTGCCAGGGCTTTTCTGGGGCAGAATTGTGGCACGATTGGGTTTCACTTGTGTCCTGCTGAAAAATAATAAAAGTGGGGGTTTCTTTTCTTAGACTTTCAAATGTAGATTACAATCTCTTGCTATTCATGCTGTACCAGGAAAAATAAGGGGCTTTAAGATGCATTACAAACATTGCTTATGTTTGAACATTGCAACTTTTAACTTAAACCCTGTACAGAAAGGTGCACTGCATTAATAGATGCCAAGGCTACAAGAAATTGGGGCTCCCCCACAATTATTCCCTAATGGCAACAAGTTGAACTGCTGAGCACTTGGCTTTTTGCAGTACTTTGAATTTAATGCATACGGTTCAAGGCATTTATTCCATTATAATTTAGTATTATCATGCAAAATATGGTTTGTTACCATTCCACTGTTTCTCTAGAAGTATTTATAGTAAACTTTTTTACAATTAATCAAAAGCAGACATTGTAAAAACAGAAATCAGATTTATTGCCAAGATCATAAATGTCAAGTGTACTGTTATGCAGGCTTTGTGTTACTTCAGTTGCAACTTTAAAGAACATTTTAAGTGATTGGAAAAAGGAAGTTTATTAAAGGCTCAGCAGGTCTTCTCTGCACTCTGCTGTTATTAATGTAAACCATTGCATTGTGTGATAGAAGAGCAACATGGCAGGAAAAGATTTTAAACAGGTTTTCTCTGTGACTACCAATACCTTCAGGAAGAACTTAAAACACAGACCTCTCTTTTTCCCCTGGCAAACAAATGCAAAGAGATTTCAGAAGCAAGAAAGAATAGTGCAAACCAGCCAGGGTAGTTCATTGCTGAGGTTTTCTTTGGGTCATACTGTGCTGTTGGTAACAAAATTCAACACTTAAGATGTTATTTAAGTGTCTATAGTTGGCTTTATTTCCAGTCCAAGATACTTTGCTTGATGCAAATGTTATTTGTTTGCTTTCCTTAGACAATACAAATACATCCCCTGAGCTAACAACCTAGGGAAAAATCTACTGGGAAAGTTAAATAATTTTGGTGCATGATCTATACGTGAATTCTGGTTGGTAGATTTTGGTTACTCCTGGCACAATGGATACACACCTGATGGGCACTCAAACACAGCCATGGCAGGGGAGCCCCTGGGCTGGGCTGGGCTGGGCTGGCTCTGGCCTCAGCCTCTCCTTGCTTTGTGTCACGTATCTGTGAGATGTGGGCAAGGGCTGGCATCTGCTTTGCAAACTGATTTGACACTAGGTGGTTACAAATGCCACCAAAGGAAAGGACGTTGTTTTATTGTTAATGTGCATTTAATTAAGTGATAGTGAAAACAGAAGAAGGAAACAAGCTGGTGAATGGAGCTGCATCCAGCTGGTCACCAGTGGTGTTCCCCAGGGGTCTGTGTTGGGTCCAGTCCTGTTTAACATCTTTATTGATGATTTAGATGAGGGGATTGAGTCCATCAGCAGCAAATTTGCTGATGACACCAAGTTGGGAGGGAGTGTTGACCTGCTGGAAGGCAGGAGGGCTCTGCAGAGGGATCTGGAGAGACTTGAGAGATGGGCTGATTGCAATGGGATGAAGTTCAACAAGGCCAAGTGCAGGTCCTGCCCTTTGGCCACAACAACCCCCTGCAGCGCTCCAGGCTGGGCATAGAGTGGCTGGAGAGCAGCCAGGCAGAGGGACCTGGGGGGACTGAGGGACAGGAAGCTCAACAGGAGCCACCAGTGTGCCCAGGTGGCCAAGAAGGCCAAGGGGATCCTGGCCTGGATCCAAACTAGCGTGGCCAGCAGGCCCAGGGCAGTGACCCTTCCCCTGGACTCTGCCTTGGGGAGGCCACACCTTGAGTGTTGTGTTCAGTTCTGGGCCCCTCAGTTGAGGAAAGAGATTGAGGGGCTGGAGCGGGGCCAGAGAAGAGCAACGAGGCTGGAGAAGGGACTGGAGCACAAGTGCTGTGGGGAGAGGCTGAGGGAGCTGGGGGTGTTCAGCCTGGAGAAGAGGAGGCTCAGAGGTGACCTCAGCACTGTCTGGAACTGCCTGAAGGGAAGTTCTGGCCAGCTGGGGGTTGGTCTCTTCTCCCAGGCACTCAACAATAGGACAAGGGGGCATGATGGGCTCAAGCTCTGCCAGGGGAAATGGAAGTTGGATATCAGGAAAAAATTCTTTACAGAGAGAGTGCTCAGGGATTGGAATGGGCTGCCCAGAGAGGGGGTGGATTCCCCATCCCTGGAGATTTTTAAACACAGATTGGCCGTGGCACTGAGTGCCATGATCTGGTAAAGGGACTGGAGTTGGACCAAGGGTTGGACTCGATGATCTTGGAGGTCTTTTCCAACCCAATCCATTCTATGATTCTGTGATTCAAATTTTCCTCCACTTTTGTGGTTGTGGCTTTGAAACAGGGCAGACTTGTGGTAGATGCAGGATAGGGAAATACTGCAATAGCTCCTCTGTGGATGTTTTGAAATCATTTTTAAAGCTCTCTAAAACTGTGTTAGACATGTGTATAGAGGATCCTCTTTTAGAGTTAAGTATGGGTTGCTGAGCTCTTGAGGTTGGTTTTAGTCCAAGTGTTGCATGAAATACAAAGTAAGGTAAGAAAGTAAGCTGAGAAATAAAGGCATGGAAGAAAAATGAAATCTAGATTGAAGGAAAGGCTATAATTTCATAGAATCACTGAATGTTTTGGCTTGGAAGAAACCTCACAGATCATCCAGTCCCACCCCTGCCATGGGAAGGGACATCTCCAACCAACCCAGGGTGCTCCAAGCCCTGTCCAACCTGGCCTTGGACACTTCCAGGAATGGGGCAGCCACAGCTTCTCTGGGCACCTGTGCCAGGGCCTGCCCACCCTCACAGAGAGGAATTTCTCCCTAATATCCAACCTAAACCTGCTCTCTTGCATGTTTGATTTCTATATTACTGTGTGTTAGCTTGATTTTAAGTGCCTGTCTGTTTGCAAAGCTTCTAATCCTTTGCACTGGAGTATTGAACACAGTAATTTCCATCACCTGAGGAGCTCAGTCCCTGAGAGGTGTTGGCTCCAAGGAGAAGTGTTTTCTCTAGGGCAGTGCAGGCAAAGCAAATTAAAGCAAATTAAAGCCTGAGTGAGCAGGACACGTGCAAACAATGCACAATTGAGAGCATCCTTTCCTTTGCTTAACCTGCTCGGAAAAGCTGCTAACAGGTCAGGTAAGGGAAAAGGATATTTTGCAAATATTTGGCCTGTTACAGAACAAATTCTGGCAAGTGATACATGAAGTAGTTTATGACACTGTCATGAGAAGTCTTCGTGTGCAAGTGGTCTCTGACTTTTGCACACCTGGGAACTCCTCCTACTCACAGCAGCTCCAAGGCCTCCCCAAACACGGGTCTGACTGAGCCAGTCTTGCCTCAGCCAAGATGTTCACATCTTTCTGAAGCACACACAGAGCACTGCTTACAAAGCAGCACTGCCAGAGACTTACAACCAGTCCTGTGAACACATCCAGTCCTTGGATACCTCTTGGTTGATTTTGTAGTTGGTGAATGCCCTTATCAGCATTTAACTGGCCTTGGAGTGATGGTTAATCAATAAGGAGGGATTTGATTTCCACAGTGCCAGCCCACACCCAACTAACTCACCTGCACAGTCACTGCTTTACTCTCTAAATGGAAAAATATTATTAACTTTGATATTGGTCTGAAAAAAACAATGTCTTCATAATTCTGCCTTTTGGAAGATTTAATTGCTACTTTGAAATGGAATCATAGAATGATTTGGGTTGAAAAGGACCTTTAAATTTACATAGTTCCAGCACCTCTCCAGCCCTTCCCTCTCCTATTTCTGTTCCTACAGGGAAATGTACCTCAGTTGATGCTTCTCTTGTGGTATGAAGGTTTTAAATGGCTTACTGGATCCAAATTGTGACAAAATGGGATAATTTGGGCTTTAAGTCCCTCAGGAAGTCTGCAACATTTCACCTTCTCCAGTCATGTAACCTGCAAAGCTTCTGTGTGTGGTTGGACAGCTGATGGCACACCTGACTCAAGCTGACTACCAGTGTTCTCCTGTCTTTTCCCTGTAGGCTGCTGACTACAGTCAAACTACCTACAAGGCCAGGAGTCAGCTGAGACACAGAACTGGAGAAAATGGCCCTGGTTGTGTGAGGTGCTCTGCAATATTTGTCATCTGTGGATAAGCAGCAATCAGCCAAACTCACAATAAGCAGTAAGTGCTCTAAATGTCGTCATAAGCTCAGCCAGTGAAATCTGAATGCCATTTATGTTGCCCTTTGATAATCATTTGTGATTGCCACTCGAGAAGGCAATCATGTATCCAGTGCAATAAAAATAAGATGCATAACCCTGGCTTTCCTTTACAGAGAGCTGCTGTGAAGTGCACTAAAAGGGTCTTTGACTGCATTCATGTTTAGATGTCTTACACCCATGTCACGTATTAGAAGAGAAAGGAGTCTTAAATAACAGAATTTATTTGGGGAAAATGTGTGTAGGCTACAGGTATTCTTTGGAGAACTCTACAGATAGTGTTGTAGCTCATAAAATACATGTTCTGGCACTAACAGCATCTGGGCCCTATCCTCCCCACATGTCTTTGTTTTGAAGATCCTGCTAATCCAGCTCTGTTATATTAAGTATCTCTTTTGGGTGGTTGTTTTGTTCTTTGTTTTCTTTTTCTTCCTCCTTTCTTCTTTGGTTATTATTGCTGACTGCTGAAGTGTTTTGTCTTCATTTTCAGACTGTAAGACCTGTTGTTTATCTTCTGCCTCTAGAATGAACAATTTTTTAGTATTTTCTTGTCTGCAAAATCTCATGAAAGGATGCAAAGCTATGAGACTCTTTCAGGTTGCTTTTTCTCCTTGTGTGCAAATACCAATTTAATCACAAATGTGATAAACCCATGTTTGTTAGTGATGGCAGTACTGGCACAGAGAAATATCTCCCAGAAGTGCTGTATCTCCTCTCTTGCTGCTTCTCTCCTCCCAACAGTTCTTCATCATCAGGCTGAGGATTTTGACTTCTGTCAAAATTATTTTGGATTTTGGACTTCCTGACTTTAGTTATCCAAGGAGAACATTTCCCAAGGTCTTGGAGAAGGATTGACCAGGTAGGTCACTGCCAGCCTTGCATTGTTTTGGAGTCTGTAGTAGTACATTTAGGGATGCTTCAGCACCTCCTTTTAGGTATTTGTTGCTGTGTAAGACTATGCTCAATGTTACAGAGTGTGAGGTAGTGGACAAGAGGGGGGTCCCAAAGCAGGAGCAGAAACTGTTGGCAAGGCTCAGCCAGCTCCACAGGAAACAAGCTGTAGTGAATGTGACATTGTCCCATTAACCTGTTGCCTCTCTGAGAGGTAAATAACGGGCATCTGTCACTCCAGAGATCTGAAGGAAACTCCAGTGCAGAAATCAGGAGTTCTTTATGTGTGATTTCACTGCTCTGTGTCAGGTCAGATGCTGATCGTAGCCTTTGGTGCCCTGGTTCATCTGAAGGGTACAAGGAAGTATCAGTAGATGGGTAAACCTCAGATGACTCTGAAATGCTCCCAAGGAGTGATAAAGGGGATACTGAACTCCTGAGTTTGATGGATTTATCTCCTGGAAGGAGGGCAGACAGGTGAACACCTCCTCTGTCCACAGCAGTGCTGTGCTGTGTTCAGCTGGTCTGTTCCTCACATCCTGTGTCAGAAAAATGTCCAAATAAGATTTGAGAACCTGGAAAGAACCTGAGCTGGGCTCCAGAGGAGAGACACATACACTGTTTGCATCCAAACAAGAAGATTGGAAACTCATTCAAGTGATCTCAAAAAGCCCAACCCTATCTTTGAAGTAACATCTTTACTCACCAATCTACCAGTTGCTTATTTTTAGCAGGACTGGGTTTAATTTTTTGTTTTTCTTTTTCTTTTTTTTTAATCACAGATTTTTGCTTAAAAGGCAGTCACTGCAGCACATATTCAGCCAAAAGAAATTCTGTGTGAAAATAAGACTCCAGTCTTAGAGACAGAAATTTCTTCCCTGCATGGAGCAAACCTTCTTTTATACCTTCTGGATTTTGCAAACAGCTTTAGAAAAACATCTATATTCAGCAAGGGTGTATGAAAAGTGCTTCAAATCAGGTAATTATAAGTTACATACATGAAAACAGCTTTTCAGCATGTCTTTGCTGTGATGGCTCTTACAGGTGTTGTATATATTACATAAAAACTGAGACATGGCTCAACAAGCCAAGTAAATGTAGAAAATACAGCCTGGGAACTACATATGGCCATTTTCCTATGAAGTCCATGGATTTTCAGCCAGCAAACCTCCAAAAAAACTGAATAAAGTAATTTCATTTGGTACTGGAAGAGAAGGATGTTGCAGTAAGGAACTACTGGAAGTGAGCTTGGACTTGTGTTGGCCCAGAGGTCTGACAGATGCAAGTTTCACAGGAAGATACACCAAGTATCTTCTATTAGACCAGATGATGTATCATATCTGGAAAAACTAGATGAGGTTTGGGTCATGCTGTCCCCTCATCAGATAAAATGGGGGCAAACTTCAAGCCAAATGCTGACTGAGACAAATTTGATGGGAAAAAAGTACCAAACTCTTGCAATAGAAAGAAACTGTTAACAAGGTAATGAATTCTCTCTCTAATTAGTGTGTGTAAAATGGAAAGGTGTTATCAGAGGCTAAGGAATGAAGTTTGTCATTATATATATTTGTCTGGAGTCAACTAAAGAAGCCTAATGAGGCTGTCTTCTTTTTTTTTTTTAGTAAATGTTATTCAGATTTTCAAATATATTTTTCTTTAGGGGAAAAAAAGAATTGAGAAAAAGAAAAAACCCTCAGCAGTTTCCAAGAATGAAGAATCCAAGTATGACAGACTAAACCCCTGGTCCACTTGGTAGGGCACATCCCTGGGATATGAAATACTGAAGGAGTTAGAGCAGAAATTCAAATATTTGTCTTTCATATGCCCTACAAATGAACATTTTCTGTAAAGTACTTATTAACTTACTCCATTCCTGTAAAGAAAATATGCTGGGAAGGCTCAGGATTACAGGTACCTTTTGTCCCATGAGAAAACATCACTGAGAGAAGAAAAAAAATAATTAACACCAGCAATACATTTGCTTTTTTTTCTCATTACTTCCAGGGTAGATAAGAATACTCAAGGGTGCACCCAGGAAGGAGATGGGGAGCACAGCAGTAGTGGGTTAGTGGGAATCATGGAATCCCAGAATCATTTGGCTTGGAAGAGACCTTAAAGCTCATCCAGTACCATGGGCAGGGACACCTCCCACCAGCCCAGGGTGCTCCAAGCCCTGTCCAACCTGGCCTTGGACACTCCCAGGGATGGGGCAGCCACAGCTTCTCTGCCCAACCTGTGCCAGGGCCTGCCCACCCTCCCAGCCAGGAATTCCTTCCCAATATCACATCTGTCCCTGCCCTCTGGCAGTGGGAAGCCATTCCCTGTGTCCTGTCGCTCCACCCCTTGTCCCCAGTCCCTCTCCAGCTCCCCTGGAGCCCCTTCAGGCACTGGAAGGGGCTCTCAGGTGTCCCTGGAGCCTTCTCTTCTCCAGGTGAACCCCCTCAGCTCTCCCAGCCTGGCTCCAGAGCAGAGGGATCCAGCCCTGTGGTCACATCAGTGGCTCTGTTGTGGCCCAGCCCCACCAGTGTCTGTTTTCACTTTGCTGCTTTGGTATCTCCCTTACATTTGGAACTGCTTACTCTGGGCTCAGGTTTGGATCAGTCTTGTGAGTCAGTGACTCTGGGGCTGCTGCACAGCTGCTCTTCTCAGCCCCAGGAAACACAACCTGGTACAGTGTGTAGGTTGATTTTTTACACAAAATGCCTCCTTTCATCCTGGTATGTAGTTCTTGGCTGTTAAGTAAAAACTGTGCTTTGCAGTGCACTGTCCAATACTCTCAGTGATCTCAAGTTGCACCAGGGGAGGTTCAGGTTGTACATTAGGTAAAATTTCTTCACTGAAAGAGTGGTCAAGCATTGGAACTGCCCAGGGAAGTGGTGGAATCACCATCCATGGAAATGTTCAAAGAATTAGCAGACATGGCACTTAGTGCTGTGTTTAGTGGGTACCAGGGTGTTCAGTCAAAGCTTGGACTTGATTTTCTTGGAGGTCTTTTCCATTCTTTTCTATGATAAAAATGCCTGCTAAGTAGCCTGATTCATCAAGCTGCAGAACACTTCAGATGCCAGGTTTACATGGATCTATAAGCCTTTATGATTTAACTGAATTAATTATTAACTTCCATAAATGTATTAGAAATTGATATGCAGAGTGGAAGGATCTGTCATACTCTGCATAGACTGCTAAGGGCCAGTTTAATTCTGAGTGTGAATTTTGTTCATTGAAACATTTAATTCAGATAGTTTGAATACAGGAACTCATTTAGTGTTAAATGTCTGGGTTTGGTGATTTTAAAATACACTGATTTTCAAGTGTAATGCTCTTAACCACAAGGTTCCAGAACTGTCAGTTAACTTTCAATGAATTTGGTGGCCTAAGAGAAGAAAGGTTTGGAAACATCTTAAAATGACCTTTAGGAAATGTGATTTTTTTTTTCCTCCCCAAGTAATTTCCAGCCATTTTAATCTGCTGTAAATTTTTGTTGTTAAATGTTTCCCAGTCATGCAGAGAAAATGAGCAAGTCAGGGAATTTGCAGCTCAAATCCCAATATGACATGGGATGCCACCTTAAAAATTGATCTCCTGAGTCTATTTAGATGTAATCAGGAAAAAAAAACAGAGAAAGAAAAAACTTTAAAAAAAATCAAACAAAAAAATCTTTCTTTATTAATGATTCTGTCATCAGCATTTAATTTTTCACTTTGGAGCCCTTTCCTTCTTTCATACAAGAATTTAAATTGATTTTTCTCTACATGGAGTAGCTCTTTTTTACCTTTCCCCCCCCCCTTTAAGGTTAATAAAACAGTCATATGTAATTCTCTTTTTCAGGTTTGATGTAATTGTTCTGGAGGTTGGAATTATTAGTTATCAAGTCCTTAGTCTAAATTAATAGTGATTAATGTTGAGACATGTTTGGAGGAGACAAGTCTGTTTTCACTGTTAGTCTCAAAGTCCAGCCTGGTGACACCCTGGGGACTAGTGCTCCAAAAGTATCTGTATGTTACAAAGATCTGTAATGTTTTGCTTTCTTTCCCATTTTTCTTCTTCTTTCCAGTCTGGATTTGAATTTACAGGGAACACTGCAATGGGTTAATTGAAATAAATTAATAAAATGCACCGTGTCTCCTGTTTACAGAAACTTTTTTCTCTTGTTGCTGTCTTTCTAAAGTGGTAAACTGAATTTTGGAACTGAGTTTTAAGATATAGAGTTTATTTCTGTGTGTCCTCATCATCCTGGAAATCCATGTAAATCATGGCAGTCTTGGCATTTTTGTGTAAGGTCTGTATCCTATAAACTATTCATGAAAGCATCTGAAGACTGGAGCATATAAACTGGAGGTTTTACTGGACTTTAAGATCCTTTGATTAAAAATGCATGTCAGGATGAAATATTAATAGAACTGGAGCTGTGTATGTCCTGGTGTTCAGATGGGCTGAGTGTCCAGAGAAGCTCTTGGATTCAATTTGGGCAGTAGATCTCATCACATCTGAAACCAATAGCTCAGCATTAAAGAAATACATCAGAATAACAGCAAAGACTTGAGGCAAGATGGTGGGAGACTTTGCAGTACTATCCTGCATATTTACCTGAAATAATAAGCTAAACTTGTTCCCTGGATGTGCTCTACAAGTTTTCCCTCAAATGTTCTCCTGGCTTGATTTTGCTTAAATTGTTATTCTGGTGGCAAAGGGACACCTGACAGTGCTATTGAGTGTACTGACCTGGGGGGTGCCCCATACTGAGAACCTCTGGCTGAGTTTCAGTTCTATTTTTGTTTCCCACTAGGCCAAATTATGGCAGGGAGATCAAAAATAGTGCAAAACAAAACCCCTGCTCTGGAAGACTTAGAGATATAACAGGAAAAGCTGTGAGCCTGCAGAAGTTAGTTGATAATGAGGCTTGACAGAGGAGGAGGAGGATGAGGGGAGAAAGGTGAAGTAGGAGAGTACAGGAGCTCCAAATACTTTGCTCCATGTTATATATATATTTATCTTCTTCTATAACATGCATTTTTTGCTGGTTTTCCTCCTCAACTTGCCTCTACCTATACCCAGTGTCAAATGGGTTGTATTTTAAACTGGGAAGATGTGATTTTCTCTATGACCCGAGGGAATGGCATGAAGCTCTGCCAGGGAGGATTAGGTGGGATGTCAGGAAAAGGTTCTTCCCCCAGAGGGTGGTGGGCACTGACCAGGCTCCCCAGGGCAGTGGGCACAGCCCCAAGGCTGCCAGAGCTCCAGGAGGGTTTGGACAATGGGACAGGGTGGGACTGTTGGGGTGTCTGTGCAGGGCCAGCTGTTGGACTGGATGGTCCTGATGGGTCCCTTCCCATTCAGGATATTCTGTGATTCTATGGCTAAGACATTTCATTGGTGGGTCCTCCTTCATTCATTATTTAAGTCCTTCTGTTCCTGGCTTGTGGATACGTGGCTGCACTGGCTCAGCACAGACTGACTTACACATTTTAGGTTTTCTCTTGTATCAGAGCAGTGTATGCACGAGGTAGTAGAGCCAAGTTTACATCCAGGTCTCCATGCCCTCTGGCCTCCATCTTTGCTTTCTCTCTCTCTCTCTCTCTCCACAACCAGCCTATGGGGTTTTTTTAATAATTTCTTTTCTTCTCACTCCCAACAGTTCCTGACAGAAGGCCCTGAGGAGAAGCAGAAGTGAGAAATGCCCAGAGCTGTCAGGATGTGAAACTTGCAGCTACCTGTGCACCTACTCATTGCTGGGACTCCTGACTCTACTCCAAAGGCTGTGAGAGACAACAGGGGTTAAGAGAACTATTTCTGACAAATTTCCCTGACCAAACAACTGAGCCTTTTCCTTCCTCCTTTCTCAGCATGCAGCCCCCTGCCCACCAAGGGCAAAGGGACAGCTTGGCTTTGGGTTAAAGCACTGAGGTGGGATGCAGATGTGTTGGATTCAGACCTTCCCCCCACACTGTGAAAATGCCATAGTTTATCTGTAGGAGAATTTCTTACAGAGAATGAAAATATGAGCAATCCTGCTTGTTTGCATTCTCTGAAGCTGGTGGAGAGATAAACCAAAGCAGGACACCTGCAGTTAGTGATGGGAAAGAAGTAGGCTAAAGTAAACAGTTCCTGGATGCCTTTGGGTGGTTTAATGTAAATGTTGCATTCCTGGATTTTCAGTGTAACCAATGAGAAGTCTTATTCTGTCACATGAACATGCTCATTTAGCCAATCTGCATAAGAAATGGGGTGGATGAACAATACTTTGGGTTGTAATAGGCACTGCTGTGAGCTGAATAGGTGTCATTCCCCTGACCATATTGGTCTGTGCGTGATGTCCATTTGATCCTCTGCAATATTTATCAAGGGAGTTTGCAGTTGGTAAATGTTACTGGAGTCATAAAGAAAGACACATAAAAGTGATTTTCCCAGTTCTACACTAGGCACTATGATAGAGTTAATTCCAGCCTCCAACAATGTTCTTTTATTCCACTACCTGGAGGAAGCCTATATGGAAGATGGAGAGAGACAATTTCCAAGGGCCTGCAGAGACAGGACAATGAGGAATGGCTTCCCACTGCCAGAGGGCAGAGTTAGATGGGATATTGGGAAGGAATTCTTGGGCAGGCCCTGGCACAGGTGCCCAGAGAAGCTGTGGCTGCCCCATCCCTGGGAGTGTCCAAGGCCAGGTTGGACAGGGCTTGGAGCACCTGGGCTGGTGGGAGGTGTCCCTGCCCATGGCAGGGGGTGGAATGGGTTGACCTTTAAGTCCTTTCCAACCAAAAGCATTCTGTGATTCTGTATTTAGCATAATCAGAGACACAGGCATTGCTATGAATGAGCAGAGGTGATGCCACATTTCACATGGGAATAGCCCAGCAGTTGCAATCTAAGATGAATATGGATGGAAGAGCATGGGAGTTGATTAGAAAAAGGAGTTAAAAGGGGTAAACTCAGTAAGATCAAATTTCATTCAATAAATAAGTATTCCTTTGTATCCTTAACAAGTTATCATAGTTTCCAAAAGATTCATAAGAACAGGTAATCCTTCCTTTTATATTAGATGTCTACTGTATTTTAGCTTTGGATACTGGAGCATTACTTGTTTTATTGGGAATGAGGGATGGTCTGTCTTTTTTAGTAGTTTAATCTTACAGCAAATCTGACTTTAGAAGCAGCTGAAGCCATTAAATGTTTAAAGGGAAGTGTAAATAATTCCATAGTCTGAGGACTGTCCAGTAGTGAAGTGTGGAACAAACAGCCCAGAAAATACTAACCACCTTCCCTCTTTTCTCTTTGGTTTGTGTAGAAAACAAAGTTAGAATTCTCCTTACTTGCTGGAAGTGGAGGCAAACACATCTGTTTTTTCTTTTCCTGAGTATCACATTGGCTGTGCTACACTTGTTTATGATACTTAAAAAAAAAAAGACACAAAAAAATGCTATATAATTTCTGTTTGATCTTGAACATGGGAGCTCTGTTGTAACAGGATTGGCTTAGTTATCTCATTCTCTGTTGGAATTAAGCAAAAGTAAGTCCAGGTAATGAGTAGTGTTACAGGTGGAACTGGAAGGTTTAGACAACAGCATCAGATGTAGGCACGTTAATTGCCCATTGGTGTTATGGATTTAAATGTCTGGGATGAAATTTAGAGCCTAATTTCTTCAACTCTATTGACATTTTAGGAAAACTTGTTGCATTTGCAAATGTTACTCAAATGTTCTACTGACTGATCTGATTCAGTCAGAGGAGGTGCTGTTCATGTCCATCGCTGATCTCAACCTGTGGAGACAAAAAGAGAAACCTTTCTCCAAATTATTAAATGCTCACAATACTCTGTATCTTTTAAACAAGAGTCCAATTAACAGAAGAATTGATTCAGAATGGGATTTCTTTTAGGTTTCTTTACTGCTCTCTGCGTTGCTCTGAGGGAGATGCTGCAGTCCTGCTTTTCATGATTTCTTTCAGAGCTTTGATCTCAGTGCTCGAGGTGTCTGTATTCCGCTGTGCTGAAAACAGGTCTCAGCCACTGTATGTTAAAGTCAGTTCGTGCTGTTTCCTTCTCTGCTCTGATACCTTTGAGTCCATCCGATGGTCCGATGTTCATCTGGACTACAATCCCAGACACGCTTTGCGAGAACTGAAGCACGTGACAGGAAATTTGATGACGTGCTGCAAAGCCCTTGGCACGTGGTTGCCGCTCTCCCCACCCTCGACGGGAGTGCCAGTCATCACCAAAAATTTCCTCGTATCGGCCAAGTTGCAAACCAGCTGTAGATAAACTTCTGCAGTCCCTCAGAGTGAAAAAACTGAGTAACACAGAACCACTTTCGGATAACTCAGAGCTTCTGGCAGGCTTAGAAGATAATAAATCTTTTTATAGCACAATAAAACTGTCTTCTTCTCCCGCTGTCTGTCCAGTGTAGAGTCAGTTTGTTTTCTTAAGCAAAAGAAATTTCCTAGAAATCTTCACATTGTTAAGAAATCTGTGGCTTTTTCAACCCTTTAAAACTTTCAGGGTCCGTCAAAGTCTCTACTTGAAAAGTGGCTTATATAAAAGCATTTGTCAGTGCACTTTAAGCATTCTTTTTCCATGAAGATAACTAAGATTTCCTTCCTTATATGCTTCCCTCTATCCCAAGGTCTCATTATCGGGAGGGAGCAAGGGATTAGTAGCTGAAACATCAGCAGTAAATCAAGTTGCAGTTTCAATTTTAAGAGTTTTTCCGAGTTACTTTCAGTTTCATCTTTAGCAATTCCTTCAAGTTACTTTCAGTTCCAGCTTAGCAGTCCCTTTTAAGTTACTTTAGTCCTGTCTTCTGACTCATTATTTTCCTTATCAGTCTAAAACTGCACCGTCAAAGCATCTCTTAAAATCCTTCATGTCGTCTATAATTCAAAGGCCTTTTCCGAGCTTTTAGTCCACATCTTGCTTATTTATGACTAGTTCACACACTGTCAGGCCTTACATTTTAACCTTTTTTTTCTTTTTTTTTCTTTTTTTTTTTCCCGTGTGTGTGTGTGGCTCAGCTTTGTGAACGAGGATTTGGGCAGGGCTGTCCCCACGTGGGTGTGCCCTTCCAGCCTGTGCAGTGGATTTTAGGTGAGGCTCAGCGTGCCCAGAACTGGCCCCACCGTTTCAGTCCTGAGGTTCATCTGCCACGGCCGAGCGAGCTTGGACAGTGCCAGTGAAGTCCTCAGGACTAGAACCTACAGCCCCCGGCATTGCCCAGGAGGTCTCCCATCCAAGTACTAATCCGGGGCTTACCCTGCTGAGCTTCCGAGATCTGACAGGATGGGATGTCAGGGAGGCATTAACTGTCAAAGCCCGGGTGCGTTGGCCGGGAACTAAAACCTCCTCTTTGGGTATCTCTCAACCCAGGATTATTCCCAAAGGCTCCCCTGCAGTTTGTCCTTCCAGGTGTTCTCTGTCAAAGGGTCCAGACCATTTAATTTATCGTGACTCCCCACACTGCACAATCTTTTCTGTGATAACATCACAGTGAAAAACTGCTCCTTTGGGCCAACCGCCTGACAGATGATTAATCTCTGTTGTAAGTCACACAGATCGTCGTTCGCCGGTTTCTTCGGCACGTCGAGGGGTCACCATTTCTTGGGGTAACCCCTCATTGGTCCGTCGGGGTCACCATTTGCGGGGGTCACCCTTTATTGGGGTAATGTAGATCAGCTTAGCAGTGGTCAGAGGAGGCAGAGACAGCTCAGGCTGCAGTGGGATCACAAGGCTCACCCAAGACAAAGGACTTTATTTTTAGTAACAGCTTCACTTTTATCTACTCCTGTATATAACATGCCAGCACACTATTGGTCAGTAGTTCACCTCACATACATGGAAAGGCACCCACATTCTACAGGTGCCTCTCTGGTCTATAAGGATGCACTCATCAATCACCTCAGACAGTAAGAGATCCACACACACACTGCCACCCCCACAGAAATGATCCAATCTTAGCCCCAGATTTTGTCAAGGGTTTAAGTTTAAGGAAATGCAGAGGTGTGACTGAACCAGTTTTGTCCTGCAAGTTTTAATGATGGCAAACTGAGACTATTCATATAAAATGCATCACTTATTATTACAAATGACCCTGAGATGAGCTCAGTTGGTTAAAACTTGGTTGTAACAATGCCAAGGTCATGGGTTCAATCCCCTGTGTGGGCCATTGACTTAAGAGTTGGACTCGATGATCCTTGTGGGTCCCTTCCCAATAGTCTGGGAAATGATCAGATGAGTGAACAGATGAAAGATCTTAATCAGAATTATTTACTACAGAATATAAAAGCTAGTATAAGATAGGACAGTGCACTGTACTGAAGCAATTATAGTTAAGCTGGTGAAAAGAAACAATTAGTATAATTATTGATGTAACTCACCCAGACCAAGGCTCATGGGGAGATCTCTTTCCCTTCACATTGAAGAGTGACCTTGGAGTGTGTCCCCACCCAAGTGAGGAATCTCCACACAGCCCCCCAAGATGGGTTATGTCAGAAGAATCTGCCCGTATGGAAGGGCACTGGGCTTTTATGGTGTAAATGTGTTGACTGCTTGTCACAAATTTACAGACCAGCTCCCAGCTTATCTGCCACATCGACCTTCAGAAAGCAGGATGTGTGTCTGAAGTTCAGTGAACTAGGCTGGTTTTAGCATAATTCAACACCAAAAATCATTACCATGGTACTGCTGGTAACTCCCCACAGAGAGTTGGCATTTATCAGTGTAGACCCTCCTGCCACAAGTCGACACAAAAATAATGCATAAATGTATGAAAACTGTGTTTGGTTGTCCTTAATCCAACCCAAATTTGTCTGCAGTGTTTTGCATTTACGGTAAGAGCTCTGCTGACACAGTCTGGGTAAGGCGCTATCTGTGGCCATCATTTATCTGTTCAGCACAAATAGTCCATTCCTCTGAGGAGCAATGAGATGAAACCTTCAGCTCAAAAGGCAGACTAAGATTAGAGAGAAGCTACAAAGAAATGCAAAAATAACTTCAGTAAGGAAGAGTGAAGGAATTTAAAACAGACAATAGCCTTGTAAGAGGATTTCCAAGATTGAGATAAACGGTGGCAGGAGGCGACCTTGTGCAGTCTGGATGCATGTTTTTGTCTACATGCAGAAGCACTTGGTGTGTTTCAGAAGGGCAGAGTCCAGAACTACATAATGGAGACCCCTTTTTAATAATACCTTTGTGGCTGTCTTATCCCTAGAAATGTTTAAAGCCAGGTTGGACAGGGCTTGGAGCAACCTGGTGTAGCAGAAGGTGACTCTACCCCATGCCGGGGAGTGGAATGAGATGGTCTGTAAGGTCCCTTCCAACTCAAACCAGTCCATGATTCTCTGATAATCTGTGATTCTGAGTTGCAAGAGCCAAAGCTTAGCCTCTGCTCCTTAAGATAAGCAGAATTCTGAATTTGGTTACAGTGGCATCCTGGAAGACCTCTCTCCCATTGAAAACTTGGCTTTTCTGCTGTGTTCATTTTTGTAAACGTTTAAAATACCCCAAGTTAAGGGAATTCTAATGAATGACACAAACCTTCCCCCATGGATAGTTTGCTAACTAAATATATTTCATTAACAGATTTCATTTTTCCTTTGGCTGAAAGCATTACACTGCATTTGCTTCTGTTCTTGGAGAACACTCAATCCTCTTGCTTGATGCTCTGCAAGTATTAGACTGATAGGATGTGCCTTTGCATCTTTGGAGCTCATGCAAAGCTCCGATTCTGGGAAAGAAAACATTCTAAAAATACACACAAGTACAAATTCTCTTTTACTTCTGGCCATTTATTTAAATGTCAGAACTTGAAAAAACAAATGTAAATATTTACAGACACTCTTTGAAGTTATAGCCTTGATTTCCCACTGAATGGCTGTTTTAGCAGGTTTTGGCTGACTGAATCCTGCTCAGCATCTCACACAGACTGAGAGCAGCTCTCCCGTGTGTGTTTGCCTTGTGTTTGCCTTCAGTTCCAGTGCTGAGGCCAGCACTAAGGGAGCTTGTTTAACTGCAGGTATTCTTTCTTTTCTCAACTACTTCAGCTCCTCGTGGTCACTGTTTTTGTCAGGTGAAATACACGTGTGCTTTGAAAAGCCTGAATTTCAAGCTGTTCTGCCAGTTTTAATGGCTCTGTTGTTGTTCAATTAGACCTGTTGTTCCAGATTCAATTGAGAGACACAAATTTACCAGAGAACTTGAAGCTGCAGGAGAATTAGAACTTTTCTTCTACTGAAAACAAAAACAAAAAAACCCAACTAAACAAAAAAAGACCATAAATCTTGGTGAACCAGAAGTTTTCTTGCTCTTCTTTCTTTCTTGCCTTTCATTCCCAGCTGTACCCTAGAATTCAGATATCCCAGTGCCTGTGTGAGGGTGCTTATTTTTGTGCACATACAGGTGTCTGTTCCTGCTTAGGGACTGTGGTAGCACAGTGATGTATCCTAACATCACTTCTTCGTAGGATACAACATTCCTGGCTTGAATTGTAAGCTAGGGAAGAGAAAGAAAAAACACTCCTACATTTTGAATTATTGTGTGGGAAGATGAAGTGAGGGTTACTTGTTGCCAGAGTGCTGCCCAAAAAAACCAGTAAGATAATTAAAGATTGCTGCCTTTTCCTGGAGCTTGAGAAATATTGAAATTCTTCTGTACAGTTCTGTGCACAGCTAGTTCCTTTTGCTGCAGAAAGTAAGTGGAGCATTTTGTGAGATGGATTTTAGTGAGAAATCTCTCTTCTCTTGGTAAGAGTTTGGCACTGTGTCTAGGGTTTGCCCAGCTTTCTCCTGCCAGGCCCAAACTGCCCGGACTGCAAAAAAAACCCTGAAAAGATGGCAAGAACTCTAAACTCAGACTGAATTAATGGAGATAGATAGATAGATAGATAGATAGATAGATAGATAGATAGATAGATAGATAGATAGATATAGAGAGATAGAGAGATAGATATATTCTACCATTTATCACTATATATATATATATATATATATTCTACCATTTATCACTACACACATAATTGTACCCACCCAGGGGTCCCCAGGGAAGAGGGAAAAAGGGAAAGGGAGATGGGAATGAGAAGGGACAAAAGAAAACAAACACACAACAAAGAGAATACAATCAAAGTTTTGAAAACAAACTGGCAAGGATACAATCTCACCACCCCAAGGGACAGAACCCAGCAAAACGAAAAGATCTCTCTCCAGGCTGTTCTCTGCTTTCCCATTCCATCTTTGGAAGCAGCACACCAAGAACTGAACTCCTCCCCCGGTTACGTGGAAAACACATATGGAATACCTACGTAATGGCCACTTCCCTGGTTACAGCTGGTTACTAAGGAAACCTAGATCAAACCCATCACATTCTCCACTCCTTTATTCCACACTAGTCTTTTCCATGCAACACTTGTATTCTCGTGTTTGCTGATATCCTGCGCATATGTATGTGTAGTCCTTATGTAGTCCTTCGAGGCAGATGTCTTGTCATCAGGGGTCACCACCAGCTTCAGTTCAATTGGATCCTTTGCCTTTTGCTTACAGCCACTGTTCCGAGGTTAGGACTGATTGGGTTGTCTTGTTGTTGGACATCATGGGACACCAGGATCAGCTTCATTTGAGTCTTTCTCACCTGGTGTTCGGTTTCCTGCAAAACACAACTCAAGGCACATAATTAGTTTTTCCCCAAGGCTAAGTTGCCTTGGGGCACACACTGGATCTCACCATCTTTTCTCATCACCCACCAGGTATTTCCAGACCCCTGAGCAAAAACAATCCCCCAAATGGATTTGCTTTGTCCCGAGGGTGAAGTAATCCAAACAGATTTCCCAAAATGCCTCTCAAGTGAATCACTGGAACTTTGTCTCCATCCACCGTGTGGAGGGATTCTGTTTGGGCAGGACCAGCTTGATTAATAGAGCCTCTAGTGTTAACCAACCAGGTGGCTTTGGCTAAGTGCTTATCCCAGTTCTTCAGAGTTCCTTCACCTAGTGCCTTCAGAGTTGTTTTTAACAGTCCATTGCACCTTTCAACTTTTCCAGCAGCAGGTGCATGATATGGAATGTGATATACCCATTCAATACCATGCTCCCGTGCCCAAATGGCCACTAGATTGTTCTTTAAATGAGTCCCATTGTCCTACTCAGTGCGATCTGGTGTACCATGTCTCCACAGGACCTGTTTCTCAAGGCCCAAGATAGTATTCCAGGCCATTGCATGTGGTACCAAATATGTCTCTAACCATCCGGTGGTCGCTTCCACCATGGTAAGCACATAGCGCTTACCTTGGCTAGTCTGTGGCAATGTGATGTAATTGACCTGCCAGGCCTCTCCATATTTATACTTGTCCCAGTGTCCACCATACCAGAGAAGCTTCAACCTTTTTGCCTGCTTAATGGCAGCACAGGTTTCACAATCGCGGATAACCTGGGAGATAGTGTCCATGGTTAAATCCACCCCTCAGTCTCGTGCCCATTTATAGATTGCGTCCCAGCCTTGATGGCCTGAAGCATCATGGGCCCATTGAGCCAGGAACAATTCTGCCTTTTGCTGCCAGTCTAGGTCTACTTGTGACACCTCGATCTGTGCAGCTCAGTCTGCCTGTCTGTTATTATGTTCCTCATTAGCTCGACCTTTGGGCACATGGGCATCTACATGGCGGACTCTCACATTCAGTTTCTTTACTCTGGCAGCAATGTCTTTCCACAGATCAGCAGCCCAGATGGGTTTTCCTCTATGCCTCCAATTCATCTTCTCCCACCGGTCTAGCCACCCCCAGAGAGAGTTCGCTATCATCCAGGAGTTGGTGTACACGTAGAGCCTTGGCCATCCTTCTCTTTCTGCGATGTGTAGGGCTAATTGGACAGCTTTGAGTTCTGCAAACTGACTTGATTTGCCTTTCCCTTCAGTGGCTTCTGCCACCTGTCGGGTGGGACTCCACACAGCTGCTTTCCACTTCTGGCTCTTCCCTACGATACGGCAGGAACCATCGGTGAAAATGGCATAGCACATCTCTTCATCTGGCAGCTGATTATATGGTGGAGCTTCTTCAGCTCGACTCACTGACTCTTCCTCTTCTTCATTTGCCAGGATGAAGTTCCCCTCTTCAGGCCAATTAGTAATGATTTCTAAAATTCCAGGGCGATTCGAGCTCCCAATTCTAACACATTGTGTAATCAAAGCAATTCACTTGCTCCACATATCATCAGTGGCATGATGTGTAGGGGGCACTTTTCCCTTGAACATCCAGCTTAGCACTGGTAGTCGAGGTGCCAGGAAAAGCTGGGCTTCAGTACCGATGACTTCTGAGGCTGCTCATAAGTCTTCATACGCCGCTAAGATTTCCTTCTCCATAGGGGTGTAATTGGCCTCATAACCCTTGTAGCTTTGACTCCAGAAACCAAGTGGTCGCCCTCCCATCTCATCTGGCACTTTTTGCCAGAGGCTCCAGGAGGGACCTTCATGTCCAGCTGTGGAGTAAAGCACATTCTGCACATCTGGTCCCGTCCTGACAGGTCCAAGAGCCACGGCATGTGCAATTTCCTGCTTGATCTGCTTGAAAGCCTGCTGATGTTCAGGACCCCACTGGAAATTGTTCTTTTTATGGGTCACAAAATAGAGAGGTCTCACAATCTGGCTGTACTCTGGGATGTGCATTCACCAAAAACCTACAGCTCCCAGAAATGCTTGGGTCTCCTCCTTGCTAGTCAGTGGAACCATTGCTACAATCTTATTGATGATGTCAGTTGGAATCTGGCGACGTCCATCCCGCCATTTCACCCCTGGGAACTGAATCTCTCTGGCAGGTCCCTCGACTTTACTCTTTTTGATGGCAAAACCAGCCTTGAGGAGAATCTGGATAATCTTTTGTCCTTTTTTGAAAACTTCTTCTGCTGTGTCTCCCCATACAATGACATCATCAATATATTGGATGTGTTCTGGGGCCTCACCCTTCTCTAGTTCAGCCTGGATCAGCCCATGGCAGATGGTAGGGCTGCATTTCCACCCCTGGGGCAGTCGATTCCAGGTGTACTGCACACTCCTCCAGGTGAAAGCAAACTGCAGCTTGCACTCTGCTGCCAAGGAAATGGAGAAAAAAGCATTAGCAATGTCAATAGTGGCATACCATTTTGCTGCCTTGGACTCCAGCTCATACTGGAGCTCCAACATATCTGGCACAGCAGCACTCAACGATGGCGTGACTTCATTCAAGCCACGATAGTCCACAGTCAGTCTCCATTCTCCATCTGATTTGCATACAGGCCAGATGGGGCTGTTGAAGGGTGAGTGTGTTCTACTGACCACCCCTTGACTTTTCAGCTTCCTGATCATTTTATGGATGGGAATCACAGCATCTCGGTTTGTCCAATACTGTCACCTATGTACAGTTGCAGTGGCCATCGGTACTTCTTGATCTTTGACTCGGAGTAATCCCACAGCAGAAGGGTCTTCTGAGAGGCCAGGAAGGGTAGAGACAACTGTTTGGACTGCTCTTCAATCACCGTGGCTATGCCAAAAGCCCACCAGTATCCCTTCGGGTCCTTGAAGTGTCCTCTTTTCAAGTAGTCCATATCCAGGATGCAAGGGGCTTCTGGCCCCGTCACAGTGGGATGTTTTTCCCATTGGTTTCCCATCAAGCTCATGTCGGCCTCTACCACTGATAAGTCTTGAGACCCCCTGGTCACTCCAGAAATGGAAACAGTCTCTGTACTCTCAGGTTCCGATGGCATTAATGTACATTGGGTGCCAGTATCTACCAAAGCTTGGTATCTCTGAGGATCTGATGTGCCAGGCCATCGAACCCACACAGCCCAGTAAACTTGACTGTCATTTGGTTCCTCTTTTCCTCCTGGCAGAAGGCAGGGCCCCTCTATTGTTGCTCCTTGTCGAAGTATTCTCCATCAGACTTCAGAAAGGCTTTGACAGAGGTTCCTCCATTAGAGTTGATGGAGTTGCTTCTTTTATGTCTTGGCGATCGATGTTCCTTCTCCAGAGTCGTTGCCTCAACTATGTGGACCGCCTTTTTACCGGCCAATTTCTGTTTTAGTTCTTGCATTCGGGCTTCAAGTTTGGAGGTGGGTTCACCATCCCATTTCTTCATGTTTTCCCCCAGTTTACGCAGAAGGGCCCAGAACAAACCACGTTCATTCTGTGCCGTGCTCTTGGATTTCCAGTTTTCTCACATGCAGCATGAGGCAACCAGGTACAAGAATGAGACCGAGACCCTTCTTTATGACCTTCAGAATCTTTGACTCTAGGGTCTTCTTCATACACAGAGAGTTCATTATTTCTCTCTACTCCTTCCCCATTGTAGAGGGGACAATGCCAGAATTTGGAGGGGACCCTCATGGTTTCTGATATTCTCCTTATCCATTGACACATTCTGCCTGCTAAGAAACCATTCCATATACTGAAGCCCTGATCTCGGGGAAGTGGCCAGACTGCTGGTGGGAAGTAGAGACTAAACCTTGTAATTTTCACTTCACTTTTGCTTTTGTAAACTCCTTTATCTCAACCCACAAGTCATCTTATTCTCTCTCTCTCCTTTATGTCTGGGAAGGGGAGTGATAGAGGGGCTGAGTGAGTACTTTGTGTCCAGCCAAGGTCAAACCACCACAGTCCTTTTTGGTTGGGTGAGATAAAGGCAGTTATGTATGTACATATCTATCTATCTATCTATCTATCTATCTATCTATCTATCTATCATCTATCTATCTATCTATCTATCTATCTATCTATCTATCTATCTACCTACCTACCTACCTCTCTATCTAGCACACTAGTAATAGTTGTTATCAAGCAGCAAGCTTCTGTGTGGAACACAGAGGTTGCTGTGAAACCAAAAAAAACTCAGAAGAAAAGGAACTACTAAGAGATCTTTTTTCTTTTAGCAGCAAAGGTATTTATTACCAACATCAGAGGCAAAGCCAGTTCATACTGGGGGAAACTTGTCTAGCCTTTATGTGTAAAATAAGCCATTTATACAGTTTTGGGTTCATGGTTATGTCTTCTAATTTCCATATTAATGACTGAGTGAAATCTCGGGTGGAGCTTTCCGTTTGGCTTGAAATTTGGGTTATGGTCTCCTGACTTCATCCCTCTAGTGGACTTGAAGCATCTTTTCCTACTAGGGTTTGACTGCTGCTCCTCCAGCTATTATCAGGTGACTCAGAGGTGTGGCTTGCTCGTTAGTAGGGGGTTGAGAAGGCTTTCTTTTGTCGGCTTTGCTTTTCTTTTCTTTTTGCTTTTCCTTTTTTTTTCTTTTCCCCACAACTCAAGGCAGTCATGGTTTCCAAAAGTATGAAAGCCATTGCTGCTGTTACCAGTAGAGGTGTGTCAACACAGACAGAATCCCCTAAAAAGGATGCAGCCACTCAGGCCTCTGGCTGCATAGACTGTTTGAGCCTGGAAGTGCTACCAGAGGACAGTGTGAGAGGCACCTGCATGTGATGTGAGCAGGTGAATGATTTGCTGTGTCTGGTGGAAGAGCTAAAGGAAGAGGTGGAAAGGCCCAGAAGCACAAGGGAGAGTGAAAGGGAAATTGCCTGGTGGAGTCACACCCTTTTGACCCCTAAGGAAGCCCAGCAGGAGGTGGTGAAGCCCAACCCCTCCTGCCATCAGGCAGATAGAACAGATCATATGGATGGGGAGGAATGGAAACAGGTGCCTGGTTGTAGAGGCAAAAACACCCCCTCTCAATCCCTCTCACCTACCAGGGTACCCTTAAAAAACAGGTATATGGCCCTGGACTCAGAAAGTCTGATGGAGGACAATCAGAAGGAATATCTGTCTATAGGGTCTTCTGGTTACCCCTCATCTACCAGATGGGTTACAACTACAGCCATAAGAAAAAAGAGAAGGGTGGTTGTAATCAGTGACTCCCTTTTGAGGGGAACTGAGGGCCCTGTATGTTGGCCAGACCCATCCCACAGGGAGGTTTGCTGCCTTCCCAGGGCCAGGGTGAGGGATATTACTAAGAGACTTCCTATGCTGATTCAACCCTCAGACTATTATCCACTATTGGTTGTCCAGGCTGGCAGTGATGACATCAATGAAAGAAGTACCAGGGTAATTAAAAAAGATTTTAAGGCACTGGCCCGATCACTTCATGGGACAGGAGCACAGGTAGTAATTGCCTCAGTTCCTGTGCTAGCCGGGATGAATGAGGAGATAAATGAGAAATGGTTTAGGAAAGCCCAGCTTATGAATAGGTGGCTTAGGGACTGGTGCTACCATCAAAATTTTGGGGGTTTGGATCATGGGGCAAACTCAATGTTGCCAAGTCTCTTCAAACCAGATGGGCTTCATCTGTCTAGGAGGGGCAAAAGGACTGTAGCCAATAAGTTGGCAGGGTTGGTTAGGAGGGCTTTAAACTAGGTTTGAAGGGTGAAGGGACTGAAACCAGGCTCTCCAGAGATAAGCCTAAGGGTGTAGAGCCTGAGTTGAGAATGAAATCAATAGCCCAGCTGAAGTGCATGTACATCAATGCACACAGTATGGGAAACAAACAAGAGGAGCTGGGAGCCAGTGCAGCAGGAAAACTATGATGTAGGTGCTGTCACAGAAACATGGTGGGATGAATCACATGACTGGAGTGCTGCTATGGGGGGCTACAAGCTCTTCAGAAAGGACAGGCAGGGTAGGAGAGGTGGAGGGGTGGCTTTATATGTTAGACAGTCTCTTGACTCTGTTGAAGTTGAGGTCAGCAGTGACAAGGTTGAGTGCCTGTGGGCCAGAATCAGGGGCAAGGCCAACAAGGCTGACACCCTTGTGGGTGTCTGTTACAGACCGCCCAACCAGGATGATGAAGGAGATGAATTATTCTACAAGCAGCTGGCAGATGTCTCAAAATCTCCAGCCCTTGTTCTTGTGGGTGACTTTAACCTGCCAGATATCTGCTGGGAGCTTCATACTGCAGAGAAGAGGCAGTCTAGGAGGTTTCTGGAATGTATAGAGGACGATTTCCTTCATCAACTGGTAAATGAGCCTGCCAGGGGTAAGGCCCCGCTAGACCTACTGTTTACAAACAGAGAGGGGCTGGTGGATGATGTAGTGGTTGGAGGCTGCCTGGGGCACAGTGACCATGAAATAATAGAATTTTCATACTCAGAGATGCAAAGAGAGCCACCATTAAAACCTCTACACTGGACTTCCAGAGGGCAGATCTTGGCCTATTCAAAAGACTAATTCAGAGCATACCCTGGGAAACAACCCTTAAAGGCAAGGGGGTCCAGGAGGATTGGACATGTTTCAAGCAGGAAATTTTGAGTGCATAACAACAGGCTACACCAGTGTGCCAAAAGGCCACCCAGCGGGGAAGACGACCAGCTTGGTTAAATAGGGAGACTCTGAAGGAAATCAGGGATAAAAAGAAAGTTTACCGAGTGTGGAAAAAAGGGCTGGCAACTGATGAAAATTTTATTAAGATAGCTGGGTCATGCAGAAAAAAATCAGGGAAAGAAAAGTGGAATTTGAAGTAAATTTGGCTAATTCTGTTAAGGATAACAAAAAGTCCTTCCATAAATACATTAATAACAAAAGGAGGGGCAAGGAAAACCTCCATTCTCTGTTGGACTTGGAGGGAAATATAGTTAACAAAGATGAGGAGAAGGCTGAAGTACTTAACACCTACTTTGCCTCAGTTTTTAGCAGTAAGACAGGTGGCCCTCAAGACAACTGGTCTCTGGAGCTGGTGGACAGGGAGAGGGAGCTGAATACCCCTCCTGTATTCCAGGAGGAAATAGTGACCAACTTACTGAGCCAGCTGGATCCTCACAAGTCTATGGGACCAGATGGGATCCATCCCAGGGTGATGAAGGAGCTGGCAGAAGAGCTTGCAAAGCCGCTCTCCATCATCTTCCAACAGTCCTGGCTCTCTGGGGAGGTCCCAGATGATTGGAGGTTGGCCAATGTCCCCCCAGTCCACAAAAAGGGTTGCAAGCAGGACCCTGGCAACTCCAGGCCTGTCAGCCTGACCTCGGTGCCTGGCAGGGTTATGGAGCAGTTCACCCTGAGTGCAATCACACAGCACCTTCAGGGTGGACAAGGGATCAGACCCAGCCAGCAGGGGTTTAGGAGGGGCAGGTCCTGTTTGACCAACCTAATCTCTTTTTCCAATCAGGTGACCCACCTGGTGGATGAGGGGAAGGCTGTGGATGTGTCTGTCTGGACTTCAGTAAGGCCTTTGGCACTGTCTCCCATAATATGCTCCTGGAAAAGCTGGTAGCCCATGGCTTGGACAGGTGTACCCTCTGCTGGGTCAGGAGCTGGCTGGAGGGTCGGGCCCAGAGAGTGCTGGTGAATGGAGCTGCATCCAGCTGGTCACCAGTGGTGTTCCCCAGGGGTCTGTGTTGGGTCCAGTCCTGTTTAACATCTTTATTGATGATTTAGATGAGGGGATTGAGTCCATCAGCAGCAAATCTGCTGATGACACCAAGTTGGGAGGGAGTGTCGACCTGCTGGAAGGCAGGAGGGCTCTGCAGAGGGATCTGGAGAGACTTGAGAGATGGGCTGATTGCAATGGGATGGAGTTCAACAAGGCCAAGTGCAGGTCCTGCCCTTTGGCCACCCCAACCCCCTGCAGCGCTCCAGGCTGGGCACAGAGTGGCTGGAGAGCAGCCAGGCAGAGGGACCTGGGGGGACTGAGGGACAGGAAGCTCAACAGGAGCCAACAGTGTGCCCAGGTGGCCAAGAAGGCCAATGGGATCCTGGCCTGGATCAAAACTAGCATGGCCAGCAGGCCCAGGGCAGTGACCCTTCCCCTGGACTCTGCCTTGGGGAGGCCACACCTTGAGTGTTGTGTTCAGTTCTGGGCCCCTCAGTTGAGGAAAGAGATTGAGGGGCTGGAGCGGGGCCAGAGAAGACCAACGAGGCTGGAGAAGGGACTGGAGCACAAGTGCTGTGGGGAGAGGCTGAGGGAGCTGGGGGTGTTTAGCCTGGAGAAGAGGAGGCTCAGAGGTGACCTCAGCACTGTCTGGAACTGCCTGAAGGGAAGTTGTGGCCAGGTGGGGGTTGGTCTCTTCTCCCAGGCACTCAGCAATAGGACAAGGGGGCACGATGGGCTCAAGCTCTGCCAGGGGAAATTGAAGTTGGAGATCAGCAAAATTTCTTTGCAGAGAGAGTGCTCAGGCATTGGAATGGGCTGCCCAGAGAGGGGGTGGATTCCCCATCCCTGGAGGTTTTTCAACTGAGCTTGGCCGTGGCACTGAGTGCCATGATCTGGTAAAGGGACTGGAGTTGGACCAAGGGTTGGACTTGATGATCTCGGAGGTCTTTTCCAACCCAATCCATTCTATGATTCTCTTCTATGATTCATCACTTTTGGACTCTTGCCTTTTGTTTGTTCAATGACATGACCTGTCTAACTTGTAAAATCTTGGCTTTAATTCTGCAAAATCTTGGTGCTGGGTTCTCAAAACTATTTGAAACATGTAAGTTTACTTAATTTCTGGCCTAGGAGTCTATTGTGTTAGACCTTGGTTCAATGAGTAGATCAGAACTACCTTGGTAAGACAGACAGAACACGCCTTGAGGAATTTGAGCCATTTTCTCCTCTTAGCAGAACTTGGCACATAACTCAGTTAACTCTTCCAGACCTTGCTCTGCCTTCAGCTGGCTGCACTGCTTATCACTTTATTTTGCTAAGTTTTGGGAACATACTAATATAAATGAGGGCCCTGTGCTTTGCTTTACCCTGACAGCCTTGTTGTGCTGGAGGAGCATCTTCTGGGGACAATGGGAGAACACACTCTCCCCTCCCTTCCCAAGATGATGTGAATGGCTATATAATGAAACCTCCCATGCTCCTTGTTAATCCTTATGTAATACTGGTACTTGTTGGGGAATACACAGGTTTTCAGGCAGAAGAGCCAAGGGCAGCTTCCCAGAGAGAAGCCTCAAAGATAATTGTGGAATCTGCAGGACGACCTTGGGCTCACAGCAAAGTGAGAGAAGAAACCTGCTAATTTCTGTGGAAAGATATGTGTGCTTTATTAATAAAGTTAAAAATAAGATAGGTAAGAACTGTGTGGATCCACAAACTTTATGAAATATATCCTAGTTAATGTTTAGCTATAGCAGTGTGTTGTTAGATGGTTTGAAGAGTGTGTATAGGCTTGAAAAATGTGTTTAACAGTGTGTTAAAGTAGTTCTGTGTGTAACCCTTCTTGTATTTTGTAAAATCCCTGTGCTGGGAAGGACAAAAGTGCCTTAATGTAAATATTGTGTGCCTTTCTCTGCCATCCCTCAATTCTGTTCTAACCTACTGACGATGAGGACTTGAAATAAAACCTCAGTTTTAGTTTGATGCAGTCAAATTGTCTTTAATTCACAACTAGAGGTTGCTAACCTCACAAAAGGCCACTCAGAACTGTGTCTGTGTGAAGCTGGACATCATGACAGTTACTAACACTGTCAGCACACCATGGAGTTTGTGGAATCTGGTGTTATCCTGCTGTAAGAGCAAACAAACTTTAGGCGATGATATATTGGGATGTGCCCTGAGGAGCCCAGTTCCTGCGTGGCAGGGTGTGTGGAAGGATTTGGGCAGGTTCCTGGGGTACTTGGCATCTCCCATTACCTGGAACAGGGAATCAACCCTGGCAAACTGACATGTCACCTGATGGAAGGTGCTTTGCCTAGACCAGTGAAAAGCAGCAGCTTCTCACCCTGTAGCTGGGACCTGGCCTGTGCTTTTTGAGCCACAGTTCGGTACCCTCAGAGGACTGTAGGGGAGGCAGGGACCAAATTGCATAGGAGGACACTGTGGCTGACACAGGGACTCAAACCTCAACCACTGCAGTAATTGCCCCAGCAGTGAAAAGTTGGAAAAGGGATAAGGCAAGCTACAGGTCTATGTCATCAACTAATAAGGGAGGAAGAGGAAGGAGGAGAAGAAGGAGGGAAGGGGGCAGATAAAAAAATCTGTCCTTCAGCGAAAAAAGTCAGAAAATCCAAGAGGATACTGAAGTTCCCCAGTCCCTGACCTCATCAGAACCTTGGGACTTGCTGAAAGATTCCAGCTGCCAGCCCTGTGAGCAGATCCCCACCTGGCTGCTTCCATGCTGGGAGAACAGGGCTGAGAGTCAGCAACTGGAAGGTCATGAAGTCCAACTGGGATAAAGGCAGTTATCTATATATTGCATGTTATAGTAATAGTAGCTGTCAAGCAGCAAGCTCCTGTACAAAATTGAAAGAGGAACTGGAAAAGAAGGAACAATTTGCAGTCTTTGGAGATGGCTGCTCTCAAGCATGAGGGCAAGGTATCCATTCAAGGAAGATCTAATGAACTCCCCAGGAAAGTGTAGCACTGTAGATGAAGGTATCCAATACCTGAGAGATTTAGCAGTGCTGGAAATCATCTATAGTAACCTAAGAAGTGATAATGCCCCCAAAGATCCAGAGGATGTTCCTTGCACAATGGCCACGTGGAGGAAGGTGGTTCAAAGCATTCCTGCATCATATTCCCCCAGCCTGGCAGCATTGTATTACCCACAGATGGATGCATCAGCAGCAGAGGTGACATTCTCCTGCCTCCAAAATGTAGAAGAAACTCTGGGCACTTCCTCATCCCCACAGGCCAGCAGCTCAGCTCTCTGGGGCAGCACAGAAGATCAGTCCTCTCCTGCCCCAGCCAGAAGGAAAGGGAGCCCCAAGCACAGGCCATGTGGTGATCTCTGGTTCTTGCTGCGTAACCAGGAGGAGACATGAGGAAGTGGGATGGTGAACACACCTCTGAGCTGGGAGCTCAGGCATATGAATTGAGAGGGAAGAGTGCTGGTAGGAAGGGGTCACCCAAGAAGAATGTCCATGTAGGTGCTGCAGAGACACAAGAAAGAAATATGCAACCTCTCAGATGTAAAAGAACTGAAATCAACTCCTTTGATCCTGGTGAGGGGATTTCTCATCTGGCATCCAATGGTCAGACAGTGAACACTTTGGCTAGGAACAGGAATAGAGGGTCCTTGCCTTGGCCAGGAGGAGGAAAGGGATGACCAGGCACCCCAGACTGTATGGATTTGATGGCCTGGCACAGCAGATCTGCAGAGGTGTAAAGCTTTAGTATATACTGGTGCACAGTGCACATTGATGCCATCAAAACACAGGAGTGCAGAACCCACCTGGATCTCTGGAGTGACAGGGGGATGCCAAGAATTGTCTGTGCTAGAGGTTGAGGTGAATTTACCAGGGGATAAGTGGGACACACCACCCCCCCACCCCCCTACTGTGACTGGCTCACTGGCACTGATTACCTCAGGAGGGGGTCCTTCAAGGATCGAAAGGTGAACTGATGGGCTTTTGGTGTAGCTACTGTGAATACAGAGAAAATCAAACAATTATCTACCCTGTCTTGCCTCTCAGAAGATCCCTTCATCATGGAATTGTTGCAAGTCAAAGACCAGTAAATACCATTTGCTACAAGAACAGTGCACTGACAGCAATATCACACCCACCAAGACTCCATAATTCCCATTCATGAGCTAAGTCATTGACTGGAGAAACAAGGAATGGCCAGTAGGACCCAACCAGCCTTTAACAGCCCCACATGGCCAGTGCTGAAGTCTAATGGAGAGTGGAGCCTGGCAGTGGACTGTGGTGGCCTGAGTGAAGTCACACCACTCCTGAGTGCTGCTGCGCTGGACATGCTGGAACTTTAATATGAGCTGGGTCAAAAGCAGCCCAGTGATGCCACAATTGAATGGCTAATGTGTTCTTCATATCTCTGGCAAGAGAGTGCAGGCCACAGTTTGCCTTCCCTTGGAGGGGTGTCCAGTACAGCTGGAATCAACTCCCCTGGGAGAGGAAACACAGTTTGACCATCTGGCTTGGGTTGATCCAGACTACACTGAACAGAGGGAAGCTCTGGAACACCTGCAATATATTGATGATATTGTGTGGGGCAACACAGCAGAACTTTTTGAGAAAGAGAGGAAAATAAAGCAAATTCTTCTCAAAGCTGGTCTTGCCATAAAAAAAAGGTAAGATAAAGGGACCTTCAGGGGAGATCCAGTTCTTGGGATTAAATGGCAGGATGGACACCATCATGTGCCCATGGAGGTGATGAAGAAAACAGCAACTATGTCTCTACTGGCTAACAAGAAGGCAACAGAAGCTTTCCTAGGCCTTTTGTGCTTCTGGAGGATGCACATTCCAGGTTGTGAGCCCCCTCTAACAAGTGACTCAGAAAAATAACCATTTCAAGTGGGGTCTTGAGCAACAACAGGCCTTGGAGCAGATCCAACAGGACACAGCCTGTGCAGCTCTTGGGCTGTTGGGACAGGACCAGCTGTGGAAAATATCCTCTACCCTGTGGCTGGGGAGCATGGTCTCACCTGGAGCCTCTGGTAGAGAACATCAGGAGAAACATGAGGTAAACCATTAGGGTTTTGGGGCTGGGGTTATCAAGGATCAGAAGGCCACTATGATCCAATTGGAAAGGAGATGTCAGCAGCCCATGAGGGGCTTCAAGCCACCTCAGAGGCTGTTGGGACAGAAATGTCTCCTCTCGGCACCGTGATGGCCTCGCGCTGCACTGGATGGTCAAAGGGAACATCCCCTCAAGGCATCACACAACAGTGCTGTGTGGAGCAGGTGGGTAACATTGATCACACAATAAGCCTGAATGGGAAAACTCAATTTCCAAGGAATTCTGGAAGAGATTATGGACTGGCCAGATAGCAGAGATTTTGGAATGTTGCTTGAGAAGGTGACTCATGGCCAGGAAGCACCACCATATAATGAATTCCTAGAAAATGGAAGAGGCTGATGGATCTTGCCATGTGGTAGGAAACCATCAGAGGTGGAAAGCTGCTGTGTGGAGTCCCACAAGATGGATCGCTAAAGCTGCTGAAGGAGAGGGAGAATCAAACCCATTTGCAGAAGTGAAAGCCATCACAGCAGTCCTGGAGATTGCTGAATGAGAACAATGGCCTGGACTGTGTCTCTGCACTGACTCCTGGGTGGGGGCTGATGTCCTGTGGGGGTGCTACAGCAACGGGAGAAGACCCACTGACAATGCAGGGGCGAACCCACCTGGGCTGTTACCCTGGGGCAGGACATGGCTGCACTAGTGGAAAACATGGCTCTGAAGGTGTGTCATCTTGATGCTCACATGGCCAAAGGTAATGCCACTGAGGAACATCAGAACAATGAGCAAATGGATAAGGAGACGGTCAAAAACTACACGATCCCAGCATGGGGAACAAAACTGGAATACTTTATTGAACACTTGACCACTTTTTAAGGTTTCAGGGAGACACATGCTAATAGGTAGGAAGGGTTATGGTAATTTCAGGAATTTATGGAGGGAAGACAGCAGGGGATTACAACACACTTTGATAACATTCTTTCTAGACTTTTTTCTTATGTTAAGGTAGGAGACAGCTTATCTTCAAGTTGAGCATTACCAAGCCTCTTCTGTTCTTGGTGATGGAATTTCTCTCAGCCTTTGTTGACCAAGGCTTGCTGTTTAAGATTTCTAGCTCTTTTTGCTGTAAACTGGATTTCAGATTCCTACAGGATAAGGCTGCCAAGACTGGAATGGTCCAGGTAGACTTGGATTGGCAGCAGGAGGGCAAGCTGTTTTAGCCCAATGGGCCCATGAAACATCAGGACATCTGGGAAGAGGTGCCACACCCAGATGGGCTTGTGACAGAGGAGTGGACCTGACCATGGAGGGCATCAGAGAGGATATTCACAAATGTGAAACATGTGCTGCAATCAAGCAGGGCCATGTGAGTAAAATATTCCTGGAACAGAGGGAAGGGCTGGTGGGTCCTGTCAAATTGCCTCCATATGAGCACTGCCATGAACATACCAAGGTAAGAGCTACACACTCAGCATGGTGCAGGCAACAACGGGTTGGCTTGAAACACACCCTGTAAACCAGACCACTGCTCCAAAAACCATCTTAGGCTTTGAGAGGCACATTCTGGGGTGACATGGAACCCCAAAGAGATTTGAATCACATAATGGGCCTCACTTTTGTAATAATCTTATAAGCCCTTGGGCAAAGAAACATGGCATGGAGTGGATCTATCACATTCCTTATCACACACAAGCCTCCAGAAAGACTGAGAGGTACAATGGGCTGTTGAAAACTATGTTAAGAGCATTAGGTAGTGGAACATGGAAGCATTGGGAGGCAAATTTAACTGAAGCACCAGGGGATCTGCCAACTGCCCCAGTACTGCCCAAACCAAACCCAACCCCTCTATGCTGTGGGAGGAGAGAAGGTTCCTGTACTACACGTGGGGAAGTCAGTGTGGGTTCCTCCTTCCATGGGGAAAGGCAAACCCATCCACGGGATTGTCTTTGCTCAGGGACCAGGGTGTACCTGGTGGGTCATGCAAGAGGATGGGGAGGCCTGATGTGTGCCCCAAGGAGATTTAATCTTGGGGGTAAAATAATCTGTGGTATAAGTTGTGTTTTGCAGGAAACAAAGCAGCAGGACAATGAAGAACAATTTTGGGAGGAGCAAGGAGGGCATGATAATGACCTGAGCCAGGCTGGTGATGGTGCCCAACAATCCATTGTGTTCCTTCTCCTGTCCTGAGCACCCACCCTGATGGAATGGAGCCCAAGATCTGAGGGGGTGGAAAGAGGCCATACAATGGGAAAAAATAGTATCTATCTGGGACAGCATGAGAGATAGTCAGAAGATATATATGTTATATGGGATCTGAGAATGACACAAATGGCATGGAATAAGGGGTGGAGGTTGTATTGGGTGTGTCTGAACGAGAGTTTGTTTTCTCACAGCAGCCCTCCCTGTCCTGTGCTTTGCACTGGGAGCTGAAAAGGTGTTGAGAACACACCAGGGTTTTGGCTCTTCCCCAGTGGAGGGCAAGATCCTGGGAGGGGGCACAACCAGGCCAGCTGATCCAAACTAACCCATTCCAGACCATGGGATGTCAGCTCAGATACAACACCTAAGGAAAGCAGCAGGAAAGGGAGCTACTTGATGTTTCCAGTGGCTGCCTGCTAATAAACCATTCTGTGTGCTGAAGCCCTGATGTCATGGAAATAGCCAGACATCACTGCTGTTGGGAAGTAGAGAATAAACCTTGTTATTTTTCATTTCCCTTTTGCACACAAAAGTTTTTCCTTTGCTTTGCTTTAATAAACTGCCTTATCCCAACCCACAAGTTGTTTTCCACCTTATTCTCTCTCCCCTTTATAGCTGGGAAGGGCAGTGATAAAGGGGCTGAATGGGTACCTGGTGTCCAGCAAAGGTCAACCCACCACTCACTGAAGTGAGAAAAGGAAAATTAGTACTGATTAAACTGGAGTTCACAGACAGAAAGTTTGCACAGAGTTTTTTCCAGTTTTTAAAAGATACCAATTTTCACCACATGCACTCAGCAGAACATGATGTCTAACTGAAAGAACTTTTCTCATGTGAAGAAACAATCTTTGATGGGCAAAAAAATATGTGCTGTTCTGGGGGAGGAGGGGGGGGGGGGGAAAGGACAAAATGATATTTTAGCATGATAGGAGTCACTTATAAAGTATCTTCTGGAGCAGAACTGCTCCTCCTCACACAAGAGTAAGGAAGATTTCACTTGGAGCATTGCCTTCTTGTTGAAGATTCAGTGATTCCTGTCTTATGGATACAAGGTTGGTTAGAGGTTTTTTTTTCTTCCTTAATTTCTCCATGGCATAGTTTTTCAGCTCAGGTTTTCTTTAAACCTTACAAATGCAGCCAGTATTTTTGAGTGATCCTGCATCTCAGAGTTCACTTGGAGAAACTTGGATGAGAAAACATCAAGGTCTGTGTTTTGTGCTTGTCATAGCAGCTGTGCCTTCTCTGTTCTTCCTGGAGACTGATGGCAGAATTTAAAACTCTTGCCAATACAATTCCCTGTAGATTATGGCCATATATCATTATTCTATCCACCAAACACTCTTCTTTTATAAAAGGGATTGTAGTATCATTTGTATTTATGGTCTTGTTCAAAGGAGTGATGTGAGGTTAATTGGAAGGTTAATTAGGAGAGGTTTAATCTAAAGGCAACAAGTCTAATCTCCACTCTCAGATTCATGAGAGCTCTCCTTTCACTCAGCTTTTCCAATAAAAGCAACACTCCTCAGAGATAAACATCTCTGACACAGCAGGCAATTCCATTTATTTCAAGGTGGTCTAAACTCACAGGACCACTCATCTGAAATACAGCAAGGGGGCTGGAGCTGCTCTGGTTGAGCTGTACCAGCCCCACTAATACTTCTTCCATGTCAGCAGAGAAAATAAATCAAAATCTTGAAACATGGGAGTCAAGTTAGGCTTCCTGACAGAACAGCTGGAGTGAAGTGTGGCTTAGCTGGCCTTTTTGGCAACCACAACAGAAATCCCAAGGGTCAATAACAATGTTACTGTCAAGGACTCCACACTTTTTAATCAATAAGCATGAGAAAGATGAATTGCTTTAAGATTAATAGCCAGACAGTACTGTTGGTGTAACAGCCAGTGCCTGAGAACATTGCATGCCTTCTCCTGAGCCAAGCTGCACACAGCCCAGCCCTGCCCTCAGCACTGTGGCTAATTCTGCAGGCAGGGATTGGACAGTGTAATGGTTCCTTTTAGGCCAGAGTCACAAACACAATTATAAATAGATAGTGAAAATACAGAACCTCCTGAGGCTGAATAGCTACTGCTGTGCTCTCTTCTGCAGGGCTGAGTCTTGAAGTTGTGTGGCAGAAGTCAGTCCAAGAAGCTCTTTCCTGAACTTGCTTCTGGTCCAATTACTTCATCAAGGTAGAGAATTAATCAAGTGTTTTTCTTCCTCTCATCACTGTGGTACCTGTCTCTGCCTCTTCTCATCTCACTCTTTCTCTTCCCTGTTCTTTGTGAGCACAGCAACAGTGGGGAAGGGAAAGAAGGGGAGATATAAGTGCCAGAAGTGAGGAGAAACCACCAATGGCACAGATTGAAGAGCTGGAGAAAATGGCACAGCAGTGGGAGAAGATGGATTTGGATGTAAATCAAACATCAGGCAGCTGATCCATGTGCTTGGCCACACCACTATTTCTGAGATGTTCCAAGCTTTGGGGTCACCCACTAGGAGCAGCTTGTGAATTTTTCACATATCATTTATTGTTGTAATTCCCATTTGTTTATTGTGCAGAAATAAAAAATAAATAAATAAACCACACTTTAGACTGTAAATCCCACAAACCTAAGTGGTGTGCTGCATGAGGAATGAGTAACCAACCACCTGAGTGCTGACAAGGACAGTCTGCAAAGCAGGAGGAGCAGAGAGCTGACATTTTGTGCTAAACATGTGACTGGTGCAGATGCCTAAAACAGGCAGCAGGGTAAGCAGATGAAAAGGTGGCACTGAGGGCTCTTAAGTCCTCGACAGGATTCTCTAAGAGTGCACTTCCAGACAAATGGAGCACTCCAGGAAGGAAGCTGATGGAGGCAACGAGAAGAGGCTGTTTCTGAAGTGTACCTTCTATCTTCCACAATAGTGTATTAATTACCTTTTAGTCTTTTAGTTTCAGAAAAAAGCATTCTATAAGTATCTCACTGTGGACACATTGTTTTACAGGCAAGAGCTGCCTTTGCAATCTGGAAAATTTCTTTTATTTTTATATTAAGATTGCTCAAAAACTTCCTGCCATGTGATATGCTTCAGGGTTCAACAGTCACCCTTTCCATCCCTTATCTGTATTTAAATATATCCTTCCCATCATCTCAATGTTAATTTTTGCCTTAACTTATATCAGCATTAAGGTTTTTCACACTTTCCCTTTTTGTGTTTGTACTTATCGGCTGTAGATTTAGATTTAATTTCTATCTCTTCTTAAAATCCAACAAGATATGATGTTTTAGAAGCTTGTTTCTTATAGAGGTCAGCAGAGAGGACATTGTATCTGGTACTGGTGCATGAAAGCTTTGGAAGGTGTTAATCTGTATTGATATTTGCTTTGCAAAACTGGAGTCAGCCTGTGGCCTGTCAGCATGAAGTACCATGGGGAGTGTGAGGTGTATGAGCAAAGGGTTAGGAGATTCCTCTCCTCCTTACAGCAGCAAGGCTGGCATTTGTTTCCTCTCATTAATCAGTAGTTCACTTGGGAGGGGGTGTCCTTCCTCCTCTTCCTCCAGGTAATACTGAAACCCCTCAAAAATCCAATTAAGCAGGACTTTGTCAGGCCAAGTCCTTTCTCTTCAGTCTCTTCTGCATTTCAGGCCAGTTCAAGTGTTCAGGCAAGTTCCTGGCAGTCAGAGCCTCTTCCTCCCCACACCTCCTGCCCTGCTTGCACACAGCATGTCACTCCCTGCTCCTCTCCTGCAGCCCTTGCCTGGGAGAAGGCTGTTACAGCCTGTGTGGTTAGGATTATCCCATACCTTTCCATGTTGAAGGCACAAGCACTGTCTGCTCTCTGTCCAGGGGTAAATGCAGTGCCTTCCCCTTTCTGTCCCCCCTGCTTGCCTGAGCCACTGCCCTGGGGAGAGCAGCAGCCTGCTGCAGTGCTGAAAGGTGAGTGCCACACTCCTGCCATGTCAGAAATGCCATTTGGATGCCCTGGCAGAAATGAGAGAGCATTTCAGGGCAGAATCAACACCCTCAGAGGTTCTGGAGCAGCAGCAGCCTCAGTTTTGTACCAGTTGAGTACAGCTGTGGCTTTTCTCAGCTATGTCTGAAACCAGGAGCATAGATAACTTGGAAAAACAGCCTAAAATCTCGTTCTGAATGTTTAGGTAAGAAGAGCATGATCTTTGCCAGCTCCCAGGTAAGGCTCTGCCAGTCTCAGCATGCCAGTTGTTGCCCCTTGCCCCAGAGAGCAGATCCTGGCCACCCTGGTGGCCCAGCACCAGCACTGCTCTGGCAGTCACTGTTTGCCAGCAGTGCCAAACCCGGGGTGCTCCAGCCCCTTTATCCATGAAAACCCCACCATCCTGGCTAGGTTTGGCCCCTTCTAACTTGTATAATCCCCACCCCTGTTAGAGGCATTGCCTTCACAGTATGTTAATGAATGGTATTTTATGATGGCCAGACACCTTCTCTGGATTAAGGAGAAATTTCTCCACACACACTTCTTTCCCAACTGCACAGACACCCAGGCAAAAAGACAGCTGCTTGATCAGCCCAAGGTTACCTGTGTGGTCACTCACACAGCAATCTCTGGCCCTTTAGCTGGAGCTGGTTTTGTCCTTTTCTCATGTCTCCCTTCCCTTATTTTTTGCCATGTCAGGTGTTTCTCACGTAGCAGGGCTCTTCCTTCTTTTCCTTCTAACCTGTCAGATAGGGCAGTGAGCTGCACAGCAGACTCAGAGGGAATATTTAATCAGCTCAAATTGTTTATGCTGTGCCAAAATGTATGGAGGAGCATCACTGCTGTGCCAGCTGCCAGCCAGGCTGCCAAGCACTGAGGTGACCACAGCCATGTTCATGTGTGCTGTGGCACCATAAAGTACCCACAGGGGACTTCTTCAGGGGATCAGGGAATAAAAACCATCCCCCTCAGTCATTAAAACCAGAAGTCCAAGTCAGAGGGGAATCCTTGGTGACAGGGAGGGGCCACAGCAAACAGCAGCTGCATCACCAATAAAATGTGCTGGTGTGTAGCTTGGAGCATCAGTGCTACAGCAGGGAAATTATGGGGGTCAGAGCAGGGCCCCAGGGGGAAGGAGAGCCATGGAGAGGTGGGCAGAGGGCACTGGCAGCCAGGGCAGGTGGATGGTAAACAGTAAACAAGCTGAGGGTTATCACTCTGTGAGCATTTTTGCTTTAATTTCACTCCAGTACTTGAAGCCTTGGAGCAGCATTTTAAGATTGTTTTTGTTTTGGAGGTGAGGGCTTTGAGAAGCACTTGGTTCTGAATCTCTATATCTCTCTGTCTGCTTTCTCCTCTCAACCAAGACATCGTGGCATACCGAAATTCCCAACTGCTTTTCTTTTTTCTTGTACATTTAACTTGGGGCTTATGTTTTCTATATGAGTAACAGTGAGAAATAACCCCACAGTCAGAAATCGTTCTGGTAACTCCGATAACAGCGAAACAACAAATTTCAAGGCTCATCGGCCTCTCCAAACGTTCATTTTGTTAACAGACAAAACAGCAAAGTAATCATCATTAGAATAGTAATTTTGTTTCAGCAACCTTCAGACTCCTGCTGTGCCACTGTATTGCCAGTCTCTGCTGGGCTGATGGAAGGAGAGGGTGATTCTATTAACTAAGTTTCAGAATAATCGAAGAAGGTCTTTTAAGATACAAACTTTGCTTTGATACAGGAATTTCAAAGGTGAATGGAAGCTTCAAAGGAGACACTGGCAATGCAAGGATTGCAGGATCGAGTTCTTAGTGGTGGGTAGCTCTTGACTTCACATTGTTTCCTGTGAAGACACTGGTTCCTTCTTTTCACACCAAAAATATGTCAAAACAAGAAATGTAATTTATTCAGCTCTCTTGGATGCCATATGTAGCTGTCGTTTTCCTGATTTAATGTATAAACATGAGAAGGCATCTTTGCCATGAAATTATTTTAGCAAATACTGTCTTACTTCTAAGTGCTGCTCTGAAAATTAACTATATCTTTGGAAACCAGAACTAAAGAGACCGTGTTAAAAACACGTAGATCCTAAAGTGAATTGCCTTTGGTCTCGTGTGATTTCTAGGCTGAGCTGTGAAAAGTTGTCCTGTAAGGGTGAAAAACTGGGTAATGAAAAGGGAACTATAAAAATGAAAAACTTTCATGCTGCTATGTATTCTAGAAGCTGAGATACCTGGCAGGCTTCTTGTCCTGCAAGCACCTTCCTTCTCATCCCTTTTGATGTAGAGATTCATGGAGTTGTAGGAAAGCTGTACTCAAAAAGTAAGAGGTTTTCTAAGTTTCCTCCATTCCAAATCTACTGAGCTCATTTTGTCCCCGAGAGGATGATGGAAATCCCACAGTTTCACTTTGCTGTCTTTGTGGTTAAAAATATTATTCCAGGCTCTAACCAGAGACTGTCTTTCTGTCTTTGATGTTAGCCCATTCTTGTTCTGTGCTCCTGTGAACCATGTCACTGGAGATGTTGTTCTTCATTCTGATCTGCTCAATCTAACACAACCCAAATACACCCACACTCAAGGCAAGCTTTGGGTATGACTTGTGTGCACCTGCATAAACCATGACATGTGTGTTGAAAACAGAGGCTGTAACAAGGGCTCCAACAAAGATTCTGGTACCTGCTATAAAGAAGCATTTAACATCTGAATTTAATGAAGTAGCTGCAGAAATCTTTTACTGTATTAAATATCAGCTGACTGGTCACACCTGAATATCAGGTACATCCAATTGGTTCTGCTCTAATTTCCACAGGTCGATAGAAAAATATGGGCATATCTTGATATTTTCAGTATAGTCCACAAAGCTTTTCCACCATTGGTATTGATTTCAGATTTTTTTAGTTGTCTAGGGAATGGGAAGATTAATGAATAAACTCTCTTCTTTCATATTACAGTTTAGTCTAATCAGATGATGGGATTTACAACCATTGAGCAGCTACTGAGCACTGTGATGATGTGTCGTTGACAAGAGTATTAAAAAAGGAAACAAAAAACTCCCCAGTTTTCCAGCCTATTCAGGAGAGAAGGGCTGCTGTGTATCAATGTGCTTTGCTGAGGACATGAAAAGAAATGGTGATGATGTGGGAGGAGCATCAGGGCTGTGATGAATGGGAGAGGAGTGTGACTGAAGGAAGAGGCAGCTGGACATGGGCCACTGTAAAGCAAATGACTTTTCCTTCCACAAACTGTGGCTAAGAGACTGGAATCACAGAATCATAGAATCAGTTGGGGTGGAAAAGACCTCCAAGATCATCAAGTCCAATCCTTGGTCCAACTCCAGTCCCTTTACCAGATCATGGCACTCAGTGCCACGGCCAAGCTCAGGTTAAAAACCTCCAGGGATGGGGAATCCACCCCCTCTCTGGGCAGCCCATTCCAATCCCTGAGCACTCTCTCTGCAAAGAAGTTTTTTCTGCTCTCCAACTTCAATTTCCCCTGGCAGAGCTTGAGCCCACCGTGCCCCCTTGTCCTATTGCTGACTGAGTTCAGAATCTCAGTAACAATCATGAAAATTGTGCAGTCAAGAGGATAATTACACTTTTAGTGATCAGGAGTTCAAGATGCATTTCCATATACTTAAGTACTGCAAAACTCCAATTCTTAAACACAGGAAAATGCATCTTCCTAAAAGCCAAAGCAGATAATAATATCAGAAATAGCACACACTAAATATTTTCCTTTGGAGAGGCAATTTTTTTCACTTTCAGGATGTTTCCTTTTCTGAAATATAAGCCTCTGTGCAGTACTCTGCTACTATCTCTTGTGTTTTCCTAGTTTTAATAGATACTGGAATGGATTCCTTGTGTACTCAACCCAACTGTTTACTTTTTATTACCCTTTTTCTCGTCCTCAGAGTTTATTTTGGTATATTTAACAAGAGACAGGACAAGAGAAAACAGCCTCAAGTTGTGGCAGGGGAAGTTTAGATTGGATATTGGGAAAACTTCACAGACAGGGTTGTAAAGCACTGGAACAGACAGCCCAAGGCAGTGTTGGAGTCACACCTGGAAGTGCTCAAAAATGTGTGGCTATGAGGACATGGTTTAATGGGGAATGTGGTGGCAGGGCTGAGTTGATGTTTGGATCTGATGTTTTTAAGGATCTTTTCCAACCTCAGTGACTCTGTGATTCTGTGATTTGATGCCTGATCCAGATTCCCCTCTGGGCACCCCAGGGGCTTTTGTTCTCCTGGGAGCAGGGGCCAGTTTGCTGGGCAGTGTGTTGGGACTGTGTTCCTGGTGCACATGGAGTGGCACAGCTGCTCCATGGCTCAGTGGGCAGGTGTGCACCAGCACTGATCCCAGAGGAGCTGCTCCTCCTGGTCCTGTTCTTCCACTCCTGTTCCTTCACCTTTCCTCCACTGACCCTCCCTCAGCAAATTCTTTGTGTCAAGGCAAAGTAGATGGAAAATATTGCTTTTCTATTCTTCCAGTTAAAAATCAATTATATTAACGTTGGAGAACTTGAACCAGTTGTACAAACACCTTCAATTTGTCTTGACCTGATGGCCTGACATGATCAGGTCTGCTCCCAGCCAATGCCAGACAGGTGAGAGCTGAATCAGTGCCTTGCAGCTTCCCCAGGTGTGTGCAGCAGCTGTGTCATGAAGCAAAAGGATTTGTGATAGTTAATGGCAAAGTGTTGAGCTGAAGAGATGTTACAGCAGCCATATCTGTCAGGGACCTCTTCTCCAGCCATTACAACTCACTTCCTGGAGGAACAGCAGCAGCAAATTCCTCAGAGTTTGCCTGCAGAGGAGTTGGTGTGGCTGGGAATTTGACAGAGGTATTTTTTAAAAGATTTTTGTGCACTGGGTAGGGAAACCTGCAAGAATGACTCTACAGCCTGTGTTTAGATAATGTGTCCTTACAATCACTCATCCCCTGCTGTTAAACCTCAGTGGATATTCCTGTTTATACACAGGGAGCTTTGGTTTGGCTGGCAGAGCTTCACTGTCATGGTGGGGCTTCAGCTCACTGCTGGGAAACTGTTTGGAACAGATATCCAGACTAGAAAGCACTGGTATATTAATGTTGAAATTCTCCTTTGAAACAGCAGGAGAGATAATTAATGCCAATCAAGAGCTTTGTGGGGAAACAAATATTGTCTCAAAATTTGGGGTAAGTTTTCAGGTGATTACAAGTGTAGATGATAAAAGTAATGGCAATGACACAGGGTGTTTAGACTGCTCTAAGACATGTAACTGAACAATGCATGACATCCCTTTAAGAGATCTGTTCCCAGGGCTGTAAACTGTCTGTGTTAATCCTTTTGAATAAAGCATGATGGCATTGCTAATAAATATGCAGATGACAAAAGTTGGTCTCCTTTCAGGGAAGTTTATGCAGGCAGTTCTAGTTCCTATAGTGAGATCCAGGTGCTATTATATCTGCATACCTCAGAGGCTGCATTTTTTGGGGGGCAGCACATCCAGCTCTCATACCTGACACTGCAGCTCCTGGCTGAACAAGAGAAAAAATGCAAGTCTGAACTATGAAAAGGAAGGAACTATTCCTCTGTGGTTAACTCAAAAATAGCAAGTCATGAGTTGTGTTAAGACACTGGTAATGTGAAAGTTAATAGTAGCTGGTTCTCTAGTTCAGGTGGAAAAAACCCACAAACCAGCACACCTTTTGGTTTAGAAATTGAAATCCTGAGTCAAATGCAGTATTTTAACAGTGAGGAAAATTAAATACTGTATTTAGTTGCTTGGTTTTTTTTCCTAGGGGTAGATTCTGCAGAGATGCTGCTGTTCCTTTAGAATGTCCATCAGAAAATATGCAGGATGGCTTATCTTGGGTCAAAAAATGAGTTAGATGGTGTGACAAAGTCTCTCCTGGCCTCAGAGGTCTGTGATGCCTCAGATTCTCCAATACAGAAGTGTCACTGGTGGCTCTTTTTAATGGCAAATGCCATTTAGTTTGATAAACTAAAATGCTTCAGATCACAGCATTTTCAGTGTAGCAGTCACTAATCCAAACCTTCAGTGCAGCATTTCAGACACACTTATGATGTGTAGAAAATGCCCCAAACTTGTCTTGCCAATTCTGTATTGACTGGTTTGCATTGGACATCTTGTGCTATCAGCAGGATTTTCAAATGACAAAGACAAATATTTGTCTTAGACCTGTATGTCACCAGTGGACAAATAGTAAGTTTGAAGAGATCTGAGCCAAACTACTAAATGAATTGAAAAATGGATTCTTTCTAGCTGGGAATTCTTATTACCTGCAGATCTGACTTCTCTGTATTTCTTGTAATTAAAAATTTAAAGCATAATACTAAACTACTAAAAAATACCATTAATAAAGCCTAGTAAGCCGAACTACCATTTCCCATGAGCTGCTGAGGCAGCCTTTATTTGATTTTTCTAATTTTGTGTCCTTTCCAGGAGATTTGCTGCTTTTAAACTAGGGGGTTTGGATTGTCTTCTCTGTTTGCATCTCTCTATGCAGGAGCAGGGCTAACACCAACCACAGCTGAAATTCAGATTCCCAAACATGGCCAAGCAGTTAGCATTGAAAACAGCCCAGTGTGAGCAGGTAGTCTGTCTATGGTGCTTCCAACATCTCACTAACCAGGTTCAGTTATGTCCTAGTTCAGCAACCAGGACCACTGTGTGGGTGTGACCAAAGCTGGGCATTCCAAACCCTCTGGGCCATTGCCCAGCAACTGTTCCCAATGGCCCATTGGCAGCAGCTGCCCAGGGCACAGCTGAGCCCTCAGGCTGGGAGCTGGCTGGGAAAGAAGCCTGGCAGAGGAGCTGGGAGAACTGCCCTGCAGGGACTCCTTGGCACCTCCACACCCACCTGAGGGCTCAGCTCTGCTCAGGGGCCAGCAACCATTCCAAAATCCCCCCTGACTGCCAGAGTCAGATCCTCCAGTGTGGAACTCCCTGCCCTGGGGGAGGCACTGGGGGCTCCCACCTGAACCAGAGAGGATATAATTTGGGCTTTGGGGACTTCTGGGACCAATCATTGGATCCAGAGGAGAAGCAGAAGCTCGACAGGAAGAGACCACCACTCTTGACCAGACTGCAATTGTCATCTGCAGCAATAAGTTTTCCCCTTCCTCTTACTTTGGACTCGAAGGAACCACGTGGAGCTCAGCACAGGGGCCACCAAACCCCACTGTGTTTGTGCCCCAGGGGGCTGGGTTATGTAGGAAAATGCTGGAATAAATTTCAATGAGAGCTGCACTGGAAAAGCACCTCGAATCTGAAAATATTCAACTGAGAGACTTGTTATTTAAGTATTAAAATGATGTTCTTGCTTGCTATTGGTTTTTTAGTTGCAAAATTTGTGTCACCTCTCTGTTTGTCACAGCTCCCCTGCGGGGCTGTTACACCACACCCTGCCTTGTATTATATCTACTCCTCCCTGTCTCTTTTGTGTCTCCTGGAGGCTTTTTATTCCCTTAAGGAGCAGGAGGTTGAGCATGTTATTGTCTCTTCCCAGGCTGGGTAATGGCCTGCCTGCCCTTGGGGAGGTCCCTGGCACCAGGACATCACAGCAGCCTCCCCCTCCTCCCCTCTCTGCCCTGTTACTCCAAGGCAGAAAGCCCCATGTGTGCCTCGTGGCTGGGTGGGGAGCAGGGCCAGGGCTCCAGCCAGCCCTGCCTCTGTCCTAAATTCATTGGTTAATGGACCTTTGACCCTGCCCCTTCCTCAGTTTTCACCCAATCCAGCCCAGTTCTGGGGTCTGCCTTCTGAAATCTGATATTACCTTGTGGATTGTTTGATAAACACTTTACTTCCTTGCCTGGTTTTGCTGAGACTGCTTTGTCTCTGTCTCCCTTCTCTGCTCCCCTTGGACAAAGGGGACCCTTCTCCCTTCAATGCTGCATAAGGTTATACTTCTGGGTTTTGTGGGTTAAAACCAATTTCTCTTTATGCCATTGCATTTATTGTAATATTGTTATTAAATTGTAGCTCTGGCTTATAATCTCTCTTGTGTTGGGTTTCTTTCTCCTGCTGGTTTACCTTTAAACCAGCACAAGTTGTTTCCTACTATGGGCAAACACAATATGGTGAAAAGTGGAGTCTTAATTAAAAGGGGTTGTCTGTCTGTCCTGTAGTTTCTACTCTGCAACCAGTGAAAGCACCATAGATTTCATACTGTCTTTGTTTCCAGCCCCTTGACTGTTTCAGCTCATGAAGTGCTACGGGTTAGACACTCCCTGGGGGTTTGTACCAACCTAGTGCAGCTCAATTATAGCATCTACACACTAAAATAAAGTGGCCAACAGAGTCACCAAGCAGAAATAAGTTTAAACTTTTTATTTTGATATATAGTGTGATGCTTCTGGCTTGTGACAGCTCTGTTTGGTTTGCTGTTGGTGTGACAACATGATGCCTCTGAAGTATTTTTTCTGTAGCTGAGCTGGAATGGATAGGAAACACAAAGAATTTTCCTAACCCACCTGCTGCTTCCAGATTCCTACAGTCTAGATTTCAAATGTTAGCTTTTTTTGTCCCATTCTTCTGTAATTAAGTGTGGGCAGCAGGGCAGGACAGGGGGATTCTGCCCCTCTGCCCCCCAGGTGAGACCCCACCTGCAGAGCTGCTCCAGCCCTGGGGCCAGCACAGCAAGGCCATGGAGCTGCTGGAGAGCCCAGAGGAGGCCCCAGGATGGGCAGAGGCTGGAGCAGCTCTGCTGGGAGGGAAGGCTGGGAAAGCTGGGATTGTTCAGCCTGGAGAGGAGAAGCTTTGGGGGGACCCAACTGTGGCCTTGCAGGGCCTGGAGGGGCCAACAGGAAAGATGGAGAGAGACCATTTCCAAGGGATGGAGGGACAGGACAAGGGGAATGGCTTCCCACTGCAGGAGGGCAGGATCAGATGGGTTGTTGGGAAGGAATCCTTCCCTGTGAGGGTGGGCAGGCCCTGGCACAGGGTGCCCAGAGAAGCTGTGGCTGCCCCATCCCTGGGAGTGTCCCAGGCCACGTTGGACAGGGCTTGGAGCAACTTGGGCTGGTGGAAAGTGTCTCTGCCCATGGCAGGGCCTTGGAATTAGATGATCCTTACAAGGCTCCTTCCAACTCAAACCATTCTGTGATTCTGTGAATGAAGCTTTATTAAGTTTTTTTGACTTCTAATCAGATTTGCTTCAGTCTGACTCATGTCTTCTCTAGTAAGTCCTCCACAGCAGCTTTGCAGTTCAAATTCCACCTTGCTTTTACTTTATCCTTTCAGCACGTAGCCCAGGGACAGTTCCCAAGGAAAGATATGAAGGGAGCTGAAGGAGGCTCTTGTGAAAACACCTTGTCTCTCCCAAGTCAGGTAAAGTGGCTGTGAGAAAGGAACTTCCTTCCTTGTCTACACACAGACTGTGCCCTTTGCTCCTGTTTTGCTGCCAACCCCCTGGTAAGAAGTTGGGACTGATGTTTTGAATACCTCATCTCTTTGCATTTATAGTTTATTTCTCTTGCCATGAACAAGCTCCAGTCCATAAGTATGTGTGAGAAAAAACAAATATTTCTGCAGTTGTATTTTATACAATAGTAATTCTGTTTCACTCATAAAAATAAATCTTCATTTTCTTCCTTTTTCCTGTTTTTATATGATCAAGAAATGAAGTGCTCCCTTAGAGGAACGAAAGGGTTGTCAGGATCCCTGAAACTCAAATCTCAGGTGTATCCAAACTCTCCCTTGACTCTCGAGGCATTCAGAATTCAAAGAATACCTTGTCAGCTTTGCTCTTTCCCTCTCTGGGGAGCACACAGTGCAGCTGAAGATGGAGTCTGGCAGGCAAACAAGAAGAAGAGACAAAAAGCACCATCCTAGTTCAGTCCAGGCACTTGGTGGATCCTCCCTACAAGGAGCAGGAGTCTTTGGAAAGGAAGAGGTGATGAGCAGGGAAGAGGAATGAAAGTCAAATGAAGTGGTCTCAGCAGGAGAGAGAGGAGGAACATCTCTTTGCAAGAAAGGAGGAGCAGTGTGGAGCATCCAAAGGAAAGAACAGCCTACTGGGAGCACAGGAAACTGTTACATGGGGAACAGAAAGTATAACAGAGAACAGTGATGCCTTTAGATCCTTAAGATTTGTAGCATATAGATTTTTAATAAAGCTGTATACTTTCTAACACTTTAAAATAGCAGTTAATGCTTACTAAACCCCTTTCTCACATTTTATATCAAATTCTCAAAATTCTAGATTTTTTTTAACATTATTTTCAAGGTCTAGATTTTTTTTAACATTCTTTTCAAGGTTTTAAGAAAGGACATCTAGCTTGGGACACACTTAGAAGGGCAGAATAAGATGTCATTGTGGTCAAAGCAGGAGGACCAGAAACCTTGGGAAAGCTCCAAAGAAGGTGTATGATGTGAGGATGATGGTGGTGAAGAAGGAAGGGCTCTTGAGACCTCCAACTCAGTTCCAGAGGGGTGTGCCAAGAGGCAGAGCCAGGGAGGGTCTGGGGACAGGCAGTTCTCAGGTTGGATGTGTCCATTAGATATAAGAAATAATTAGAGTTGTAAATGTGTAGGAGGCTTATACTCCACCGTGCACTTATATATTCAGTGTACCTTAAAGCACTTTAATTAAAGACCTGCTCTCTATTTTATCTGTACTAATATTGCCTGGAAAGTTCTTTTCTTCTATTTTAGGCATCAGCAGGCTTGCTAGTGTATGAGAACAGTAGGGAATGAGAAGAAAAGAACACTTCTGTTCCTGTAGGAAATGGGACAGAGAGAAACAAAAGAGCACAGCAAAGACCAAAACCAAGGAACAAGCAGAGGGAGAGCTCGTGTCACCCACAGATTTGTGTTGGGGAATTCAAGTGCAAGAGGAGTGATTGCTGTGTGCTCTTAAGCAGATGTGTGCTGTGGAGGGAGTAATGTCATCCTCAGCAATTCTACCCCATTCATGTTGTTGTCTGCTCTTCACTAACAGTTTCATGGAGGTACATCAGCTGCTCCTCCAGACTGAAGAGCTAATTTTGAAGGCTCTTTTCTACTTCTTAGGCCAACATTGTGGTCCCCATGTGCTCACCTTCCCATCAGTAGACTTAGTAAACTAATAGCAGGCAGCAGTATTTTCTATCTGAAGACATTATTAGTTGAATGGAGAAAGGTTAGGACACTAAAACTGCAAATCCAGGACAATTTTAGTGAATAGTTTGGACGAAAAAGAAGTGAAGGGTGAGGCTTAGGGTTGGGGATTTTTTTTAAAAGGTCATTTACATTTTGGGATTGACTTAATATTAGAAAAGAGATAAAACAAACATGAAAAGCTGAAGAATCTAAAGGTAGAGTATTTGTGTTTCAGTTAATGAGTCCAGCTGAGCAGAATTTCCCTTATTTTTTGGACTAGCTATCTAAAATGAAACACATAAATCCTGTGCTTTTGTAACACTCTTCTCAGGCTGTTATCAAAGCTTCTCCAGACAGAATCCTCCATTTTGGATGTCAGGAGTCCTGTCTTTGCTCTTTCTTTGGCCTAACATTTGTCTGTATTACAAGGCATGTTGTCTCCTTGCCCTCAGTTTACCAAGGCATCCAGGCCACTGACATTTGCTGTTCCATCACTGTGTGTGCCAACCTCAAACTTTGTCACTCTTTATTTTGGTTTTCACCCTGCCCAAGTCACTGATGGTAACACAGAGACAATATCCAAGCTGTGTGGAGTCTCATGGTCATTCCTCCTGATTACAGTGGCCTGATGGTCATTGGAAGCACCTGTTTGATGTGGTTGATGTGTGCTGGTTTAAAGGCAAACCAGCAGGAGAAATGAACCCAAACCAAAAGACATTATAAGTCAGAGTTACAATTTAATAAAAATATTACAATAAATGCAATGGCACAAAAAGAAAATGGTTTTAACCCACAAAACCCAGAAGTATAACTTCCACTGGCTTTGTTAGCCCCTCTGCTGAGCTCCACGTGGTTCCGCCAAGTCCAAAGTAAAAGGAAAGGAAAAATCTGTTGGTGCAGATGATGTCACAGTCTGGGCGAGGTGGTCTCCTCCTGTTGAGCTTCTGCTCCTCTTTTGGATCTGGTGAGGGGTTCCCCAAGTCCCCAAACCTCTGAGATTATATCCCCACAGGTTCAGGTGGGAGCCCCCAGTCCCTCCCCCAAGTCAGGGAGTTCCACACTGGGGGATCTGACTCTGGCAGTCAGGGGGGATTTTGGAATGGTTGCTGGCCCCTGAGCAGAGCTGAGCCCTCAGGTGGGTGTGGAGGTGCCAAGGAGTCCCTGCAGGGCAGTTCTCCCAGCTCCTCTGCCAGGCTTCTTTCCCAGCCAGCTCCCAGCCTGAGGGCTCAGCTGTGCCATGGGCAGCTGCTGCAAATAGTCCATTGTTCCAGTTCATGGGAAATGGCAGAGAGGGCTTGGGATATACAGTTTTGGCCACACCCACACAGTCATGACTGGTCCCAGTTTGCTGAACTAGGACATGAGGATAATTTATTTTCTAATGAGTCCTAGTCACTCACTCTGAAGGAGCAGCCTGTGTGTGGCTGTCTGTTTGGGGTGGGACCCTGCACTGTGCTGCACTAGAGATCTCTAAAATGCTGTATGGACATTCTTTATCTATTCTCACTTCAGAAGAAAAATAAACAGTGTATGGCTAAAGATTGGAGAGACCCTTCTTTTCATTTCTTGTCGCCATGCAAATCTGTAAACTTCCCAAATAATTGTTGCTGAATACTCCTAACCATTTCTTCTCTCAGCGCTTGCATCTGATGAACCCTCATAAAACTGTTGAAGAGCAGACAAATATCAAAAGTGAAGCTTCTTTTCCTCTTTTCTCTCTGTCTTTTTATTCTCCCCCACTTTGCACACATTGTGTGGATCATTAATTTGTTGCTCTAATGAAGATCATGGAAATAACATGAAAACTGTTTGTAGTTGTTGTTCCCATTTTCTGACAGGTTGTTCTGAATGAGAATGATAAGGAATGACACTCTATATTAATGATGGAGGGGGAAGCTTTGTTACTGCTGAATCCAAGGGAAGTTGTTCCATTGACTTTTCAGTCCCAGGATTTCATGCTAAGAATTAAATTGAAACTGAATATGGGGGTAGACACTTGGGAAATGATTTTTAGAATTATCTCTACTGAAATCCTGTGTGCCAAGGATCTCTCCTCAGTGCTAATTGCAAGGACAAAGGACCTGCTTGGTGCCAGCAGTGGTTTCCAGTGCACTGTCTCTGTTTTCCAGTGCTCTGTGCTCTCTGTTGCTGTGTCCTGTCATCTCTTACAAAACCATAAAAATATAACCCATAGAAGTGTTTGTCACCTGTACCTGCTGGCTGAGCACAGAGGGTTAACAGAGCTGCTCTGTCCCTGGAGGTGTCCAAGGAAGGTTGGAGCAACCTGGTCTAGTGGAAGGTGTCTGGAGAAACATGAGCTTTAAGGTCCCTTCCGACTCAAACCATTTGGGGATGGTCCACCTGAACCCAGGGTTCCATTGGATTTGTGAGTGGTCTTTCTCACAGTGTCTCATCTGGAGATGTTGTAGCTGCTGAAGGTTCACATGAAAGCAGAGTGTGCAGGTGCCCTTTAGGCATTACATCCCTGAGATCAGCTCAGTTGGTTAAAACTTGGTTGTACTAATGCCAAGGTCATGGGTTCAGTCCCCTCTGTGGGTGTTATGGGTTCCCCTAGGTGGGCCTAGATTTGGGCTCTGAAGTCTGGACTAGGCCAAAGCTGTCAGCTGACTTGAGCTGGGCTGAGCTAACAGCTGACCTCTTCTAGCCAGTAATTTTGTATTCCATACCACACTATGACATCATCTCCAGGGCAGTAGGAACCAGTGTGGGAGTGGTTAAGGCAGTCGCTTCTCAGCCTCCTCTTGGGAGGACACACGATGCTGTCCCAGGGGGGATGGAGAGGACCAGGCCCACCACTGGCTCAGAGGGTATCTCAGGAAAGTAAATTGTGTTGTTCTGGGTCTCTCCTTTCTGCTTGGGTTTGTCTCCCTGGGGAATAAGCTTCTTCTTAAGTAATGTGTAGTTAGGACAGTAGAATTTGTGTGTTCGTTCAGAAGTTGAGGTGGGGAACTTGTTGTTGCAGACTTGTGTGAGTGAATATTTGTACTCTCTTCTAATTGTCTCTCTTTCTGTGAAAAATATATGTAGTTTTAGTATAAATGCAATTTGAAGTGTTTTTTTCCTTTCCTCTCTCTTTTCCTCCCTTTCCCTGGTGTTAGGAGGGAGGCTTTTCTCTCTGTGCTTGGGGAGGTTGGCAGTTGCTTATCTCAAACCAAGACAGTGGGCCATTGACTTAAGAGTTGGACTTGATGATCCTTGTGGATCCCTTCCAACTCAGAACAGTCTGGGATTCTGGGATTCTGGGAAATGCTGAAGGCTTTCAGCTCTCAGTTTGCCACCAAAGGTATTTGTCTGCCTGGTGAGTTGAGTTGTTGGAAGTAGGAGTTTCTGGTGTGCCACTGAAAATATATTTAAACTCGTACAAAGAAGATTATATAAGAGATACTGCTGGGGATGAGAAGAAATCCTTTCTGAAGTAATTTTGAGCCAGTAATTGATGGAGAGGTTGCTTCAATAGCTCTCCTTTTGTGTTTCAGAGTTCAAAAGGAGATTGTGTCGTTTCTTTAACAGGTGTTACAAGCAACTAAATACTTTTGTTTAAATATTTTGTGTAGTTAAGCAAATCAATTTTGAACAGAGAGATTCCATTAACAAACTGATTAGAATATCAAACATGCACCCTGTTTCCAGGAGTTCCAAAAATATGTGTAACCTAAATTTTGAAGATGTGAGTTTGATTTTCTTTGCTGTAAGCAAATATGGTGAATCTGGGAGATTTGGTGCTGAGTTGGCAAACTGACCATGGAAAAGTGTGACTTTTTTGGGCTAATCCTAAAGGAAAAATTAGAATATTCCTTTCTCTTTTTTCTTTGTTACGTTTGGTAATGTCTGTTTTATTGCACCTGTTCACATCTGTCGCAGGTTTGGCCCAGCTGTTGCCAACCCTGGACTGGCCCCCCTTCCCCCTTCCAGAACCTTCCCAGCAAAGGAAAGGGAAAAAAAAAACCTGAAAAGAAACACACTCTAAAGAAACTGAACTGAATAAAAAGAATAAATTATATTTACAAACATTTACAAAGCACACTGTATACACAATACACAGGATCCCACCCCCCAGGGGAGAGGGGAAGGGAGAAAAGGGGATTGATTAGCTGGAAAATAGGGAAGACACCAACCCAACCCAAAGAAACCGAATGAATCAAAACAAACACAATTAAAAACCTCAAGGAAATGGAACAAGAATGAAACAATCTCACCCAGGACAGGAGAAACACCAGGGACCGGAGGGACCAGACCTCCACCACCTCCCTCCAGCTCCTCAGCCAAGGAAGGGAAGCAGAACCAAACCACTCCCCCACTGCTACGTGGAAGACACGTGTGGAATACTTGTAACTTCCTTAGAGACAATGGGTACTGAGGAAGCCATGGGGCAAACCATTACAACATCACAGTCGTGGCACTGCAAGACATCCCCGGTCACATTTTAGACTGGGAAGATAAAAACGAAGCTTGGCCATTGCCTGAGACTTTACAGTTGAGGAGTCTCAGTCTTAGCACTGGCAGGTTGAAGAAATTTGGAGAGAAAAGAGTGGGAGAGGGTGCTTAGTGCATGAATATAAAGTGTAAGGAAAATGTACTGACAACATTAGCAAATAAATCAAAGACAGATGTAGGAGTTTCTAAATATTCTCATTAAATATTTACAATTTACACTCCCAAGACTGTAAAATATGTTGGCATCTCAGTTTATCTTTTTGAACAAACTGTCATACCTGGCATGGTATAAAATTGATAACAAAGAACAAACTGGTCTGGAAAAGTCAATTACACTTCTTGAAGTAGCAAGAATGACACTTACTGGGGAAAAAAAAATGTGTCTTTATAGTTTCTTTGTATTGATCTTTATACCTTGACCATCATATTTATAGGGTATGATGACAATTGCATGTTTCAGGGTACAAAAAGCTGACTTTTTGAAAAGTTCTTCATTAGCATTTTCTGCTGCTTCTCCAGTGGGTCAAAGGGTAAATGTGATGAGTGTTAGCCAGGAAAGAAGAAAGGCTTCGATGGTTTTCATCTGTATACAGAAAGGAACTGCAGGAGGCTGCAGTGCTCTTGGTTTCTTAATCATTTTTGGAATCAGAAAGTCATATTTATTTTTTCCAACACAAATGTTCAGATGATTAAATGCATCTTAAGGTTGCTTGAATAAATTAATTTATAGTTGAGAGGGGGGGGAAAAAAAGAATTATTTACACTGTCTGTTTTTCATCTTTTTTTAAATCAATCATCTTTGAAGCTCACACTAACCAGCCCTTTTCTTCATCCAGGATCACTGTGTCTGCCATGGGATTTCTTTTCCAAATGTGATGGAAAAGAATGAAACAGTCAATGTGGAAAAAAAATTCAGTATCACTTGAATATTTGGTCTTGGGTGAAGGTTGAGGAAATGGTTCCTCCAAAGGCAGCTCTTGTTTGGAGCTACTTCTCCCTTTCCTGAGGTTGGGAAAGGGGTTTAATTGCAGGAATTTTGGCATATGGGAAGTGCATTTAGAATCATAGAATGGATTGGGTTGGAAAAGACCTCCAAAATCATCAAGTCCAACCCTTGGGCCAACTCCAGTCCCTTTACCAGATCATGGCACTCAGTGCCACGGCCAAGCTCAGCTGAAAAACCTCCAGGGATGGGGAATCCACCCCCTCTCTGGGCAGCCCATTCCAATGCCTGAGCACTCTCTCTGCAAAGAATTTCTTTCTGCTCTCCAGCTTCAATTTCCCCTGGCAGAGCTTGAGCCCATCGTGCCCCCTTGTCCTATTGCTGAGTGCCTGGGAGAAGAGACCAACCCCCACCTGGCCAGAACTTCCCTTCAGGCAGTTCCAGACAGTGCTGAGGTCACCTCTGAGCCTCCTCTTCTCCAGGCTGAACACCCCCAGCTCCCTCAGCCTCTCCCCACAGCACTTGTGCTCCAGTCCCTTCTCCAGCCTCGTTGCTCTTCTCTGGCCCCGCTCCAGCCCCTCAATCTCTTGCCTCAACTGAGGGGCCCAGAACTGAACACAACACTCAAGGTGTGGCCTCCCCAAGGCAGAGTCCAGGGGAAGGGTCACTGCCCTGGGCCTGCTGGCCACGCTAGTTTGGATCCAGGCCAGGATCCCCTTGGCCTTCTTGGTCACCTGGGCACACTGGTGGCTCCTGTTGAGCTTCCTGTCCCTCAGTCCCCCCAGGTCCCTCTGCCTGGCTGCTCTCCAGCCACTCTGTGCCCAGTCTGGAGCGCTGCAGGAGGTTGGGGTGGCCAAAGGGCAGGACCTGCACTTGGCCTTGTTGAACTTCATCCCATTGGAATCAGCCCATTTCTTAAGGGTAGAAGAAGTCCCAGTTTCCTCCTAACCCTTTAGCCACAGGCAGTGATTACCCTCCTGGCCACCTCATCTCCACAAACCTCATCCATGCTCACTCCCCACCCTCTGCTCTCCCCACCCCTCGTGCTCCAGGGCTAAGGAATATATACATGAAGGCCTTGGGGGGAGTATTCTCCACTCTATTAATCATGAGTACCCTCCATCCTTCTGCCCTTTGTGGGACCTGTGGAGAGTCTGACATCAAGACATATTTCTGCTTGGCTCCTTCCTCTCAAACCTGCTGGTCCATTAGAAAATTAGCTGATCTCTCATAATGCCTTCTGGAACATGCTCAGTCTGTTCTTTGCTCACATATCCAGGCCTGACACAGGGAAAATTAGTGATGCAGATCATTATTCAGTACCCTCTGAAATCCCTGTCCTTGGTGCTGCACCTCAGACCAGTCAAACTCAGCAGAGGGGCCAAATTATTCAGCTTATCCCAATGAATCCCATCTGCAACGTGCTCTTAACATTGCCCTGAAAAGAGCTGCATTTGTTTTATACAGATTTGTGAGCTAATTTTTAATACTTCTACTATGGTCTTAATGTTTTTACTATTTAAATAAATTTAATTATTTATTTTAAAATATCTTAATTATTTAAACCCCAGGTTTTGGTGTATAGCTGGGTACTATATCTAGCTAGACCATTTGCATCATAAATTGACAGACTGTCCCAAAAACTCACTCCCTTCTACTTGAGAACTGTTCCCACACTTAATTTACACATTTCTAGTGAATTTTAGAAAATATGCTCATTCCCACCCTCCCCTTCAAAATCTCATCCAGGGACATTTTGCCTTTTTGTTAACAATGATCATGCCTCTTTCCATCTTCTCTGCAGTCAATTTTCTGTTACAGAAGGGTTAAAAAGCCTCCACTGCAGTTCTTTTTGGTTTTCCAACCTTCCTGCACTTCGGTGCAACCCATCCCACTCTCATTTTAAGCTCTCTTACCGTTTGTAATTTGACAAAGAAGACCTTCAGCTTCGAAAGTCTCAAGTGCTTGAGTTTCTTTCTACACAGTCATTTGCAATAGTAAGAGCTGGATATCCCAATGACAGGCCCCAACCACAACAAATCAGAATGGAAAGGATAAAAACCAACCCCACAACCCTCAGCTCAGGATGCTCCTCCCTCTTCTTGCTTTCACAGAGCTCCAGTTGCTTTCCTCTCTCTCCTTGTTTTGTTGGGAGCCTCTTCAGTCCCTTCACTGCAAAACACCCAGCTGAGCCCTCATGTATGAACTAAGCTCTTTTCAGCTGTGGCTTTTCCCTACAGTAATTTTAATTATTTTGCAGAGTCTGTGACCACCACTGGGTCATTAATGTGTATACACACAGATAAGTGGCCAACAGTATACTCTATTTCACAGCACAGCATGAGGGTGATGCAACTCAGACTTTCCTGGTTTTCACTCAGCCAACACTGAAATCAATACAAATGTGACACTGTGGCAAGAAAGAGCCAAATGACACAAGAAAATGGAGTGAATATCAGATTTGCCTCATTCCTGAGCTCAGTGGTTTATAAAGCCTGTAACAAATACAACATCACAGACTCATAAGGGCAAAGTGCTCTGCTACCTCCATACACTTCCACCAGTTCACATTAACTTAGTGGGTCCAGCCCACTAAATAAAAGAAATGCAATTTAGAAACTGTTAATACAGAACCAATTTGATTTCCTGCTGGAAGGCAGGAGGGCTCTGCAGAGGGATCTGGATAGACTTGAGAGATGGGCTGATTCCAATGGGATGGAGTTCAACAAGGCCAAGTGCAGGTCCTGCCCTTTGGCCACCCCAACCCCCTGCAGCGCTCCAGGCTGGGCACAGAGTGGCTGGAGAGCAGCCAGGCAGAGGGACCTGGGGGGACTGAGGGACAGGAAGCTCAACAGGAGCCACCAGTGTGCCCAGGTGGCCAAGAAGGCCAAGGGGATCCTGGCCTGGATCCAAACTAGCGTGGCCAGCAGGCCCAGGGCAGTGACCCTTCCCCTGGACTCTGCCTTGGGGAGGCCACACCTTGAGTGTTGTGTTCAGTTCTGGGCCCCTCAGTTGAGGCAAGAGATTGAGGGGCTGGAGCGGGGCCAGAGAAGAGCAACGAGGCTGGAGAAGGGACTGGAGCACAAGTGCTGTGGGGAGAGGCTGAGGGAGCTGGGGGTGTTCAGCCTGGAGAAGAGGAGGCTCAGAGGTGACCTCAGCACTGTCTGGAACTGCCTGAAGGGAAGTTCTGGCCAGGTGGGGGTTGGTCTCTTCTCCCAGGCACTCAGCAATAGGACAAGGGGGCACGATGGGCTCAAGCTCTGCCAGGGGAAATTGAAGTTGGAGAGCAGAAAGAAATTCTTTGCAGAGAGAGTGCTCAGGCATTGGAATGGGCTGCCCAGAGAGGGGGTGGATTCCCCATCCCTGGAGGTTTTTCAGCTGAGCTTGGCCGTGGCACTGAGTGCCATGATCTGGTAAAGGGACTGGAGTTGGCCCAAGGGTTGGACTTGATGATCTTGGAGGTCTTTTCCAACACTATGGATTCTATGATTTTGTGATTCTCCCATAGGGGTTATCCCAGGTGAGTCATATTAAAAATCCGTGGCTTCAGCAGGATGCAAAGCACAGAGATTCATTAGCTCTCTGCCTGATGCAGAGCAGACTTGGCTGCCTCCTTGGGCCCTACTCACACAGACCTCACCTGTCCTCCCACACACCTGGACAGGGGGTTGTGCTGCCCTGGTGGTTGGCACAGGCTGGCCAAAGCCCTGCTCTGCAGAGTCAGGCTGTGTCCCCTCTGAGAGGACCATCTGCACTCAGGGACAGGTCTTACTCATGTCACCCTAATGCAGAAATAACCACAGAGCTTCAACTGGGGCAGTTTTGGAAAAGCTTCAGCCTGGGATGTGGCTGCTTTCTATTTGCACAGGAATTCCCACTAGGAAGTAAAACAGTAATTTATCAAGCACTGAACAGCATTCAAACAGAATGAAGTAAGTTCCCCTCTCTTTGTTTCTAGACTTAGACTTAATAAACTTAATGGCACAGAGATTCCATGACCTTTGAACTGTGGGTAATTCTAATAGGAAAAGCAACTGAAAAGTTGTAATATATAGATGAGTGAAAATGTGTGTTTTCTTCATTAATTTGTGAACTGCTGCCATGAAATCTGTACCCATTGGCATGTTACTACTTGGGCTCACTTTCATTCATTATTTCCATCATGATTTTGAAGGGGATTTTGACAGTTTTTTAAAACAAAAATTGGATGTCAAGCCAGGAGTCCATATTGCATCCTTACAGGAATTGATCCCTCCTGCAGCTCTATCCCTGTCTGATCCCGGGAAACAGAGAAAGCAGCACAAATCAGTGATGTTGAGGTGCAGAATTATCACACCTTCTGGAGAGATTGACATTTCAGTATGGGGAGGACCATGTGTCAGCTCTGCTGCTAATGAGAAGTGGTTGGAATAAGGACCCTTTGGATTTGAAACTGTGCCAAGGCAAAGAGGAGAATCTAAAATTCACAGATATACATAAACCAGGGAGAAAATGGTAAGCCTGGGGATTAGGTCACTATTCCCCAAACTCTTTGTCCTCAGGAATATTTTGGTTTATGTGTGTGAGAATGGGGAGATGGTGGAGGGAAAAGTGTGGGGTTTGAGGATTCTTTGTCATACTTTGTTTTTCTTGAGCAGTAACTTCAAATCCTTGAAAGTCATTGTAAGCCTGGCTAATTTACAAGCATATTTTTCATCAGGCTGTAAATCCTGGTGGTTTTATTGGAGCATCCAAGCTGGGTCTGGGGGAGTTACAAGCGGAGGAGCCTAATAACAACATTTTTTGCTTTATTTGCTTTCTCAAGAGAATGAATCAGTTTAGTGACATTTTCCACTCTTCTTTCATCTTTGCCACAGGAATGGGTTGGATATTCCTTCTTCAGTAGATTTTCTTGGAGTGCATTTCAGTTCTCACCATCCATTCTTTTGCTTCCCCTATGGCTGGTGAGGTTTAATGGGGAAGCTGAAAGGATGAGTCCTTCAAATACAGAATATTGAAAAGGTCAGAACAACCCTCGACAGCCCTGTGGGTCTGACACACTGTGGGGATTAACATCCAGATACCTTCCACTATAGCAAAAATTGAAACAGGGGCTGAAAACAAGCCTTTCTCATGACAAGTATTACAAGTGGGATGAAGAAGGGAAATGGTCTATTCCTGTAACTGTTTTCACAACATTATTGTTAATATTTTCATGTTAATAATCTTGTGCTTGTCTTATTTACTGTCAATTATTTACTGTTAGTTACTTTTATTTTACTACTTAATATATGAATTCTACTTTTAGAGCCTGTGATCAAAAAATCAAACTGTAATAGAGCTAATTGAGTTGGGGTTTGTAGTTGCTTTGTTTTTTTCTTTTTTTTTTTTCAAATTGCTGACTGAAACAGAAAAATAAACCAAACTATTTATATTCCTAACAAGTGGAGTCAACTCAGTCATTGTTGTTCTTCTCTTTCTCTTCATCAAAAAAAAAAAAACCAAATCTATGAAGAATTGTTTTGGTGCTGTGCCTTTTGATGGTTTAGCCTTCAAAAATTAAATAAAATTCCATCTCTGAATTCCTGATGAAATTAGGGGGGGGTTGAGTCAAGATGTTTGTGCCTTCAGATTCATGGAATACCAGGATGGTCTGGGTTGGAAGGAACCTCAGTGCCACCCCCTGCCATGGGCAGGGACACCTCCCACCAGCCCAGGGTGCTCCAAGCCCTGTCCAACCTGGACTTGGACACTCCCAGGGATGGGGCAGCCACAGCTGCTCTGGGCACCTGTGCCAGGGCCTGCCCACCCCCACAGTGAAGGATTCCTTCCTAATATCCCATCTAACCCCACCCTCTGGCAGTGGGAAGCCATTCCCCTTGTCCTGTCCCTCCATCCCTTGGAAATGGTCTCTCTCCATCTTTCCTGTTGGCCCCTCCAGGCCCTGCAAGGCCACAGTTGGGTCCCCCCAAAGCTTCTCCTCTCCAGGCTGAACAATCCCAGCTCTCCCAGCCTTCCCTCCCAGCAGAGCTGCTCCAGCCTCTGCCCATCCTGGGGCCTCCTCTGGGCTCTCCAGCAGCTCCATGGCCTTGCTGTGCTGGCCCCAGGGCTGGAGCAGCTCTGCAGGTGGGGTCTCACCTGGGGGGCAGAGGGGCAGAATCCCCCTGTCCTGCTCTGCTGCCCACACTGTGGGACCAGCCCAGGGCATGGGGGGTTTCTGGGCTGGGCCATGTCCAGCCTCTGCCCCACCAGTCCCTTGTTGAGTTGTGCAGAAGGACTGGTTGCCTCAAGGCAATTCGATTCTGGATGAGAACAGCCAGTGAACTGAATGATATTATGTTAATAATTATATAACAGTTCTATGGTGGCTGCAGGTGCATCCCCTCCCTGAGCACCTCAGGCACTGTGGGGATCTGAGCCCAAACTCCCCCCATCACTGCACCAAGGAAGAATGGACTTTAATAAGCCTCAGGAGGCACAGCTCTACTGGAACCAGAGCTGACCTCAGTGTGCCACAACTGAGCAATCCAACATCTCACACCTTCTTTCCTGCTTGAAAGGCTGTTATCAGGGGTGGAGGCCAAAGTCATGAACTAAATGAATTAAACAGATATTTTTGTGGATATTTTATGGTCATTTGGCAGAGGTGTTCCATAGACTAAGGGAATGATGTCTGCATGTTTATCTATCAAATTAAATAAATAGGGAATGTGATGAGGTATTGAGAAGTGTGAGATTTGGCACGATGTAAGCAGTATGGAATAAGGGGTGGGTGTTGTCCTGGGTTTGGCTGGGATAGAGTTAATTTCTTCTCAGTAGCTGGTACGGTGCTGTGGTTTGCATTCAGTAGGAGAGGAATGTTGATAACACACTGATGTTTTGGTTGTTAAGTTGTGTTTAGACTAAGTCAAGAACTTTCATGTGTCTCATGTTCTGCCAGTGAGGAGGTAGACTAAAAAAAATGATGGGAAGGGATATGGCTGGGAGAGGTGACCCACACTGGCCAAAGGGGTATTCCACACCAAAGAACATCATGCCCAGTATATAAACTGGAGAGTTACCAGGAAGGGGGGCCAGGATTCAGGGCTGGGCTCTGGCACTGGTCAGCAGGTGGTGAGTGAGTTTATTGGGCATCACTTGTTTTTTTCCCTTTCCATTGTAATTGTATTACTTTCTGTTATTATTAAATTTTACTCAGTTTCAATTATTAAACTGTTCTCACCTCAACCTAAAAGTTTGACTTTTGGTTCTCCTCCCCATTCCACTGGGGGATGTGGGATGTGAGGAAGTGCCTGCATGGAGCTTAGTTTCTAGTTGGGGTTAAACCACAACACCCCCAAGTCCTTCTCCCAGGGCTGCTCCATCTGCTCATCTCCAGCCTGTGCTGATCCCAGGGGTTGTCCTGACCCAGCACCAGCCCTTTGCCTTTTTAAACCTCCTGAGAGTCCTAGGGGCCACCTCTGGAGCTTGTCCAGGTCCCTCTGGATGGCCCTGTCCTTCAGGTGTGTCACTGCACCCCCAGCCTGGTGCCACCTGCCCACCTGCTGAGGGGCACTCGATCCTTTCATCTGTTCACTAATGAAGATATTAAATCACACCGGTCCCAGTGCAGAGCCCTGAAGGCACCACTGGTCACTGATGTCCATCAGGACTCTGAACCAGTGACTGTCCAGCCACTTCCTTATCCATCTAATCTTATCTCATCAAATACATCTCTCCAATTTAGAGAGTGATGTTGTGGGGGACCATCTCAAAGGCTGTACAGGAGCCCAAATAAGTGACATCTGTAGCCCTTCCCTTGTCCACTGATGGAGTCACCCCATCAGAGAGGGTCCCTGGGCTGCTCAGGCAGGATTTGCCCCTGCTGAAGCTGAGCTATCCCAAACCACCTCCCTGTCCCCCACGTGCCTCAGCAGAGCTTCTGAGAGAGTCTGGTCCACGACCTTCCCAGGCACAGAGGGGAGGGAGACAGGGCTGTAGTTCCCTCCTTTCTACCCTTTTTAAAGAAGGGTGCAGTGTTTCCCTTTCTCCAGCTTCTGGGAAAATCCCAGCTGGAGGGGCACTTTCCCCTTGGGTAAATGTAGGGAGACCATTTTCACACAGCCAGTCAGCAAAAGAGAAATAACTTTAATTGGGCACATGAACAATTGGAATGGGGTTTTGCTTTTGCCCACAACAAAACACTGTCGTGGATCACAGGGACAGCAGCACTGGAAATGTCTGCAAAGATAAACAAGTATTGATCTGAGGCTCATAACAAAGCCTCTTACCCATGCAGCATCTTTTCAGGTACAGAGTGTTTAGTGTTGTAAGCTCACCAAAGTCTAAGTTACATCAGACATTCATTATGCATCTTTTAATTGGCCATCGTGATCTATGATCTGGGATAGAGAACCCTGAGTTTCATTTCATAGTGTAAAGTGAGACCTGTCCTAAAATACTGCCATTAAATTCCTGTTTAGGTGCTTGCTGGAACTTGTCCAATTAAGGCATTACCCTCATAACAAAACATGGCATTGTTTAAAATATTGTAACAGTGAAAATTGCTGTAATTGCAATTTTTCCTTTCTGTATTGGAAAGTGTCTGTTCTGTGCTAATATTAACTTATTCCTATTATTAACTTGTTTCTATTATGAAAATTATGCAAATTGGATTTTTAGTTAAGATTCTTCAATGTTTTTGTGTCAAGGTTAAGATTTTATAAGCATTTCATTGATTTTGATTGATTTGCCAGTATAAAGAGAAGCACAACTAAGAGGAGCTGGTGAGTGTGCCTGAGAATACAGAACCTGAGAGGATGTTACGTGAAATGGTTTATTCTGAGCCATCATTCACCTGCTCTTCTTTGAAAACAATCCCAGGAAGGAGAACATGTGAATAATTTTAGAAGATATGTGTTAATTAGAAATAAGACATCTGTTTGAGTTTCTGTAATTAATGAATGATACACTATATTTATTCTGCTTCTGGAACATTTGGTTCTCTTAGAAAGAAATTACCTCAGAAATGTAATTTGTAGATACTAGATTATGAGTTGTATTCCAATAAGACTTATCAGCACCACCTGTCATTGCTTCACCCCCTCACCTGGTTTCAATCTCTCCTCTGACTCCTTTCCCTTGTAAAAATACAGGGATTTTTCTGGTTTCATCTTTCCAAGCCATTGGCACGGGTGGGGAATTCTGTAATGTCCCATCCTGAGATAATTGCTGTGAGTTTTGCTGTGCCCATGCTGTTTGTCTTAATCATCTGATCCCACCCCACACTTTTCACACCAACACGTATGGGGGTTTTTTATAAGTAGCTGCTTTGGGAGTGTGAATTTCTGTCCCACACCATCCTTCTTCCATGTCTCTGTTTCATAGTCCCCCTTTAAAACCTGTCTTTGATGTCTGCAATTTATTGTTATCCAGCCTTGACACTGGTAGAAACCTGGGGCCAGCTTGAGCATGGTGAGCACTAAAAATATTCATACTTATTGCCTCTTTGCTACATAACTCCCTCTCTTCTCCTTCATTTTGTTTACAGGCTTGTCATAACTATGGATTTTGATTTCTACAGCTCTCAGTCTGTTTCTTTTTATTTGTTTTTACAGAAGCTTCTGTTGCATTCTTTTGTGGTTATTAATGGGAACTCTGAAGCAGATTTTATAACTGTTGGGATGCCAAGTCTGGAATTGTAAACCAGGCAGGTAAACTGCTGGGAGGAAAAATGTGTAAGGAAAACAAAGGCTCTGGGGCTTTTACATGACTCAGATGTGTGGTGGAATTGAGTGTTCCCTCTACCCAACTAGTCCTTGCCAATGCTTGAGAGACTGGATCATTTACTATTATTTAGTATCACCACTGATGATCTGGATGATCTGAGCAAGAGGATCAAGTGCACCCTTAGTTAATTTGTGGAGAACACCAGGCTGGGTGGGCTGTGGATCTGCTGGAGCGCAGGAAGGCTCTGCAGAGGGATCTGTGCAGGATGGATCCATGGCCTGAATGTTAACCAGACTCAGTGCTGGGTCCTGCCCTCGGGTCACACCAACCCCTGCAGCTCCAGGCTGGACACAGTGGCTGGAAAGCTGGGAAACGCCCTGAGGGTGCTGGGGACAGTGGCTGGACATGAGCCCAGGTGTGCCCAGGTGGGCAAGGAGGCCAAGGGTACCTGGGCTGTGCCAGCCATGGGGTGTCACAGCCCCAGGGCAGTGCCTGTCCCTGCACTGGCACTGCTGGGACCCCTTGAGGGTTGTGCCAGTTCTGGGCACTCCTGGGAGACCCTGAGGGGCTGGAGTGTGTGCAGGGCAGGGAATGGAGCTGGGAAGGGGCTGGAGCAGCAGCTGAGGGAGCTGGGGGGGCTCAGCCTGGAGAAAAGGAGGTTCAGGGGGCACCTTCTGGCTCTGCAATCCCTGCCAGAAGGGGGGAGCCAGGGGGGTCGGGCTCTGCTCCAGGGCACAGGGACAGGAGCAGAGGGCACAGCCTCAGGCTGGGCCAGGGCAGGGGGCACAGCAGCAGGAATTTCTGCCTGGAAAGGGTGGTCAGACCCTGGCAGGGGCTGCCCAGGGAGGTTTGGAGTGCCCAGCCCTGGAGGTGCCCAAGACAGGACTGGCTGTGGCACTCAGTGCTCTGGGCTGGGGGACAAGGTGGGCATCAGGCACAGGGTGGGCTCCAGGGCCTGGGAGAGCTTTGCCAAGGTGGTCATCGGGCACAGGGTGGGCTCCAGGGGCTGGGAGGGCTTTGCCCACCTGATTGATTCTGGGATTCTGTGTTTTCTTGCTATCCAGGGGTCCCTTACCCTTACACCTGCTGGGTTGATGCCCTCACATGTGTTGTAGCCTCAAGCAGTGTGTGTAATTACCCTTCAGCCATACAGGAGATCATGGGGATACACAGTGATGGTGCCACAGAAATGGGAGGTGTTCCTGGACCAGGCTGGCCACCAAGCCAGACCTTTGCCTGCCTCTGCTCCCCCACATCCCTCATAAATCACACAGGCTGATGCACCAATGCTGCTTTTGCTGAGTAAATTCAAGTAGCTCACAGTGGTCCCCAAGCAGATGTAGAATCACTACTAAAGCAGAAAAGCAACACAATATTTTGGAAGAAGAAGAAACAATGCCACGCTGTCATTTGTTAGGGAAGCAAGTGAAAATGTGGTCTGAGACAGGAAGGCAGAAGGTTGCCAAGCTGAAACATGTACAGTGAAGACAGAAAACCTGGGTTGCTGTAGATGGAACGGAGAAAAAAAATACAAATTGTCAGAAAAAAAAACCAAAACAAAAAGCAACAAAACCAAACCCAGACAGACTGGAAAGCAAAGGAACAGATGTCCCATTTTGCATTCAAGAAGTTTACTTCTTTGGCATTTAATCACTACCTCTCATATTCTCAAACATTAATTCCCTACACGTACCATCAAAATTCCCAAGTCTTCCTGTATGTTCAGTGTGCTGTTGATAACACTCATGTGGATGTATGCCACACTGCAGGAAAAAAAAAAAAAAGAAATCTGGAAGTATCAATTTTTACACCTTCTAAAAGTCCTTTTGTACACAGAATGTGTGTTTGCTAATGTAGGGCTAACGTCCAGCGAGAGCATGTAGCTGAATGGTCTTTTTGGTTATTCTAATATGACCTCAAATTCTCAGGTTTGAGTTCTCTTTTACATCTGGAGAACAAAACAAAAGAAGAGCTTCTGTTGCTTGAACAAACTTCCTTTATATTGCTTGAACAGTTAAAAAGAATAACATTTTGTCCTAGTTGAGCAGGAGGGACCAGCTAACCCTGTGTGGGGGTGATCAAAGCTGTGTATTCCACCCCCTCTATCCATTCCCCAAGGACAATGGGCCATTAGCAGCAGCTGCCCAGGGAGTCATTGGCACCTTCACACCCAGCCTGAGGGGGTGTGGCTGCCAATGGGCCATCAACAGTTCAATACCCCCTGGCTCCCAGAGTTAATCACCCACTGTGTGAGTCCCCGCCCAGGGGGAGGGACTGGGTGCTCCCTGAGGGTACATAAGTGGTGGGTAAGAAGACCTCGGGAACTTCTTGTCGGATCCAGAGCAGCAGCAGGACCTCGACAGGAGGAGATCACCGCTCTCACCCAGACCACAGCCCTCACCTGCACCAACAGGTTTTTCATTTCCTTTTGCTCTGGACTTGGGGGAGCCACAGGGGTCTCAGCACAAGGGCAAACAAACCCCCTTGGGTTTGTGCCCCAGGACACTGGGTTATACTGCTGGGGTTTGTGAGTTGAAAGCAATTTCCCTTGTGTGTCAGTGTATTTATTGCAATATTATTATTAAATTTTAGCTCTGACTTATAATCTCTCTCGTGGTGAGTTCATTTCCCCTGCTGGTTCGCCTTTAAACCAGCACACATTTACACAAGTCAGTGATGGGATGGGAAATAAACACAAAGTAGATTAGTAGAGACAAAAATGTAATGGTGTAGTGGGAAATGTGAGGTTATGGATGATGCTGATATGGAGAAATGAAGTTGCATTCTGAGCATGTCAAATCACAGGGTCTGTCAGTCCTTTCAGGGACTCCAAGTGGGGTTGTTTCAGGGGGGAAAGCACTTTCAATGCCCAAACTGCATAAAACTACCAGGACCTCTTCTTAAATGGGCAGCAAATAAAAGCATGTGCTTAATTCTACCTTGAGGAAAGAACAGAACCAGAAGCAAGATTAGGAAAAGGCTTCCTGGAGTCCCTCCTAACACACTGCCCCAAGACCCAGCCCTGCAGAAGGGTCACAGCAGCAGCTATTCAGCCACGGGAGGTTCTGTATTTCCACACCCTCCTCGAGCCCAAATAACTCCATTCCCATTTTAGAATTAATTAAGCAGAGTGAATTTGGTTTCACTTCCACTATTTATGGATTTGCTCATGCAATGCATTTTGTGCAGCAGGATTTATCCAGATTTATTTCCACATCATCACACCTCTTGGCCACTGCCTGTTGATGAACTGGTCTTTCTGTCACGTGTCACTGGCAGAGTAATTTGTCCTATGTGTTGCAAGACAGCCAGGAAGGCAGGAATATCTTCCTGTAAGATTGGAATCATTGCAGCAGTTATAAGACTGCCAGTTATAAAACTTCATCAGTGCCTGAAATCAGTATTCACAGAGCCTTCATTAGCTAAGCAAAGACTTGATTATGGGCTCTTGTTTATTTTGGGTAATGGTATTTAAACTTGGGTAAGAGTTTTTCTTATGTAACCAAAGAAGTATCTAGATTTCTTTGGCAGAAAACATTCTCCCTGTGGTTAACACAGAGGGGAGGCAGTGAGGAAGTTGCTAGAAAACTTAGCCATATTAAATTCATTGAGGTCATGGGGCTGTGAGTGCCAGAGGCTTTCACTCCACTGCTTGTCCTCAGAAAGGTTAAGGTGTGTGAATCCCTTTGCTAGAGCTGCTGGAGGGGTTAGTGTGCCTTTGGACATGTGCTGGTTCCTTGGCTTGGGGCTGGGGCTGGAGCCCTGTCTGGGCTTCTCTGAGACACCCCAAACTGGGAGCCTTGGCCTGGTTTCCTCATGAGTCACAGCGTTTGAGTGAGATCAAAACTAGATCAAGAGCAACATAAGATCATCAAGTGTGTTATGTCATGGGAACAGTGGAGAAGCCACATTTAAACTGTGAAGCAGAAGGATATTTTAAGGTTTGGAGGTGACCAGGGAGTGTCAACTAGCTTGTTTATAAAGAAAAAAAGCACAAAACTCTGTGCCATCCACCCATGTTTTGACAAACATAGGTTTAACACACTTCTCTCCAGCAGGGCTTTAGCAATGGCAGGGTGTTGCTTCCACCTTCCCTTGCTGATTTGAGGAGAAGTTGCTGCTTTTGGCAGAACTTATTTCCCATACTGTGATTGTGGATTAGGGATGGGTGTGTCTGACAGGGCAGTTCCTGTGCTGTTACCTGTAACTCTGGGGCTGTTTTCACACTCATAATGAAAAGCTTTTTAAATTTACTCTCTCCTACTATTTGCTTACTAATGGAGTTCTCCTTAAATTTTTGGTGTGACCCGAATCTCCATGAGGAGATTGACCAGCAATTTTCAAGGTTGCTCACATGTTTCTCGCTGCATCCAGCTCAGGAGAGCACCAATAAACTCCACACATGTTCCAGACTGATGGTTGAAAGCTCTGCAGTACAGAGAGATTTTTCTCTTCTCAAAATTGCCCAAGTTCAGATTTTAAGAGGGATAAAACATCAGTTTGAGCTGTTGCATATCATAAATTCTGTATTGTATTTTTTTGTAACCCAGTGAATGACAAGGTGTTAATTTTGCCACCCAGGGGTGCAGCTGATACCTTCACCAGCTGCTCCTCAGGCTGTAGTACAGGAGCACTAAAGTCTTGACATTTACAAGCCCTAAAGCATTTACACATTTAACAAAAATTCTTAAAAAAAAGTGTACAAAGTGTTTGGCACTGGTGTACAAGCTAACCTGTGCCCTTTAGTGTTATTGCCTTCCAGAGGCTGCCAGTGCTAAATGAGTGAACAATAAATCATAACACACTGACACAACAGCCATCACTGGAGCCATCTGTAACAGACTTCTGGAATACTTTTATTTCTAGGACATGGTTTGTACCTTAAAACAGTCCAGCAATGAGGGCAGTGGAGTTGGACATTTTCTGCCACTCCTAGTGAAATATTTCACCTCTGCTGAGGTAGGGGTTGTTCTTTGGAAGAAGGCTGTAATTTGGAAGTTCATCCTCCCTCCTGGCTAGAAGAGCTGTGATCTGAATTACCTCAGCTGAAGTTGACAGCACAGGTATGGGCAGAGTTCAAACTAAAAGAGAAAAGCTATCCTGAATTCAGGAACATACTTCTCATCGACAGAAATGAACTTCCCATTCTGGTAATGTTACCATTCTCAAAACTTTTATATAATAAGAGCTTGTGTTGATTACCTCCAGGAGAACTGTGTATAAATTTCTGCTCATGTGTGACTTTGTGAATTTTCAGACAGAGCTATAGAGCTCTGTGGAATTAAAATCTGAAAATTCTCTTAGACATTACAATGTAAGAATGATTGTAGGTTTTCACAGGAAGGTATTTGTTTGTATTAGATTAAAACCAAACAAAACTAAACAAAAAAAGACTAGCTCACCTTCTCCAGGTGTGTTGGATCAAATGTCCCCCAGGGGTTGGACAGGTTTGGGGCACCATAGTGGGGGGGCTCTTATAGACCATCCAACCAGCATGAACAGCACGTGAGGTGTTGTACAAGGGGCTGGCACAAGTCTCATGATCGCTGGCCCTTGAACTCATGGGCATCTTCAACCTGCCAGATGTCTGCTGGAAATACAACACAGTGGAGAGGAGGCAGTGTGGGAGCCTCCTGGAGTGTGTGGAAGACAACTTCCTAACACAACAGGTGAAGGAGCCCACCAGAGGAGGTGCCCTGCTAGACCTGCTGCTTGTGAACAGAGAAGTTTGTGAACTGCTGGGAGACATGGTGCTTGGTGACTGTTGGGGGCAGAGTGACCATGAAATGTTGGAGTTCTCAACACTGGGGGAAGGAAGGAGAGGCAGCAGCAGAACTTCCACCTTGGACTGCTCGTGGGCAGACTTTGGCCTGTTTAGGACATTGATTGACAGAGTCCCTTGGGAGTCAGTCCTTAGGGGCAAAGGAATCCAGGGAAGCCTGGGTGTGCTTTAGAAAGGAATTGGTAAATATTCAGGAGGAAGCTGTCCCATGTGTAGGAAGACAAGTTATTGTGGAAAAAGACTGGCCTGGACTTAGACTGGAAATTAGGGGAAAAAAGAGAATCTGTTGACTTTGGAATGAGTCAGGTAACTTGGGAGGACTGTAAGGATATTGCAAGGTCACAGGGAGAAGATTACAAGGACCAAAGCCCAGATAGAACTTGATTTGGCTGCTGCAGTTAAAGACAACAAGAAAAGTTTCTTTAAATCCATTGATAGCAAAAGGAGGGACAAGGAGTGCCTCCATCATTTGTTGAAAGCAGAGGGTAGTGTGGTGACAGGGGATTAGGAGAAGGCAGAGGCACTTAATGCCTTCTTTGCCTCAGTCTTTAGTATCAGGACACCCAGGCCCAGAGCTGGAATTCGGAGATTGGAGCTGAGTGAAGCCTCTGTAATCCAGGTGGAGTACTCAGTGACCTGCTCTGCCAATAAAATAAGAACAATTCTGTGGGCCCTGGTGGGATCCACCCCAGAGCAACAAGGGAACCAGTAGTTCTGGTTAACTGAGAAGTCCCAGCTGACTGGAAATCAGCTAATGCTGATGGGAAGGATGATCTAAGGAACTCCAGGCCTGTCAGCTCAACCTCAGTTCTGGGTGAGGTTCTGGAGCAGATCATCCTGAGTGCCATCACACAGCACATACAGGACAACCAGGGGATCAAGCCTAGCCAGCACAGATTTACCAAAGGCAGGTCCTGCTTGACCAATATGATCTTCTATGACAAAGGGAACCACTTAGTAGATGAGGGAAAGACTGTGGATGTGTGTATCCAGATTTCAGTGAAGGGTTTGACACTCTCTCTCAGCATCCTCCTACAAAAACTGGCTCCTCTTAGATGGGTGGGCTTGTGCCCCTGCAAGGGTAAAAATCTGGCTGATGGCCAGGCCCAAAGAGTTGGGGTGAATGGAGCTAAATCCAGCTGGTGGCTGGTCACTAGTGCTGTTCCACAGTGCTCAGTTTTGGGGCTGGTCCCATTTAACACCTTTATTGATGAACTGATTGAGGGGTTCAAAGGTACTCTAAGGAATTTTACAGATGACACGAACTTGGGTTGATCTGCTGGAGGGTACAGTGGCTCTGCAGAGGGATCTGGATGGGCTCAATTAGTGGGCCAAGGACAGTTGTGTGAGGTTTAATAAGGCCAAGGGCTGGGTCCTGCCCTGGGGTCACAACAACCCCCTGTAGTGCTCCAGGCAGCAGAAGAAGTGACCTGAGAACTGTTTGACAGAAAGGGACTTGGCAGTGCTGGCTGACAGCAACTGAACAGGAGCAGTGTGTGCCCAGGTGGCCAAGAAGGCCAATGGCATCCTAGCCTGGATCAGGAATAATGGGGCCACCAGGAGCAGGGCAGAGATTCTGCCCCTGGACTCGGCACTGGTGAGGCCACACCTCAAGTGCTGCATTTAGGTCAGGGCCCCTCAATCAGAAAAGGACATTGAGGTCCTGGAGTGTGTCCAGCAAAGGGCAACAAGGCTGGTGAAGTGTCTGGAGAACATGTCATATGAGGAGAGGCTGAGGGAGATGGGTTTGGTGAGACCTCAGGTGGGTCCTCGCTGCTCTCTACAACCCCCTGATAGGAGGGTGTAGTGAGGAGGAGACAGGTCTCTCCTGCCAAGCCTACAGTGAGGGGACCAGAGGAAAAAGCCTTAAGCTGAGACAGGGGAGATTCAGCCTAGACATTAACAAAAACAATTTTCACCATTAGGGTGCTCAGCATTGGGATAGGTTGTCCACGTAGGTGATGGAGTCACCACCCCTGGAGGTGTTTAAGAGGCTTCTGGATCTGGCACTGGGTGATGAGGTTTAGGGGTTCACAGGTGGGCAGTTGTACTGGATGATCTTGAAAACCTCTTCTAACCTTGACAATTCTATGAATCCATGGGTATAATGGCATTTTAAAGCTTTTTCTGGGATTTTCTTATGGGCTCTGGAGCATTGACTTGTCTCTCTGAGCCATTCCTACCCAGCTGGCACATCATTCTCTCCTTCCAGTTTCCCACACACACCTCTCCATCTCCATGTGTGCCAGAGTGTCCTCTATTACTTCTCTGTCCAGCCAGGTCTCTCCTGAAAGATTTTCTGGAACATTTCCTGGATACTTTTGCTGGAAGTGTGAGTAGAAGTTGTTTACAGTGAGGGCTGTGGGTGGGTGGCTGGCAAAAGGAACACGCATGAAAATAATTCATTCTTCCTTGAAACACTGAATGTTTAACCTCACAAAGGAGTACCCAAATTCCACCCGTGGGAGATGTTATATCCCATCTGCCAAAATAGATGTTTGTTCTTTATAATTTCTCAAAGGAGGGGTTTGACTGCCAAAAACCCACCTGGTCTAAGTTTGCTGATAGTCTTTGACATTATATTAATAAAAATTAACTTTTTGTGTAGTTCCACCGCTTGGAAAAAAACCTGCCAAACTGACTCCAACAAGCAAGAATATATTTAGTAAATTATCCTTAGAATAGTTATTTTCTTTGGCAATGCCCTTTTTCTGGTGCTGGAGAAGACTTTATTGAACTGTTTTGAGTTTATATTCATTTAGAATCAATACCTGCTTATTCATGATAATGGCACGTGTGTGCTGTCCTTGAGAATTGCAGTCATAAACTCAGTACTCCAGTGCTTCTATTAAAGCAAATTGAACATATTTGCTTTTTAAAATGAAAATGTATAAAACTTAAAAGTATTATGTAGACTGGGTTAAGATCTTTTTTCTCTTCCTCTAAAAATATTTATCACAAAAGAGTGGCATTTTATAACAATAAAGGTGTCCTAGTTCAGCAGGAGGGACCAGCTATCACTGTGTGGGGGTGATCAAAGCTGTGTATTCTACCCCCTCTATTCATTCCCCAAGGACAATGGGCCATTAGCAACAGCTGCCCAGGGAGCCATTATCACCTTCACACCCAGCCTGAGGGGGTGTGGCTGCCAATGGGCCATCAACAGTTCAACACCCCCTGGCTCCCAGAGTTAATCACCCATTGTGTGAGTCCCCGCCCAGGGGGAGGGACTGGGTGCTCCCTGAGGGTACATAAGTGGGGGGTAAGAAGACTTTGGTAACTTCTCGTTGGATCCAGAGGAGCAGCAGGACCTCGACAGGAGGAGATCACTGCTCTCGCCCAGACCACAGCCCTCACCTGCACCAACAGGTTTTTAATTTCCTTTTGCTCTGGACTTGGGGGAGCCACAGGGGGTCTCAGCACAAGGGCAAACAAACCCCCTTGGGTTTGTGCCCCAGGACACTGGGTTATACTGCTGGGGTTTGTGAGTTGAAAGCAATTTCCCTTTTGTGTCAGTGTATTTATTGTAATATTATTATTAAATTTTAGCTCTGACTTATAATCTCTCTCGTGGTGAGTTCATTTCCCCTGCTGGTTCACCTTTAAACCAGCACAAAAGGTATAGTGAATTCAGGATTAATCAGTAACTCATTTCAGTAAATGCATTTTCATACATTCATGTAGTCTAAGGATTCAATTCTCTCAAGGAAGGATGTTTGTTTGTCCAGTATCATCAAATTAATTCTTTATATTTAGTAAGGTAATGGAGCTAAATCCAGCTGGTGGCTGGTCACTAGTGGTGTTCCACAGTGCTCAGGTTTGGGGCTGGTCCCATTTAACACCTTTATTGATGAACTGATTGAGGGGTTCAAAGGTACTCTAAGGAATTTTACAGATGACACCAACTTGGGTTGATCTGCTGGAGGGTACAGTGGCTCTGCAGAGGGATCTGGATGGGCTCAATTAGTGGGCCAAGGACAATTATGTGAGGTTTAATAAGGCCAAGGGCTGGGTCCTGCCCTGGGGTCACAACAACCCCCTGCAGTGCTCCAGGCAGCGGGAGAAGTGACCCGAGAACTGTTTGACAGAAAGGGACTTGGCAGTGCTGGCAGTGACAGAGATCGTTCCTGTAATGTAGGAATGTCCCAGTTCAGGTCCAAGGGTGAGGAAGGGGGAAGAATTTTGTCTCTGTGGTAGAGACTGGTTGTGGTGATGCTGCTTTAGAACCCCTGTCCTGCAATAGAAATGTTAGCTCTTTCCTGCTTTTATTCTCTAATTAGCTAACTCTTTTAGTAGGTAAAGTATTGGTTATGGAATATGTTGGTACACAAACCTGGCTCTTTGCCTCTCCTTGAAGTGCAATGGAAAAACTCCTGCAAATACACATTTTATTCAGACAGCTATTTGACACTTTGGTTTGTGCAGTGATGCAGCTTCAGTAGACCTGCAGAGACTGTCCCTTTGGGCTGTGCTCATGCTCTGAAGTGGTATTAAAAGGGGCCCTCAACTGAAAGCAGGAGGTGATCACAACCTGGAACCTTTGTATGCTGAGGTGAGTCATTAATTTCTACACTTCAGACAAAGTTTATTACAGCAGCCCTCCCACTGAGTCACAAGGTGCAGAAAGGACCCCCTTGCTTCCTAAATTACTCCTCAGAGAGGACCTTGGGTGTGGTTGGATCCAGTCTAAACCCCAGACTTACTCAACAGTTTATATCTAAAGGATTATACAGGTGTAGTTGAGCCTTATGCAAATTTGTCCTGCAGGATTAAGGATGCAAACCCAGATATAGATAAAGAAATTAGTTGTTATGATAACAATTAGACTAAAGGCTCTTAATCAGAATTAATTACTGCACAGAACAGGTAGCTGTATCTATTAATACAATGCACTACTTTTGAAGCAGTACTGAAGCAATTATATTAAAACCAGAAAACCAATTATTAAGTAGAGGTTGATGTTACTCAGACCAATGACTGTGGGAAAATCTCTTTTACTCAGCCTCAAGGATTAACCTTGAGAGGTGTCCCCACTCCAGGGAGGAATCTCCACCCACACTCCAAGAAGAAGTTAGAAGACAGTCCCATTAAAAAGTGAGTCTGGGCTTTTATAAGATAAAGTGCTGGGCTGTCAGTCAGATGTGCCCAGGCTGTGCCAGCTCAGCAGCTTTAGCCAAGTCATCAGTGGTGTCACTGGTTTGTTCCTTTATCAGGTACCATATCAGGTCTGCCACACCTTCACATCTCCATCAGCATGTTTAACTTGGGGATGGATGAGTCAGGCTGGTTTCCCCACTATTCACCACCAAACCCAGGGTGATGTCCTCTTCTCCATCCACCACTGACAGATTGGCAATGAGGTATTGCTGGAGTTGTTTTACCCCAACTCCAGGCAGAGCATCCTGCCCCAGTTAGAGAGCTGGACATGAACAGGCCCAGTGCCTTAAATCTGCCATGGGATGTCTTGTTATTAGGCAGATTTGCTGTCTTTTCTAGGTGCCCAAGCATTGGGTCTCAGAGGTTTGAGCAGTGGGAATGCCAAGGCTGGGCAGTGCGAGGCATCTTTGCTGAGCCACTGGCACCAGCTGAGCAAGTTCTGAATAAGAGCAGCAGTTCTGTAGACACAGAGGGAACTTCAGTGGCCAAAACTTGAGAGTTAAATTGCTGAATGACCAGACATGGATTCCTTTAGTAGATCTACATTTGGCATATACAAGTTCAGAGCAGGATGAGTGACCAGATCAGACAAGAGACAGCCCAGGTCTGTACCTAAGGCACATCAGCTGGGTCTCTGAATGTTTTGGGTTTTTTTCATTTGGTCAAAGTTAAAACAGAGTTCTGTGGTGAGAAAATGTAGGAGATGCAGTGCTGTTTAAAAGGCAGGATATATATGACAGGCTCTTTCTACTGTATTATTGTTCTCTTACTATAAACAACACAAAGGGTGTAAAAAGACATCCCATTAGATATTTCAGTAAGATCACTATTACACCAAGGAAAGCAAAGATTATTTTTCAAGCAAATACATACACAAAATATCCAGCAGGAATCAGCAAAGCTTGCACTAGATTAATGTAATATTTGATTTTTTTTTTCATATTTCATATCAAATAGAAAAATAAGCAGTATCAGCTGGTTTGCATTAGCCAAACCCAGTGGGGGGAAAAAAATAAAGATTTGTTAATTGCTAAAAGGAGCCTTCTAAAGGCTTCTGCTAAAGTACATTTAAATCAAAATCAAGATTTCCAAGAAACTGTGTAGACAGAAGAAATACAGCTCATGCTACATTTCAGTAAAAAAAATCATTTCTGTGAGACCAACTGAAAAAAAAAACCCCAACCAACTAAACTTACTTCAAAATACTACATATCTGCCAAAACTGTCTGCAGTTAAAGTGAACAGCAAATAAACACACCTCAAAATATTTGGTGTTTTCCTGTTCAGCCATTCTCTTTCTACTGGAATTGATTTGCTTTGGGTACTTAGTACCCAGTTCAGCTCTCTGCGTAGCTAAAGCAGGAAAAGTCGGAGGAGTAGCTGGATGTCCAGTGGGCTCTCCTGGGCTGCTGGTTGCCAGGGCAACCCTTCCTCTGGTACCCATGGAGGCAGCATTCCCTCCTCTTCGTGTGCACAGACACAGGAGCATCACTTAGTTGATGCAAAGACAGCTGAGCAGCTGTGGAGAAAGCTTAATATGGAGAAGTAATGAAAGTGTTTAAATACTTCAGGCTTAAAGGTTGAGCTGTTTTTCTTACAGACCCCCCAAGTGGGCTGCAGTGGGAAGGGAGCTCTTGCCAACGTGCTGAAGGCCTTGGAGGAAGCTGCTCTGCTGCTCTCCTGTGTGGGGGTAGCTGTCAGCTCAGCCAGAACCAGTCAGTCACTGAATTATAAATTATAGGTGTGTGGTGCAGCCTCCAAAGGGAAATGGAAATCACAAGGCTGTAGCTGTGTCAAAACTTATCAAATGCCTGTTTGGAGACACCCACCTGGAATAAAGCTGTGTCCAGCTCTGGAGCCCCCAGCACAGGAAAGAAGTTGACTTTTTGGAATGAGTCCAGAGGAGGCCATGGAGACACTCCAGGGCTGGAGCTCCTCTGCTCTGGAGCCAGGCTGGGAGAGCTGGGGGGGCTCACCTGGAGAAGAGAAGGATCCAGGGACAGAGCCTAAATGGGCTCCAGGAGAGCTGGAGAGGGACTGGGGACAAGAGTCTGGAGGGAGAGGACAGGTGGGAATGGCTTCCCACTGAAAGATAGTAGGTTTAATTAGATACTAGGAAGGAATTGTTCTCTGTGAGGGTGGGCAGGCCCTGGCACAGGTTGGGCAGAGAAGCTGTGGCTGCCCCATCCCTGGAAGTGTCCAAGGCCAGGTTGGACAGAGCTTGGAGCACCATTGGCTGGTGGAAGGTGTCCCTGCCCATGGCAGGGGGTGGGACAGGAGATGATCCTTAAGGTCCCTTCCAACCCAAGCCATTTTGTACTTTTATGATTCTACCTTTTTTGGAGGGCAATAACCCTACACTAAGCACAAGCAGACCTTCCAGTCACAGGTGTCCCTTGAAATGAGTCCTACCAGATGGTAGGACCTGCTTAACCATAAACTGTGGGAAAGGGGATGCTTTTCCTTCTCACTGAGTGTGCAGTTAAAAACAATGTGTTGCCAGGAGTATGTTTGAAAGCTCTCTGACACAAATGCTCCCCAGTACCACCAGCCACTGAAGATCTGGTTATGAGCAGCTGTGCCTTTGAGGGACACCTTCTCCTCTGGTGAGTTGGTGCTCCACAAGCTTATGGAGAGTCCTTTATTAGAGGGAAAATGTCACAAGGGGAAAGAATATTCTGCTCTAAGTATTATTTAAACTCAGGGCAATTTAGAAGCTGAGATCTGTTCCTTTGTTAAATATCTCTGTTGAATTTCCCATGAAGAATATGGATTATTTCTGAAGCTCTGGAGAGCTCATGAGCAGAATTCCCTTTCTCTGGAAGTACCTGCCCTGCAGCTGATCTGGGGCCAGGGTGTAGGCATTTCTTAGTGCTCTAACATTAAGTAAGTTGATAGTATTTCATATTTTGAAATATGTAGACTCAGATGATTCATATTTTACTGTTTTGTATTGTATGGAACCCTAAATGCTGGATTCTTGCCATTCATCTGGAAAACAGGATGGAAACTGTAAGACAGCTCATTTTCCAGACCCAAAGCTTTACTTTAATCCAGATTATCTCACCAAACTCTTTTCAGTGGAGTCAGAAAGTCTGACTTTCAGAGAAGTCTCCCTGTGCTCACCTGTGAGGATTTACTGCTCTAGAAATCTTTAAAAAGGGAAGAAAAGGAACTCCATTCAGCACTTCATACAAAACACCCTGAGCGAGTGACAATTTAAAATTACAACAAACCTTGGGGTAGTGGTTTGAAGGCAAATACGGCATTTTGTGCCTTGTTTTCCTAAATTGCTCCCTGTGCTCTCCGATTTTCACTTGTGCTTATTGCACACAAAAGATGACAAAAGGATATGTTTGGCTTTTCTCTGTCGCTGTTACCCAGGCTAAGTAATTGAACAATATTAACTTCATGATTTTGGTCCAATTCTACTTTGGATAGTTATGCTGTACACTTAAAACTCTCTTGGCAATTGCAAATGGTTCTTCTTGCTCTCACCGCTCACTAACTCTTGCATGTTGCTGTGTGTATAGCAAACTTCAGCTGTCTTTCTCCCATGAGGAGCTGCAAACGATTCCTGTAAGGCAAGTACTTAGCAAATCCATTTGTAAAGTGCATTTTGAAAGCTCGTGAATGGATGGGGGTACCGCATAAATGGGAGATTACTCATTCAGGGTGAATTCAGTTACACATTTTCAATGTAGCACAGATTTCCCTCCTGAAAACAAAACATAAAATTTCTAGGCAGGGGGGAGGGAACCCACCTAAATTGGTGTGGGTTTTTTTTCATGTATTCATAGAAATATGGATTACAGAATGGATTATCATCATTTTCTCACAGCGTGCCATTCCTTGAATGATGCTAATACCTTGATGATTGATAGTCACTGTAGAGGGGAGAACATTAATAGTAAATGCAATGGTTTTATTTCCCTCTCTATACATATTTATTGTATTTTGCCAGAAACACACATTCCTATAGCCTTGCTAGTTTTAAATGCTTCCACACTACACTGTCTTGTCTTGTGTCCCTTTTATAAATGAAATACAACTTGAGCTAAGTAATTTATACATTTAAAAATACCTACATTTATAGCCTAATAAAACTTGATAAATTTGTTTTAGGTTAGAATGCAAAACTCTAGTAGTAATCATATAGGTAGGTGCATACATTGTATTTTGAAATGGCAGTAACTTACTGAAATACCCATTGGCATAGACAATTTAAAATGTGCTAAGTAATTGCCTTGGACCTTCAGTCTTACAAACCCCCTGCATCCTATATGAATAAAAGATCAGTCTTATTATTGTTTTTCGTGTTCACAGGCTTAGTAATTTTTTGCATTATTCTCTTTTTCTCTTACAAATTTCAAATCTTCATCCCATTTTCTGTTACTTACGGGTCCTCCCTACGAATGTGAAATGTTAAAAACAAACAGTGGCATGCTTGTTTTTATAACTTAAATTACTCCTTTAGCAAATTAGTCCCCAGCACAGCAAGGACATGGAGCTGCTGGAGAGCTCAGAGGAGGCCCCAGGATGGGCAGAGGCTGGAGCAGCTCTGCTGGGAGGGAAGGCTGGGAGAGCTGGGATTGTTCAACCTGGAGAGGAGAAGCTTTGGGGGGACCCAACTGGGGCCTTGCAGCACCTTAAACTATTTGGGGTCAGGCTCTGCTCCAGGGCACAGGGACAGGAGGAGAGGGCACGGCCTCAGGCTGGACCAGAGCAGGGGCAGGGGGCACAGCAGCAGGAATTTCTCCATGGAAAGGGTGGTCAGGCCTTGGCAGGGGCTGCCCAGGGAGGTTTGGAGTGCCCAGCTCTGGAGGTGCCCAAGGCAGGACTGGCCGTGGCACTGAGTGCTCTGGGCTGGGGGACAAGGTGAGCATCGGGCACAGGGTGGGCTCTGAGGGCTGGGAGGGCTTTGCCAAGGTGGGCATCGGGCACAGGGTGGGCTCTGTGGGCTGGGAGGGCTTTGCCAAGGTAGGCATCGGGCACAGGGTGGGCTCCGTGGGCTGGGAGGGCTTTGCCAAGGTGGGCATCGGGCACAGGGTGGGCTCCGTGGGCTGGGAGGGCTTTGCCAAGGTGGGCATTGGGCACAGGGTGGGCTCCATGGGCTGGGAGGGCTTTGCCAAGGTGGGCATTGGGCACAGGGTGGGCTCCATGGGCTGGGAGGGCTTTGCCAAGGTGGGCATTGGGCACAGGGTGGGCTCTGTGCCCTTGGAGGGCTTTGCCAACCTCAGTGATTCTGTAATTCTCTGAAAGGAGCTTGTAAGAAAGATGGAGAGAGACAAGGACCACCAGGTCCTGGGGTGACAGGAGAAAGGGGAATTCTTTCAAACTGGAAGAGCATAGGTTCAAATAAGATATTAGGAAGAAGTTGCTGGCTATGATGGTGGGCAGGCCCTGGGACAGGTTCCCCAGAGGAGCTGTGGCTGCCCCATCCCTGGAAGTGTCCAAGGCCAGGTTGGACAAGGCTTGGAGCAACCTGGGCTAGAGAAAGGTTCCCTGCCATGGCTGGAACTAAGTGGTCCCTTCCAACCCAAACCATTTCATCATTCTATGGTTCTATGACTGTTCATTAGCCAGTGTGTAATTAGCTCTGCAAGAGTCAATCTAGAACTTGCATACCTTATGAAACCCATAAGGTACTTGCCTGACCAATGTAGAGGCATTAACTTGACTATTTCAGTAGCCATTTACTATTTCAGTGCTTTACTAGGAACATGTGGAACTTACTTCTCAGGATTGGTGATGGTTCTTATGTTACTCAAGAAAACTGTTCTGTTGTCTATAGTTGTCTCTGTAGGTATCAAGCTGCAGAGGAGAGATGTGACTGGAAAGCTCAGCATGGATCCCAATTCTCTTCTGAATTAAACTATCTGACTTTAGAATTTCTAGGCCAGAGTGTTTGTACCAGGACCTTTCAATACCCAGGTAAGTCCAGCTGGCAACCTGTCTGAATGACCAAAAGGGTGTTCTGAATTACCTTCTTTAATGTCATTGCTCAATATTGGGTTGATTACTGTGCTGGCTGATTGGAAAATACAGACTTCATTCAGAACAAGTTATAGCCTGAATTATTTAGGGGAAAAGGAAAATTTCCCCTAATTTTCCTCTCACAGAATTTGTCACATTGAAGGAGTACTGCCAAACCCAAAAATTGCTGGAAGACTTTGAAACCAGAAGATACAGGAGATCACATGATGCCATTGAATAATGCAAAAGGAAGAGCTGTTGTAACCCTACCATTAATAAGCCAAAGTAGTGTAAAATTAAGTTGAAGCTCTCACGTGCTGATGTTGGATTCATGACAGCATTCTCTAAAATCAGGATATTTTGCCTCTTAGAGGCTGTCAGAACTCATGGCTCTATTTTTTTTATTATTTTTTTTCAACAGGATTTTCTGTTTCTGTCTTCATAAAATCAGGGACTGCTCCTTCATTCTTTCTTTCTGCAGTGAGTATATTCTGCAGCTCACAGATCATAAAGGACCTGGGGCATGAAGATGTACATGGAAGGATTTAGTCACTGAAAAGCTCAGCATGAAGAGGAAAACAGCTTCCTCAGGGGTTCCTCGTGTGTTTGGCTCAGGCCTGGCAATGCCCTGAGCCAAACTGCTGCTGGCAGAGGCCGTGCCACTGAACTACATTTGAACGTCCTTCTTGGCTGGGCTGCTGCTGCACTCAGGATGTGTGCAGGTTAATCTCAACCCTCACAGCCCCAGGACAGCCCAGGGAAGGCAGAGCAGGGCTGAGGATTAGTAGGGCTAACATTAACCTGCACTCCCAGCCAGCAGGTGCCTGGCAGCAAGCCCTGCAGAACAAGAGCAGAGCTTGTTCTCCTACCAGTGAGAGGACACAAACACAATTGAGTGAACAGCTGCAGGAGAACAAATAGGTCTGGTAGAAAAGATATCTGTTTGGGTGACTGTCCTAGTTTAAGAGCCAGAACCAGTTTATCACTGTGTGGGTGTGACCAAAGCTGTGTATTCTAAACCCTCAATGTAATTTTCCATGAAATATTAACAATGGCCCATTGGCAGCAGCTGCCCAGGGCACAGCTGAGCCCTCAGGCTGGGAGCTGGCTGGGAAAGAAGCCTGGCAGAGGAGCTGGGAGAACTCCCCTTGCAGGAAGTTGTTGGCATCTACACACCCACCTGAGGGCTCAGCTCTGCCCATGGGCCTGCAACGATTCCAAAATCCCCCCTGACTGCCAGAGTCAGAACCCCCAGTGTGGAACTCCCTGCCCTGGGGGAGGCACTGGGGGCTCCCATCTGCACCTAAGGGGAGAGAATCTTGGGGGGTTTTGTGACTTGGGGAACCCCTCATGGGATCCAGAGGAGGAGCAGAACCTGGACAAGAGGAGACTCTTGACCAGACTGTGCCATCATCTGCACCAACAGGTTTTTCACCTCCTTTTCCTTTGGACTTGGGGGAACCACGTGGGGCTCAGCACAGGGGCCACCAAACCCCCCTGTGTTTGTGACTCAGGGGGCTGGGTTACACTGCTGGGTTTTGTGGATTAAAACAACCTCTGTTTGCACCACTGCATTTATTGTAATATTTTTATTAAATTGTAACTGTGACTTTTAATCCCTTTTGTGTTGTGTTCACTTCTCCTGCCGGTTTACCTTGAAACCAGCACAGTGCCAGAAAAAGAGATATTATTATAAACTGGCTACATTTCTTACACATTGAGTTCAGCAAGTCAGTTCTTTGGCTAATTTGCAACCCTACTTCACCCACTGAGGTTCAAAGGTAATGGGTAATGATGTCTGGCCCAAGATCCTCAGCCCAGTGAATTGCACTTGATATATTTGCAGCTCATCATTCAGTTGGCATTCTTTACTAGGCAAACCAAATTTTATTTTGCCCTAAACAGAGAGGCCTCAGTAAATGTTTATCACTGAGGTGTGTCAGCTTTCAAACTGAGAAGAGTGTAAATGGGCAGCAGAAGCTTCATTTGGCCAAATGGGGAAAGTTAATCAGAGCAATGGAAGGTGATCTGGAGTACTGGGAAGTACTGACTTCTGTCCAGTATTTATTTTAATAAGGTATTTCAAAAGGTCTCATGCTCAAAGTAATTGCTAATTGTACCTGTGCCAGGCAGCAGCTCAGGTGTGCCAGAAACAACCAGTTGGCTCTACTGATATTTGCCCATTAGCATCAACTTCCGTGAGGATGAGCAATAACTTCTAGTGTTTGAGGGACCAAACTTGGGATGCACAGCTTTAAAATGGGATGAAAAGGGTCTGACAATTGGAGTGGATATCCTGGACAAGTGTGTTTCTTTTCTGTCTCTGAGGACTTCAGAAGACAGCTGATTATTTTACTGCTTTTTATATATTATTTTTTATTCAGATTTTTCTACACATGTTTTTAGTGACTAATAAATGCTTCTATTGATTTACCAAATGCAATAAACCAGATTTTGATCGACATACCTGATTGAATTTCCAGATGCTGTCAGGGAGCCAAATGTTAAACTCTTCCCAGGAACCAGACAAATGAACAGGACTGCCTTGCGAGAGGCCTCCAGGAGTGCAGAGCTTGCTGAAAGCATCCCCTCAAGCTGGGCCAGTTGCCTTGGAATTAGAAATGACCATTAAATAATTAATGCTATGAAGAGGAAGGATGCAGCATGGCTGTTGTTGTGAGGAGAGAGCTGTGTAAGCATTTCCCTGTTATTAGACTGCACTGGGCTCTTCCCTCTGTGTAAGGCAATACACCCATGTTTGTGTGTGCCAAAGAGAAAGCCACATTCCCTATGGATGTATCTTCAAACCAGTGAAGTTTTCAGTAACCAAACTGAGTTTTAAATTCTTTGTCTATTATAAGGCTACCTTCCTTTTCTATGGGGCATTATTGCTATTTATTGACTACCTGCACAGAGCCATGGAAAATTATGTATCATATTCTTCCTTCCAATATTCAAGTGCCTAATTTCATTGAAGGCTATGATGGTGTGTGCTGGTTTAAAGGCAAACCAGCAGGGGAAATGAACTCACCACGAGAGAGATTATAAGTCAGAGCTAAAATTTAATAATAATATTACAATAAATACACTGACACAAAAGGGAAATTGCTTTCAACTCACAAACCCCAGCAGTATAACCCAGTGTCCTGGGGCACAAACCCAAGGGGGTTTGTTTGCCCTTGTGCTGAGACCCCTGTGGCTCCCCCAAGTCCAGAGCAAAAGGAAAAGAAAAACCTGTTGGTGCAGGTGAGGGCTGTGGTCTGGTCAAGAGTGGTGATCTCCTCCTGTCAAGGTCCTGCTGCTCCTCTGGATCCGACGAGAAGTTACCAAAGTCTTCTTACCCACCCCTTATGTACCCTCAGGGAGCACCCAGTCCCTCCCCCTGGGCAGGGACTCACACAATGGGTGATTAACTCTGGGAGCCAGGGGGTATTGAACTGTTGATGGCCCATTGGCAGCCACACCCCCTCAGGCTGGGTGTGAAGGTGCCAATGGCTCCCTGGGCAGCTGCTGCTAATGGTGCATTGTCCTTGGGGAATGAATAGAGGGGGTAGAATACACAGCTTTGATCACCCCCACACAGGGTTAGCTGGTCCCTCCTGCTCAACTAGGACATGGTGTTTTCCTAAAACTTGACGGGGTTTGCTCCTCCTAGATAATAAACCATCCTATTTCTAAATAGACAAGAACTTCACATTGCCACACAGACTGAACATAACTGAGTCTTTAAAAGTATTTGGTGTTCTAGGGACAGCTACTTAGCTGGAATGAAAACAGGAAATGAAGGCACGTTAAATTAGTGTAATGGAAGTGAAATGCTCAGAACAGAGAAACTGGAGCTGCAATCTGTGGAGCCCCAGCAGAGCACAGGAACATTGCACAGCTACTTCCAGTGTGTATGGCACAGCTTTTAGTGACTGAAATAGCTGAAATAATAAACCCAAACATAACTGATGACTGGAAGCAATAAATAAGATTTCAAGCATCACAGGCTGAAAATAATCTGTTCTGGGCTGAAACATCCGACTCTTGAGAGGCAAAACTAACTTTTTAGCTGTCCAACCAGATTTATTGGCTACCACACAAGCCTTTAATGAACCTTCACAAAACAGTCAATTAGCAAAGAGCTTACCACTGTAGTAGAGCACTGTTGATGATAACATATTTCTCTAAATTTTGAATCCCTATTACATTTCAGGGTTTTTTTAATTGACTTTTCAGTTCAATTTCCTGATTTTGAGTGTTCTTCCCAATTACCCAACTTTAAGGCCTCATCACACACCCCTACTTAGTTTTGGGCTGCTGCTGCACTCATCATTCAGCAAGTCAGCATTGCAGTAAGGACTGTGTCATTGGCACAGTGTAGATGTTTGGCTGAATTTAAAAAATAGCTGGAATAACATGCTTTTCCCATTAAATATAACGACATGGAGGGAAATGTTCTTGGTGAATAAGTCTGCTTATATATCACAGTTAAGTTGCTTCTCATTTGGGGCTCAAACTATCAAAAGGAAGCATCTAATAATTGTGTTTACATCAACCTAACATTTGTCTAGTCCAGAGCCCTGGCTCAGGCAGTTTGCTGGATCAGATGCCTTGAAGAGAGATGCAGAAAGCCCCACTTTGTGTAATCAGTCCATTCTTCCATTTTCTGTGTGGGGATACTTGGTTTACTTCATCGTGGAGCATTAAGATGTGTGTCCTTGTAATGGTTTGCCCCATGGCTTCCTCAGTACCCATTGTATCTAAGGAAGTTACAAGTATTCCACACGTGTCTTCCACCTAGCAGTGGGGGAGTGGTTTGGTTCTTCCTTTCTGGTCCTTGGCTGAGGAGCTGGAAGGAAGTGGTTGAAGTCTGGTCCCTCCAGTCCCTGGTGTTTCTCCTGTCCTGGATGAGATTGTTTCATTCTTGTTCCCCTTCCTTGAAGTTTTTAATTGTGTTTGTTTTGATGCATTCGGTTTCTTTGGGTTGGGTTGGTGTCTTCCCTATTTTCCAGCTAATCAATCCCCTTTTCTCCCTTCCCCTCTCCCCTGGGGGTGGGATCCTCTGTATTGTGTATACAGTGTGGTTTGTAAATGTTAGTAAATATAATTTATTCTTTTTATTCAGTTCAGTTTCTTTAGAGTGTGTTTCTTTTCAGTTTTTTTTTTTCCTTTCCTTTGCTGGGAAGGTTCTGGGAGGGGGAAGGGGGGCCAGTCCAGGGTTGGCAACGCCGAGGCCAAACCTGTGACAGTCCTCATGTTTGTAATTGTGTTATGATTTGATAAGACTTCATTTCCCTGTAAATGTAATTGAAACAAAAGAACTGGCTACCTTGTTTTTAAGAATGTCTTCCAGCTGTGAAATCTTCAGGATAATTTTGTTATATAAAATGATTTTCTCTTATACCACTTCCAAATGGATTGCTTCCAGTGATCTCTTGTTGTCCTGTCATGAGAATGGCACCTTGTAATGACCCATTCTGTTTCCATATCATTCATTAGCTTAGGCACCTCTGTTTCCTCTGTATTTATCTCTTAGCTAAACATTTCTAATGTGTCCTCCTTCCTTCTCTTTGTCTGTGAGAAGTTTTAGTGCTGTATCATCGCCTGCCATTTATTTAATAGAAATGACCAGAAATTATGACAATAACTACACCATCTTGATGAATTAAATCACCAATGGAAGGTCTTACTAGGGCTAAAATTCAAGGTGCTCACCCTGATTTCATTTCAAATACATAAAAAAGAGCTCACCATTACCACCAACACCTACATGTGTGGATGTGGCTGGAAGGGGCTGCAGGTGATGCAGGCATGTGAACTCAGTCTCAACAGCACTGAACCTGTTGAACAGGTTCAGCATCCAACTTCCAGGAAAGTGAAATATGGAGATGCTCCAGTTGGAACAGAGCAGCTGGATTCTCACCTGACACTGAACTGGGTCCCACCGAGGTGTTGGCAGGTTGTGCAACAGCAGAACTTCAGGTCTGTTACAGCAAACACCTTCAGCTCGACCCTTGTGAAAATTCACCTTTCCCTCTCCCAAAAGCAGCATCTTTTTTAATTTTAAAGTAGTGTTGACCACTCCAAGATTTATTTTTGATCCAGAAAAGGTGAATGAAGAGGCCATGAGAGTGGGTGTTCTACTGGTGATACAAATGAGTGTTCAGAGATACATAAGTGCTTTTTCCTTTCCCAGGTGAGCTGATAATGCTGAATGTATTAGTGAAGTTCAAGCCATGAAAGCCCAAGGACAGTGAAGGAGGACAAATGTTCACTGAGGAACTAGAGCCAACTGGTGCTACATCTGCCTGCTCTCCTCTTCATTTGTGTGATGCTACCAGGGCATCTTCTATCCAGAAGAGTCAGCATTGTCTCTGAGGAAGAGGAAATCTTGCACTGCATTTTTAAGCTGTCAGGCACTGTGGTCCTGCCCTGTGGTCTGTGTAAATAATTTTCTCTCTGTGCTAAACAGAGGCTGATTTTCCATCTAATTTGTCTGTAGAAGAAACGCATACAAACAGCTGTTCCTTAACAATATCTGTCAGTTCAAACTCACTTGAGACAGGATGAGCTGATGATTCAGACTGAGCTTGTCCAAATACCTTACTGCATTGGTGAGACACTGACACTTCAGTTAGTCAAGGTTTAGTCAATTCTTGACACCCAGCTTTGTCACTCATCGACATGTAATGTAAGTCTTCAAAGGTCAGTCTCAGAACATTGAAAATCCATCTTCTCATGCTGCAAATACACAAGAGACAGAAACATGTGCCAGTCAAGTAGGCCTTGGAGACAACGACACACTTGGTTTAAGATTCTTGAATAAGGGTCCTTAAGACTTAGTCTGTTGTCAATGTTAAAGGCAGCAAAAAGTAGTTTCAAACAGGAATTCATTGTTCAAATTGTTGTATCCACCTCAAATCCTGTCTCTGTTTCTCTCAATTAAGAAAAATAAATGGATGCTTAGATTTTTGGTTTGGGCTCTTATCTCTGTGGTGGCCATAAAAATCAAGGGGAACTTCAGTGTGACTATCACTTATTTAATAGTGATGTAAACATAAATCTGCCCATCAGTCTGCAATGGGAAAATGCCACGGGTTGTGTTTCAAATATTTATATCAAGGGTGGCCAGCATTTAATGGTAAAGAAACAGTTGGGAAGACAGGGAGTGCTTTTAAAGCATGGCTGAAGTACACCCAGGATGGCATGGCTTGGAGTGATGTGATAAGTACCAAAGATTGCTCTTCTCCCTCAGGCTAGTGGGAAGAAGTCACCAGGGGAACAACACTCACCACTTTGGCCATTAAACGTTGCACTTCTCTCAGAGTAAAGGTTATTAGCTGCACAGTGCTGGCAGAAACCCATTTTGAATAATTGTATTCCAGCTTCTCAGTTGCTCCTGTCAGTGGCTAAGGCAGCCTCCCCCTCCTGTCCTACAAAACCAGGTAGAAGCTGCTGTGTGACATTTACTGCTAGTGGAAAAGTGGCTTTGATGAGGTCTTTAGTGGGATATATTTGGGAACATTTCAGCTTTAATATGATGCCCATCTGTCTATCTAAAATCTTTGTCCTGTATCTGTTAGACCTTTTATGGCTCTGCAACCTGCGATCCATGCCCGTGAAAGTCACTTCCCTGATTTTCACCCCTCTGTTAGACAAGAACATTCCAGTAGAGTTAAACTTGTCTTTGTTCCCAGCTGGGCTTTCTCCCTTGCTGGGGGCTGAGGCCTCTGTGCTGGACTGGCCCAGTTGTGCACTGGGGAGCTGTGAGACGTTGGGATTCCTTCTCACAGCTCAGAGATTCCAAAGTTACAAATCTTTGGGGGCAGGCACAGGATGTTTCAGGTTTCTCCAGCACAAGGAGAAGCCCTTTGCAGAAGTGTCCCCAGGTGATAAGGGAATGCAGAATGATGTCATCTTGATACTGCAGTATGACTTTATTAGCTATTTCATAACTTGGTGCTGAATACAACTGGCTTCATATGGAACTGGGCAATAGTGGGGCCAACCCTTTTGTGTATGAGTCCAGCTCTGAAACATAAAAATATAAGGATGATAAAATAATGTGATTTCCTTTATAGCTTAATATTCATACATTAAAATATCAGGAAATTGGAAATAGGTTGCCCAGAGAAGCTGTGGCTGCCAAGGCCAGGCTGGACAGGGCTTGGAGCAACCTGGGACAGTGGAAGGTGTCCCTGCCCATGGCAGAAGGGTTGGAACCTTTCCAGCCCAAATCATTCTATGATTCTATGATTCCAGTGAGCTAAACTATTTATTTCTGGTTTGTGTGGGTCAGGATGTATTCCTGTGACTAAGAGAAGGAATGATATTTGGGATACACTGAAGTAAATTCATTGGGTAGGTGAAAATACACATTGTAAATCTGCAATTGTGAGTTTGTAATATGTTTGTGTGACACAACTCAGAGAACTTGTGCTCCATTTAAAAGGGGAGGAGACTTGCATGCAGGTTCCTTCCCCAAACTCAACTACCTCTCTTTGGGTTTCCTAACAGAGAAATCAAAGGAAATATGAAAATGCTTATGTTCAATTTTCATCTGTGGCTGTGCTTGTGTTTCCTTGTAGGACTGTTCATTTCCTGTCTGATTAACTCAAGGTGTCTGTCCATATGCCTCAGGCAGTAGGAAATAAGTGTGTCTTTCCCAGCCCCTGAGGGTGCAGATGACCCCAGGCCTTCCCCAACACCCTAATCAGACTCACAGACTATTCTGAGCTGGGAGGGACCCACGAGGATCATCGAGTCCAACTCTCAAGTCAATGGCCCACACAGGGGATTGAACCCATGACCTTGGCATTATTACAACCAAGTTTTAACCAGCTGAGCTACCTGGTCATTCCTGTCACAGGGGAGAGGAAAAATATAACATTCAACCTATTTTGTAAAAGTAGTGTGTGGCACATTTACCAAGACAGCAAGTCTGGATGCACCACACACAGGGAGCTGCAGAGGCCAAACACCAAACAGGGGAATAAAAAGGGCTTCTGAAAGAGAAAGGAAAAAAATTCATTTCCTGTAAATAATTCTGGAATATTTTAAAACCACTCTGAAATGTAAGAACAACCTGGAAGGCAGGTGAGGGTCAACATGCTGAAAGTCACGTTGGGAGACACTTCTCCAAGTGACCTGCAAGACCTGAGCGTGTGGAAGGTGCCACATTCGGAGGGTGAGGAGCAGGAACCTGTTTGCTCCTCTGGCATCAGATCTGGAGGTCACAGTGAGCTGTGTGTCTCTGGGCATTCCAGAAGGTTTGGCAGAACTGAGTAGACAATTAGATAATTGCAGAATCACAGAATGGTTTCAGCTTAAAGGGGCCTTAAAAATCTTGTAGTTCTAACCCTCTGCCACGGGCAGGGAAATTGTTGCTTCAGTAGGAGAACATTTCTAGGCATTGTTCAAAGATACTGAATACAAATTTCAACATATTAAATAAGGGCTAATATTTTACCAGATTCTTATTATCTGCAAGCAGAAAATTTAAAAAGCTATTCAAAATTGTTTATAAACCATAGATAGAGTTCCCAATTGATAGTGAAATGATGGGAGGACAAAAGTTTTACTGACTTTAGAGAACAGGGAGGCAGTTTAGTTGTTATTGTACACATCCTGCACTCGTGTTTTAACTTTTTAATTTAGTTACTAGCGAGGTGTAATCATTCTTGATGGATGTGTTCACAACTAAGCCATTAAAAAAGCTGCTGAGTGTGTGCTGGAAGCTGCTAATTAGTCTTAGGTATTGTTAGTTTTAGTACCAGCCACAGATATTCAGTTCTTGACTTCAGTATAGAAAGCTTGTTAGTGTCGACTCTCCAAAAAGTACACCTGATTTTGACAGCTGTCCCCAGGCTCTGTAGGGGAGTATGGAATTGATGGTCACTGATGTAAATCAGCCTTTTTTCCTGGGAGAGGGGTCAGAAGTCCCAAGTGAAGGGCATCCCATATGAGATGACCTTTCCAGAACCTCCCTTTGTGTGGTGTTACAGTCTGGAAAAGTTTAACTATGTGTCTGCTTGTTAAGAATCTTAAATATGTTCTTCCTTGCACAAAAGGCTTTATATTTGCTATTATCCAGTCTTATTTTCTGGTTCAAGCTATGATGCTTTTTGAGCACAACCCTATTTATTTCAGATTATTGGAATTTACCCTTGCAAGAGACTCATACAATGATTTTTTTTTTAGAGGCTGAAGCACCTGTGTTGTTTTCCATGAGTCTTTAGAACTTGCCAGGGAAGAAAACGTTCTGATCCAGAGAAAAGCATTTATAACTTTATGAAATCCTTTTCAGTTTTGGCTGAGATGTAAACTTGGTAATTTCCTGGGGTTTGCACTTGATTTCTTAGCAAAATGCTGGCAGTTTGTCAAAAGAGAAACAGTGTAACCTGGCACACTGTGCCACTAAGAATAACGGCGTGTTGCACTGGCAGGGGCACGGTCTTCAAGGAACAGAGAGGAGAGTCTTGGACAGACTGGACTTGTGATGAAATATTGTCTTCCCTGCTAGTGAATGGACAAACAAATCACCTCAGTACCCCACTTCTGGTTTAAGAAAAATATCTGCTCTCTTTGGCAGGAGATATAGTTGCTCTTGTTTTGTGGTGTCACTACACAGCTGGCAAGAGTTAACTGGGAACTGTTGGGATTACTCACTCAAAGAAAAGACAGGGAAAACAGCAGCCTCTCCTCTGTACATCAGTTTTCTTGTGTTAAGAGCAGCTTCAGCTGCAGTGTCAGGAAATGAAAAGTATGAAAAGCCAGTCATTGGTGTGCCCAGTTCTGGGCCTTCCCAGGAGAGACCCTGAGGGGCTGGAGCGTGTGCAGGGCAGGGAATGGAGCTGGGAAGGGGCTGGAGCAGCAGCTGAGGGAGCTGGGGGGGCTCAGCCTGGAGAAAAGGAGGCTCAGGGGGCACCTCTGGCTCTGCAATCCCTGCCAGGAGGGGGGAGCCAGGACAGGGGGTCGGGCTCTGCTTCAGGGCACAGGGACAGGAGGAGAGGGCACGGCCTCAGGCTGGGCCAGGGCAGGGGCAGGGGACACAGCAGCAGGAATTTCTGCCTGGAAAGGGTGGTCAGGCCTTGGCAGGGACTGCCCAGGGAGGTTTGGAGTCCCTATCCCTGGATTGTTTAAAAAACATGTAGTGGTGACACTGGGGGATGAGGGTTGATGGACTTGGCAGTGCTGGGGAACAGCTGGACTCTGTGATCTTAGAGGGCTTTTTCTACCTAAAGAGTTCTGAGATTATATCATCTTTACCTACAGCACTTAACTCTTTTACTACACATTAGTAACTTGGTGTAAGTGTCTCAGTGTGTGTGCCAGGAAGATTCTCTGTTCAGGTGTAGAAATCTGAAGGTGCATGGAGAAGTGAACAAGGCAGGGGATTGCTGAAATAGAAAGGACCACCTGTGACGGAGGCAGGTGAATGAGAAGAATTCTCCTTCATCCCTGTTTCTGCTGCAGTCTCAGTGTGTTGCTGAGCAATCCACTTCAACTAAAATAGCTTCTGTGGCTTCTCTCTGTTTGTCTCATCTCCTGGACCCCCCAGGCCTGATGTGGAGAAGTGCTGAGCACTCACAGCTGCAAATGAAATCGATGGGCAGTGTGGTCACTCAGCGTTGCTGCAATTAAGGAGGAGTGCATTGGCTCTCTGGGCATCAGGTGGACAGCAGGTTCTGGGTGCCAGCCTTTCTTCTGCTGAGGATTGGCAGCATGGCCTCTGGTACGGGCTGTTTGGGGGCTTTTTTCTTTGTGGTCCTGAATAAATGTAAATTAATTAACACCTGTGTGACATTCCTGGATAAAATCTCCCCCAATAAGAGGTGAAATTAATACCTTTTTCCTGTGTAGCAGACTTTGGTTGGTATGGAGGATACAGCACAGACATCACACACCTACATGTACAGATGGCCTGAGATGGACGAGCACATGAAGCAGCTGCACCTCCTTCCATTGAAATCAATAATGAATTTCTATTCATCTCAATGGTTACAGGAGATGATGGATTAGGAGAACGTAATTTGGGCTTTGGGGAATCACACTCACAACTTTAATTGTATTCATATAAAATGCACATTGATCCTTGAAAAAATTCTCAGTACAGCTGCCCATTGAGAAAAGAAATCAGAACTTTGCAAATGCCTCTGCACATTCTTCCTGTGATTAAGTGTTCTTTAAAAGAGAAGAGAAGGTAGGGATGTAATAGAAGGTATTGCTTTGTTTGTAATTATTTTGAGTAGTAAAACAGATTAAGTAGAGGCTTAAGGCACGAGCTTAGTGAATGTAGCCATGTCTAAACAAACAGTGGCAAATCTGCTCTTTCACTCTGAATTTTAAGATTAAATAAATGGCAGAGTTGTTTAAATTATATGTAAGCACATGCAAATATTTGATTAATGGGGTCTTGACACTTTAGCTTGTAATTCCTCTTCTCTTATTAAAACCACCAAATTTTGAAGTAGAAATTAAATCTTTCTCTAATTAAAAGCATTACTTTTCAAACAAGATTGTGCACCATGACAAATGCTACTGAATTCTGCATTAGCAAAAAACCTCCCAAGCTCTCAAATCTGTAGGTCTTCTGCATAAGCAAACAAGATTCTCTGCTAAAATCTCTGTGACTCATCTAATAATGGTGTGGAGAAATACCTGGCTGGGGCAACAGCTCAGATGCTGATCAGCATTTCCCTCACACTTAACCTCCCCAGGCTTCCTTTCCTTCCTCCAGTAGTTAATTTGAAGAACTTGGTGATTTAAGAAGAATGAGGGAAGGCAAGTATGAGAAGAAGGAATTCAAGCCATGACACAGGTTTTCATTCACCTGTGTGCCTACAAATGATGTTGAGGCATGAACTGTGAGCTGATCTCCATAGTGCACACAGGCATCTAAATATTTATAGGATTCCTGTAAAGCATCAGGGTATCACAAGGGTTAAAATTCATGCTCTTATCACTTTTGTAGGGGAGAGGAACATAAGAAGTCTCCCTCTAAATCAATACAAGTTTTGCTTTAGACTTTAGAGAATGTGAGGGATGAAATTTTGGACTCAGCTACAGCTGGGGGATTTACTCTGGATTTACAGAGGTGGAATTGAGAAAAAGGGGTCACGGGGTAGCTGAGCAAATATAACAACAACTGTCAGCTGAAGGGGCTGGTCCTGCACACCCTGCATGGTCTACTCACTCCAGACCTGCTCAGCAATGGCTTTGCTGCTTATCCGACTCTCAGTGATCCCACTTGGCTTGTTAAAGATGAAGGAAACTCTGCCAGGTTTTCACTGCCAGGTTAGTTTTCTGCTGATTTAATGAGTTGAGTGGGGTCAAGCAAAGTTGCTGTAAGGATAAGGAGTAGAAACATGTGGCTTGGGAGACTTATCTTTTGGTGCCAGGGACAGCCAACAGGACAGAACTCATTTTCTGAGCCTTGTCCTGCTCATGTTTCCACGTGAGCAACTGTGGTGGGAACAGAAGCAGCGGTGGGGTTGCTGGGGTCTCCAGCCAACCCCATTCTTCTTGGAATTTTATGGTTAAGTAATTGTTCTTTGCATTCCTTACTGAGTGAAGGAGTCTGGCCTGGCTTACTGTGTTGATCATGAGCTTAAGCTAAGAAGTTTTGAGGGTAAAGATATGAGAAATTTCAGTCTGTGTGTGGTGTTGGTACAAATATTGAAGTAAAAAAAATGATTAATGGCTGAGTCCCCGATTCCACTGGCTGCTGATCTGCCTCTTTGAGATTTTTGTTCTGATAGTTCACCAAAATCTTCCACCTAAGCCTGCAAAGCTCACATGTTCAGGAAATGCTCATATTTAAAGCAAATAAACTAGTACAAGAAAGCTCATGGGCCTCTATTGAAGTGCACAAGGATGTTGACAAGTATCTCTTGTTTATAAAAAGAAGGACAACTGGTGGAAGACTAAAAAACACTTTTGCCAGTGAGCTGACTCTATGCAAGAACCAGGACACATTCTCTTCCCCCTCCAGTTGCTGTAATTAATAGTCATTTTTTACTTCATAGAAATCACCCCTGTCAACTTCCAAACCCAGGCCAGCATCCCTGAACTTAATCCCTCTCTCAGAGTTCGCACTGGTGCCAGCTCGCCACTATTTCTCTCTGTTTAAGGGAAGTTTGCTTCTTTTTTACTCCTGACAAGGCCAATCACTGCCGGTGTGCGCGGTCTCGGTACGCTCCGGGGAGCGGATCAGCCTCTGGGCTGAGGACACGGGCGCGATGCCCACGGGGCCGAGGTGCGGGGGGTGCGATGCCCGCAGGGCCGAGGTGCGGGGGGCGCGATGCCCACGGGGCCGAGGTGCGGGGGGCGCGATGCCCACGGGGCCGAGGTGCGGGGGGCGCGATGTCCACGGGGCCGAGGTGCGGGGGGCGCGATGCCCGCAGAGCCGAGGTGCGGGGGGCGCGATATCCGCCCCGCCGGGGTGCCGGGGGCGGGATGCCCGCCCCTCCGGGGTGCCGGGGATGGGATGTTTGTACCTCCGGGGTGCCGGGGGTGCCAGGCGGGCAGGAGGGAGGGAAGGCAGGAGGGATGGCGAGGGGCCGGTGCCTGCGGCTGCAGTTCGCCGTCCCTCCGAGCAGAGACGGGGGCACACTCCGCCCGCGTTTGGCAGCCCCGCGGCTCGGCACGGCGCCGCTCGGCCCCAGCTCACCCCGGACTGGACCCGCGGCAGGGAAGGCGAGGGCGGCCGGGGGAGCGGCGGCGGGCGGAGGCACCGAGTTGAAGGTGAGGGATGCGATGGGAGTCCCTGCGGCGGGTCAGGGCACCTTTATTAACAGCGAGGCCGCCCGAACTGGGGAGCCACAGCCCCGCGCGGGAGCAGGTGCGGGAAGAACCAAAGTCACTCCCCCGAGTGGCTCCTGGTCCCAGTTTGGGGACGGCGAGTGCGGCTGAGTGAGGGGCTCCGAGCGGCGGATGCTGCTACGTGGCGCCGTCAAGGGGAGAAGCATTTAAATATAAAATAGTTGGCGGCATCCTCTTTGCATCGGATTAAACTGTGCTCCTTTTTTAATATGCAGTGGCAGAGCTCCTCAGTACTCTGGAAATACAGTCCGAGTCCTTCTGAAGACTAGGGTTGGCTATTACTAATTACTAATTCCAAAGGAATTGGTAGGCTCATCTGAAAACACTTGGGTAAGCTCAGGGGTTCATAAATCTACTTTGCCATTTGGATCTGAGATGATATTGAGGGAGTCAAGATTTACATGGTCATCTTTACTTGAAAGGTCAGGAGTGATTTTTTTTCCTTTATAAAAGGTTTGACAAAAAGGTGTTGGTGGTATTGCAGTGGAGTTGCCCGCAGAAGTTTGAGGGAGGAGCGCAGGTGAACGCAAAAAAGGCGTTTGAAGGCGAGAGGGGAGGGGAGTTTGGTGTGACTGAAGAGGCAAACTCTCGTTCTGTATTCCCTTGACTAAGGTTGCTTAGGAAAGCTCTCTTCCAGGAGTGAGGGAGCCCAGGAGTGCTTGTCGTGTCCCACCCCGGAGATGAGTAGAGTGGGCAGGGTAAAAAGTGAACATTTGCGTTTGGAACCAGCAATGGTTTAGCTGCTGCTCACCTATGAGGGGTCTTCCTCTTGCATCGGCGACGAATGGCTGAGTCAACGTGGAGTTTGTTTGCTAAGAAATGAAGGTCTATGCTGCTTTAAGGTAACACCCGGTTACCTGGTTACCCGGTTAAAAGGTTCGCCTTTTCAGGGCCTCTTTTATTCCTGCAGTGGGTGCAATTCGGCTCAGGTTAGAGCGGGACGGTCCCGGGGAGGAGCGGGAGCCTGCAGCGGGGCTGACCCGCTGCGCACCCCGGACAGCCAGCAGGTCTCGCGGGGTCGGTTCCCCACCTGAAACTTTGCCCCCCGAATTCAGACGGATGGTAGCCGAGACATTGATCCTCCCTGGAAAAAGGCCTACAGGTGGCATTTGAGGGTAAGACACCACCAGCAAACACTCAGACTCGGCAGCCGGTGAGCGTCGGTCCGGAGTTGGGATCAGTAAGCGCCGAGAGCGGGTTTGTCAGAGGCTCCTTCCCTGGCACGGCGCAGCATCTCCGCGCTCGGGCTGGGCGAGGGGCGCGGGGTGAGAGCGCGGCGATGCCGGGCGCCCCGTGTCGGGAGGGTGGAGGGAGGGCAGGGCCCCGAGCCCCTGGCCCGCTTTGCCATGCCAGTCCTGGGCTGGGTGTGCTTTGGCCGGAGGAACCAGGAGGGCGGTGGAGCTGCGAGGGAGCTGGCTGCTCCATCCCGGAGGAGCGGGATGCGGAGGACCGTGTGCCGAGGCAGGGATGCCCGGAGCCCTCGCAAATGCTCGCTGTCTTTTTCCGCCCCCCCTCTCATTCCTCCCCCCTCTCCTTCTCTTCCTTCCTTTTTTTTTTTTTCGTTTGCCGATGCGGGGAGGCGGCCGCGAGCAGCCGCTCCGCCGCAGCGCAGCTCCGCTCTGCCCGCGCCCCCCGAGCCGGAGCCGCGGCAGCGCCGTGGGGGCGGCTCGGCCGTGGGGCAGCTCCGGGGGTGGCAGCGCAGCCGCTGCTCGCCGAGCCCCCCCGGCCCGCGCAGCCACCGCTGTAGCCGGCGCTGCCCCCGCTCCCGCACGGACCCGGCGGCACCGGAGCCGCCCCCGCGGGCCTCGCTGCGAGAGGGCGGCGGCCCCGCGCCCGGCCCCGTCCCGCTCCCCTCCGCGGCCGAAAGTTTCCCGGCGAAAGGGGGTAAGTCGGCGGGGAGGGCGCGATGCGCAGGTGGGATTGCTGCGGGAGAGGGGCGGGCGGGACCTGCGCGGCCGCGGCTCCTCGGGCTGCCTCGGCTCAGGAGCTCCCACCCTGCTGGGGCAGCGCTCGGCGGCCGGAGCTGGGAGAACCTCCTCCAGCGAGGACAAACACCCATCTCCTCCTCCTTGCCTTCCCCATCGGTCCCTGCCGCCAGGCAGAGGAGAGACGGTGACCTCAGCTGTTGTCGTGTCGCTTTGAGATGTAGGGTTAATTTGCAAGGGCTAGTGCAGAAATGCAGTATTTAGACTTTATTATAATCTGTATATGGTAATCGGGAAAATAAAGGACCACGTTAGTATTCCGCTCCTGTAATACTTGGCGCGGGAGAGGATGCTGTTACATCTCATTTCCGAGCTCGTTTAGGGGAAGCAAGTGACGCTGGGTGCTTTCCCTGCTGCCTTTTCCCGAGTGCCTCAGCCCTTCAGGCATCGGAGAGTCCTGCGGAGGGGAGACGAGAAGCTCCTTGCCTTGTAACGGCAAAGCTGAGGGGAGGCACCTTCCCGAGCTCGGCAAGCCCCCCGAACGCTTTGGGAGTGGGATTACAGCGGGAGTGAGCAGGGTGACCCCGGTCCCCGAGTCCTGGTAGGTGATGCGACTCTGCTGCCTGCTCGGTAGGGTGATGCGACTCTGCTGCCTGCCTTTTGCACAGCCCAGTGATTTTATCTATCCCTGTGACTGATCCGAGCTCTGTCTTTGGAATGTTGTGCTAACTTGAGAGATGGACGGTGAGGTCAGCTTTGGGCGCTGGAGCCTGAGCGCTATGAGATTACATGGGGAAGAGCAAGGTAGACGTGTGGGTGGTGGTGTCATCTGGGGGCACATGCCGGCAGAAACAGGCGCCGGTTTCCAGACCCTGTACGTGTTCCAGAACTGGCCATTAATGACGATTGCGTGGATGTTAATTTAGAGGGAGAGGCGTGATAGTTGAAGAGGCTGTTGGATGCAAATCGATTCCCGTTGCCTCATTTGGACTCGGCCGACACCGAGGGGGAAGCCCCAGTGTTTGCAAGGCAGGTTGCTCCCACATCCCCGTCATGAAAAGTTGAGGTGGAAACATTTTTCCTTGTCTGCTCCTACCCACTCTCCGACGGGAGGAGGTTCATGACATGTAAAATTCTCAGGCTGCTCTCTGGGGTGTCTGCGTGTTAAGCAAATAGGTTTCTCACTTCGGCTGAGAACAGTTTTGCTCTCTGCTGAGTGGAAACTGGGGGGAAAGAGAGATTTAAAAATAAAATCAGACCGTATAGTCGAAGTGGTAAAGCAAATGTTCTCAAGATCCCACGTAGCATGCCGGGAATGAATGCAAACTGTTCCTGCTGTGTAACTCTTCCAAATTCAGTTCTCCCTGGAAGATGCTGTCTCCTGCTTCCCAGCAGAGCCGGATCTGCTTGGCTGGCCAATCACGGAGTGTGCATGAGGTGCTTCCTCAGCCTCCTGTAGAGGCAATGGCAGCGTGTTGGCACTGCAGCAGGAGCGACAGTCTTGTCACATGTGTGAGCCGGCACGGCCAGCAATGGTGTGGGAATCCACCCTGCTTTCAACTTTTTGGTGTGCCAGAGCTGTGCAAATTGGAGGCAGGTTACTCCCAGGTCGGGAACCACTGGCTCTCCCTCTTGCTTTGGCTGCTGTGGATCTGTCAGGCCCCCTTATGCCACCCTCTGGAAGGTGCAGTGACTATGGGTGACACGTGCTTAATTTTCAAGACAATGACCACAGACAGGTAAAGGGACACTTAGATCAGGCTTGGTTATGTTTTTATTCGAGTTTTCAGAGGGCAGCTTTTCACATTCTGCTTTTTCTCTAACTTCCAAATGGCAATATTTGCAAGGATTTGGAAAAGTGTAAGAGTACATAATTCCTTTGGCAAAATGGTTATTAGAGCAACCTGCTAAACACCTTAAAGGTAAGTACTCATTCAAGTGTGCACTTGGCAGATGAAGAACTTCAATCAGTTCTGTGAGACCAGAGTTATTGTCCATTTGCCCTCTGTCCACATCATTTCAGTTGTGTAAATGTTTGTGTTTCTCAGGTCTGCTCTCTAGACTGTGATTTCCTATGCCCTAGTGGAAGTCTCTTGAGTTGCTGCACTGTGTATCCGTGCTGCACATGCAGTTATTGCTTGAAGGAGTAGGTTGGGGCTGTTGGTGTCTATTTGGGACAGCTGGAATGCAGTGCTGGATGGGTATGTGGGAATGGTGCTGTGGAGTGAAGCTTTGCACTTGATATAAGAGTATGGATATCAGACAGAAGCTGGAAGTTGGCTTGAGTTCTTTTTCCTCAGTTTACAAAATAAACTTCCCTAAGTTTCTTACCTATTGCTACTGGCACTTTTAAACTTCAGGAAGAGTATTTTTAGTCAGTGGAACACATCCTGAAAAAGTAGGATCCTTTGGGTCTCCCTCACTTGCTGCTGCTTTCCTTCTTCCTGTGCCTTAGGAGCCTGGTACACATGGAGATTTACCTCTGAGCTCTGTCATTTAAGTCATTTGTGAACACCTTTAAACATGAGAGTTGTTAAAACTCTGCTGGTGTTTAGCAAACAGGTGAAGGAAGTAAAACCACTAGTTTTGCACTTGTCCTTTCCTGCCTTTAGTAAACTTCAGGAGGCAATTAGGCCTTAGCTAAAATGCTCTTACACAGGACAATAGTATGAACATCAGCTTTCCTTTTTTACTGTTTACATCAGGGCCCCTGTCCAGCCAGGCAGCAAAATCTGAAAACAGGAAAGTAAATTCTGAGTGCAGTTGTAACAGTAAGTCTGACATAAATCCCATTGGTTTAGCAAACCAAACATTTTTACCCCATGAAGGTTGTTGGGTCTTCATCCAAACTTGAAATGACCTTAACAGACCTCGGGCAAAATGAAGCATCTTTTTTTGTGTGTGTGACCCAGCTATTTTTCCCCTAAACTGAGAGTGCACAGATGAAAACTGAACTATTAGCCAGTTAATATGTGCTTCTTGGTACTTGAAACATGCAGATGGGTAACTGAGTAGCTGAAGCTTGAGATCTGGATCCAGCCAAAAGGCTGCTTGAGAACTAAAATCAGGTTTGCTGGTTTTGTCTTATTAATAGTTTATGAATTCAATACCTGAAACACAGAAAACAGTAGTTAAAGTGGCAAGGATTATTGCTTAAAATCCTGCAATCAGAGCTTGCTGTTTTAATTAAAACTAACTAATCAGCTGATTGATGAAGGGAAAAAAAGTGCCTTGCAGGTATGTATTAATTTTGCTGCTACTAGAGTATTCTATTTGATGCATTTGTTGATGGGAAATCTTTGGGGGAAAGAGACACTGAGTGCCTGAAAAGCTTGTAAGAGCCCAACAGAGCAGGCTGCTGGGAGAGGAGATGCTCCTGCAACTCTGCATGCTCAGGTGATTTATTATAAGAGACTTGCCAAGAAGTACTAAGTCAGCAGCTGTGGGAAGTGGCTCTCTCTTGGCATTCAGGCACTTGGTATAATCCCCTTGGCAGGGGCTGTCTGTGGTTCCCTGCCCTCAGGATGATGAGCTGTTCTTTGGGGGCTGCATACCTGGCTGAAGCTGCACAGAAGAAGGTAGAACAAGAACTTTTAATTGCAGATGACAAACCTCTGAGTAAGATCTAAAAGTTATTTACAATAGTGTCTGGTTTATATATACAAATCTACCTGTCTCACCTTTTTATGACTCCAATGTATGCCCAAAAGGCACAGCTTTATGTGTGGGAGATGGTTGATCTTCCTGGATTCACCTGAGGAGGCAAAAGCCTCCTCAAAAAAAGATGGGTGAGCTACAGCTGTGGGGTGGCTGCATCTGCCTTTGCCTCGTGGATTCATTCCCCTGTCATCAGAGATTTGACCTTGTCAGGGTGATTGCCTTGAATATTTGGCTAATCTTGGAACTCCAGAATGGTTTGGGTTGGAAGGGACCTTAAAGCTCATCTGATCCCACCCTCTACCATGGACAGGGACACCTTCCACCAGCCCACGTTGCTCCAAGTCCTGTCCAGCCTGGCCTTGGAAACTTCCAAGGGATGGGGCAGCCAAGAAACATTAATGAGCTTCCTGGGAGGTGCCAGGATGCAGCAAACCCTGGCACTGGAAAGGGAGATGAGAAAGGGAAAGAGCCTTTCTGCCTGCACTGGAAAGTAAGATTGAGGTTTTAATTGTTTCTGTTTATTGCTTTGTTTTGGCTTTCTTGGATAAACTTTCTCTCTTCTGGGGAAGTTTCTGAGGGGGTTGGAGAGCAATTACTGGCCAAGCAGAGGAGCTGTATCTCAGTTAGGATGCTGCAGCTTTGGTGACAGCACAGAGCTGTGATGGGCCAGGCTCTTCCTTGTGTACAAAACCCTTACCTGAGCTGTGCTGGATCATACTGGGAATAACTACTCTCAAATAAGGCTCCAAGAGGAATTCACATTGCTGGTGTCACGATTGTAATCTCAGCCTAAAGGTGACCAGAGGAATCCTTGGAGCTGCAAACAAACCAGCCTTGCCTGCAGTGGATGTTTGCCTGAGGAAGGGCCATGGACTGCTGTCTTTTTCCAGCCTATTTTTTCTGTCACTAAGGGAATGCACTACAACATGGAAAGGCACAGTGTTGGTTCAAATAAATTCTCTGAATTAGTGCAGTCTGAAGGGCAAAGAAAAAGAGCAGAGGGAGGTTCAAAGTGAAGTGCCACAAAGGCTGTGGTTGTTTGCTGTCACTGAAGTACTAAATTATTTTTTATTTCATTTGTACGTTTCATTTTTTTGACCTGAACAAACCATTTGAGGTATTGAGAGAAGAAACTGAGGTAAAAAGACAAAGCTGACTCATAAAAGCAGGTGGAAAGATTTCTGGAAGGAGTTTGGGAAGGACATAAGGAGAAATATACTCCTGATAAAGCAGTTTGAGGAGCCATCTTAATAAAACAGCAGTGAATCCTTTCTAAGGTGAAGATCATGTGTAAGCTCTAAAATGCTGCTCTGGCTGAAGTGATTTAATTAGTGAAATATAGAGCCCACTACTTCCAACGGTGCTTTTATTTACTACTTTGGTAGTTAGGCAGTCAGATTTGGATAACAATTTGGGGCTAAAATAGCTTTGTTTTTTCAGAAATACACATTAAGACACATTTCTGCTTAAAATCAACCAAAACAATTCTGTGCTGAGTGGCTTAGTGCTCAGGTTGTAGGACTGAACATGTAGGTAGCACTTCTGGAGGGTCTGGGAGGGCTGTGAGTTATTGATATGTCCATTGTAAAGACTTTCTTATTTTGGTAACTTTGGGAGGTTGTTGATTGCTGCCTTTACTTCATTCATGTGGTTCCTCCTCAGATATTTTAAACAGCTAGAAATGTTCCTTGGTTTGCATTCCCTTCTGATTCAGTGCACAGCCATTGGGGAGTGTTGGTGATTCCTTCTTTTGGATGAGATACACAACTCCAGTCTGTTATCTCTCTGTTGTTCCATTCCATGTGGTGCTTTTTACAAAAATAGGAATATTAATCCCAGCTTTGAATGGCTGATTGCAGCATCTTCTGTTTGCCTGCAGCTTCCCCTCCTCTCTATCTTTAGTGCTCTGTCTCGTTGGTTGCTGTTTTCCCTTTGGCACTGCCATGCTTGCTCATGGTAAGAGGGAGATGACTCCTGTTATCTGGAGCTCTGGGTGTCTTGTGAGGCATCCCAAGGGAGCACTCCATAGCCAGTGTTGGCTCTGTGCCACCTCAGAGCACTTGCATGGCACCAGCTGAGGGGATGATTTCAGATTTCCCTGATATCCACATTGCAGGAAGGGGTGGGAGTGCCAACCCTATTTCAAAGCCAACAGTGCTATTTAAATATCAGAGTATTGCTTGGACCAGCAGCTCCAAATGTTGCTACCTCCTGAGCAGTGATATAGGGATGATAACAGGCAGCTTTGTGCTCTCTCCTTGCAGACCTTGGTGTTAACTTTGCTTGGTTTTGCCTAGTCAGGCACGTGTACCAGCAACACCCAGGTACCTGCTCTCATTACAAGAGTCAGAATTTCAAGGCTGTATTGGAGAGTAAGTGGCACTTGGGAACTTGGCAGTGCTGTGTTACTGGCTGGACCCAGTGATCTTGGAGGCCTTTTCCAACTAGGACTCTATGATGATTGTTATTATGATTGTGGAGATGTCCTAGTTCAGCAGGAGGGACCAGCTAACCCTGTGTGGGGGTGATCAAAGCTGTGTGTTCTATCCCCTCTATTCATTCCCCAGGACAATGGGCCATTAGCAGCAGCTGCCCAGGGAGCCATTATTGTTTCACACCCAGCCTGAGGGGGGCGGAGCTGCCAATGGGCCATCAACAGTTCAACACCCCCTGGCTCCCAGAGTTAATCACCCATTGTGTGAGTCCCCGCCCAGGGGGAGGGACTGGGTGCTCCCTGAGGGTACATAAGTGGTGGGTAAGACCTCGAAAATCTCTCATTGGATCCAGAGCAGCAGCAGGACCTCGACAGGAGGAGATCACCGCTCTCACCCAGACCACAGCCCTCACCTGCACCAACAGGGTTTTCATTTCCTTTTGCTCTGGACTTGGGGGAACCACAGGGGTCTCAGCACAAGGGCAAACAAACCCCCTTGGGTTTGTGCCCCAGGACACTGGGTTATACTGCTGGGTTTTTGTGAGTTGAAAGCAATTTCCCTTGTGTGTCAGTGTTGCTATTGTAATATTATTATTAAATTTTAGCTCTGACTTATAATCTCTCTCGTGATGAGTTCATTTCCCCTGCTGGTTCACCTTTAAACCAGCACAGGAGATAAAGAGTCTTTCCTGAACAGAGAAATTATGGCCTGTCAGAAGCAGAAGAGGTACTTTTAAAAAGCTCAGACAAACTGTTGAGTATTCTGTTGATCTGGGTTTGGTGGGTTGGATTCATCCTTCTTTTAACTGCCTTGTGTGTGTTTTCATAAGCAATCATTATTTGAGTGTGACCACACCCTGAGGTTCCGTTCTGGTACCTGATGGTGAAGGATGTGCTCCGCTTGGTAGATCCTCTGTGTGTCAGGGACATCTCTGCAGCATGTCCCTGGGGGTCCTGGAGCTCCAGCCTTGCAGAGGAGCTGTTCAAGCTTATCTGGTGTAGTTTTATTGCAATGCAATAGCACCGAGGCTGGCTGGGAAACAGGTCTTTGGAGAAGTGAGTGATGGGAGCACATGGATGGGCTGGGGAGCTTCACAGATGGAGCTGGGAAAAGCCTTGGGAGTGCTGGGCCAGCAGTTTCTTCTTGCATGGCAGCAAAGTTGGTGCATTTCAGTTCTGTGCTGCTCCAGGCTTCACTTGGCAATAGCCACGTTCCAAAGCTGAGCTTAAATAGGTATGTCCTGCTCAGCCATGGTGGTGTTCGTGTTCTTGAGTGCCAAGACAGACCCTTATTCCCAAGGGTCTCCACTGAACAGACCTGTATTTATGGATTATAAAGAGTTTGGGTTTTTTCCTTTCTGTTTTCACATTGGGCAATATTGAACCTTGAAACAATGTGGGAACCTCTGGTTTATGGTGGTGTGTCCAACAACAAAATAACCTGTGTCTTTGCTCTCTCCTTTTGTCTGCAGAGGCTGCAAGTTTGAGGAAAGTATTTGTGAGTCAGCAAAATGAAAGTAATTAGAATATGGTGTATTTAATTTTGATTTTTGCATCTAAAAGGGAGTGTAAGCTGGGAGTGAAACCCACACTCCAGTGCAACTGGGTCTTGACATTCAAGTGTCATGTGTATGATGGGGAAAATAGACAACCTGAAGCAGCAATAGTGTTGCATTTGAAGTTTTATTTTTTTTTTTGTCATCTCCTGTCAAAGGAAAGGGGATAGATGGGTGAGCAGCAGTTAGTTTGGAAGAAGCACTGACTGGTTTCTGAATCCATTTAGCTTGTGGAGCTTTAAGTTATTAAACATTCACCAATAGGATCTTTAAAGCTCTCAAGAGCAGTCTGAACTCTGTTACTGACATGTCCACTAGCAGAGATTTGTTCATAATAACAAAGTTGTTGCAGTTCTGATAGTCAAGGAACTTGCTGGTATTTGCCTATTTTACTTACATTTGAGGGCTTTTTCTCTGAGGTGCCCAAATTAATAATAGAGCAGTAAATCATCTTATGCCTTTACTCCTTTTTCACTTTTTAAAATTTTATTTTATTTTTTCGGGAACAATGCCTTTCCTTAGAATCAAATTTCACTCTGAGTAAGAAAAAAAAAAAGTAAATCTTTTAACATTTAATGTGAAGCAAGGTTATTTACATAAGTACTTATACCTGAGTAAGGTCTGGGTAAATGCACCTGGTGACTGTCAGGTGGTGGGTTTGTTTTTAAAGAGGGACACTCTTTAATAAAATGGAATTAATGACTGGTGAACCCCAGGGCAGACCTTGAGCTCGGAACAATCACTTTGTAGATTGAAAAGCTTCAGAGAATAACATCCTGTAACTCATATAGGTATGAAAACATAGTCTGGCAGCCAGCTGGGGAGGCAGAGCAGAGGAAGGGCAAAGGCTGGCGGGGATGGTCTTTGGGTCCTTGAGGAAGGTGCTCTGATGATGCTGGTGGGGCTGAAAATTCTGAATAGATGAGTTAGGCTGTTCATGAAATTCATGAGAGATGGAAGCTTTGTCCACTGACACTGCAACCTGCTTCCTTTTTTGCTTTATTTCTTCCTCATTCTAAGTTGCAACAGCAATGAAGCAGTGGAATATTCTGTCTGTGTTTGCCTCATTAAAGGTAAAGGGCAGAGGATTATTGAAATCCCTGAAAAACTCTCTTTTTTGGGGTTACAATGATATCCCCTTGAGTCTTTGATAACGTTCTTGTTCTAATATGTTGGAAGGCAGATTAGAAAAAATAAAAAATAATCTTCTGACTACTAAGGGAGTCTCAAACTAAAGGGAGCCATCCATCAGAGATATGGATGTTGTGTCCTCTTGCCCTGCCACCAATTTTCAGGATAGTGACAAGTTTATGACTTGCACTGTCAGCCACAGAGGATGTTGCTGAGGGCATACAATTCCAAGTTCTTTTCCAAGATATCCTTGTGTAACTCCTGTGGAAGAAATTAGCAAACTGTTTTGGGGGCACAACAGATAACTCAAATGTCAAGGCTACTGCAAAGTGAAGTCATCCCTCTGGGCCACACACACCTAAAACAAGCTGGCAGTTTTTTGACAGAAAAGAATCAGTTCAGGGCAATTGTTGGACTGCTTTGAAATTCTGAACTAAACTGAGGCTGGCACTTGTTGTGCCAGAGTTAGTCCCTCTGTGCTGACAGGTAGGGGTGATAACATGGTGGGGGCATGTAAAGCTGATGGAGAAAGTATCATGTGGCTGGAATTTATTTTCTTTATTTAGTTCTACCTTTGCATTTACTAATATGAATACTCCTGTTGAATTTTTCTAGGTCTGTTGTTTAGAGTGAAGCAAATCTTTAATCTGTAGTTAAGACCAATAGCTACAGTTCATTGACTCACAGAATGGTTTGGGTTGGAAGGGACCTTAAAGCTCAGCTCACCCCACCCCGTGCCATGGGCAGGGACACCTCCCACCAGCCCAGGTTGCTCCAAGCCCTGTCCAACCTGGCCTTACCAACCTCACAGGGAGGAATTTCTTCATAACATCCAGTTTAACTCCATTCTTCTATGTCTGTACACAAATATGCCCCTGCCCCACTGTCAGTGACATCTTAATGTTACTGGGGCTGTTGAAATACTTGAGGTGGTTTAGGAGATGTCCATTAGGAGATGTTCAGCCTCCTGAAGTGACAGAACTGAGGTCACTCAATAGGAAGGGAGTTCCTGAGAGAGGAGCAGTTAGTACCTGAGGTTCATCAGGAAGTGTGGCAAGTAGGACTGTGCAGTCTTGGGAAAAATAGTACCTTTCCAAGGCAAAATCTTGAGAGACTGATTCATTACAATGATGTGTCTCTATAGTGTCTGCTGGAATTCAGCTTTTTGGGCTTTAATGTGAAACCACCTTGTGTTTCCTGACATGGGTACCAACAGGTAAATGGGTGCATGTGCTCCAGGAACTTCTTATTAGACATATTCTTATTTCTTTTGTCATGCAAAAGAAATTAAAAGTCTTTTGGATTAAGAGCAGTGGTAGAAATGACACAGAACAATTTAGTATTAAGACTGTGTGGATCCATCTTGTCAGCAAACATTTGTTTGCAGTCCTTGTACTGCTATATATGATCTTTTAGCAAAATCAATTACAGCTTAATATTACATGGAATATTAAGAATAATGGAATCCATCACTAAGGTTATGTCGTGAGCAGACAGGCTGAAACTGTTGTTCATGTGCTGGTTTACTTACAGTATTACTGTTTCCCTTTCATTCAGTCTCCTGATCAAATTTTAACAGGAGCTTTGACATTTACATGACATTCACATCTGTAGGAACACTGTTTCCTTTTCCCCATTGCTCAGTTTTCTTTGAGTTAACATTCTGCTCAAAGCAGTGAGAGAGACTGGAGAAAGGAGCCGATAAGAAAGGATCAGTGTAATAAATTGGTTGTGTTCTTGAGGCTGCCTACAACTATTTTAGACTTCTGGAGAGGTAGTGAAAAGGCTTTAACCCACAAATTGGTGGCAGATGGTGCCTCAAACTCAGATTGCCTGGTTGTGGTGCCTTTGTTGGTTTTAGTGTAAGGAATTTTGCAAGGTGAAGAATAATGTGCTGCTCGTTGCTGGTACAGATCTGGATGAGGCTGTGTGGGCAAGAACTTGGAAAGGAGCTGGCAAGCTGGGACTGTGCTGTGTGTCCTGGACAGAGCCCCTGGGGAGCCTGGAGGGGGTGGCTTTGGCCCAGGGGAAGGGTGGGAATGGATGATGCAGCAGCCAGAGGGTACCAGCCTCACTGAGCTGACTTGGTGTGTTGGTGACCTTGAAACAGGGCAGGGATGAGCCATGGCAGGGCCTTGTTCACAGGTGGGAGCTCCAACCACGCATCTCATTGCACCTATTTTTACATATCTATCCACTCATGGGTGCTTAAATGGTCTCCAGAGCCTCCTAAAAGCCACAGAGCAGTTTTTAGTTTTGGTTCTTCACACTCTGCTCACATCAAAACTGCCAGAGGTGGATGTGCTCAATGCACATGCAAGAGTTGATTTGTTTTCATGGAAAATGGGGTTATTCCTGAGCTGCTGCTGTTTGCTGCCTGCAAAGGAAGAGCTTAGCATGGACGTTTTGATGTGAAATCTGAAGCAGTCCCTGAAGGAGTGCAGCTGCCCTGAGCAGACCAGTGCCAGGGGCAGAAGGATTAACCTGTGTTGCTACATATATAGATGGATGAACAGACATAGATATATAGATATCTGTAAAGATTTGTTTTCACATGTTTCTAGTTCCCCAGTCTGATGGGCACAGCCTTTCTGTGGAGCTGTATGCCAGTCTTGTCCTTCTGTATGATTTTTAATAACTGTGTCTGTGTTTAAATTTAGTTCTTAATTTCATCATAACAATCTCATGTCTGTCAAATAGAATTAGAGGTCAAGTTGAACAGTGTTATCTGCTTGAAAAAAATGCATCCAATAGCAGCTACTTAGAAATCTATATATTTCACAAATCCCAGGGTCTAGAGTTGCTGGCAGTGGCTTGTTCTCCTGGGGTTAGGATGGAACCATTTAGACATTTTAACTGATCTGTAATTTCAGGTAGACCATGTGCTTGATTTTTTGTTAGCAACAGAAAGTAAGGTTTGCTGATATGAAGAGCTGCTCCTTTCCTGAGACTTCTCACTTTTTCAGTCTCATTGCAATGAGTGGCAAGTGCATTGTTCCATTGATGTCACATTATACAGAAAGCTGAAAACTCCCACAACTTTACTTTGTATACTTAGAGAAGTGTTAGTGCTCAAAGCCACCCCAACCCCCTGCAGCACTCCAGGCTGGGCACAGAGTGGCTGGAGAGCAGCCAGGCAGAGGGACCTGGGGGGACTGAGGGACAGGAAGCTCAACAGGAGCCACCAGTGTGCCCAGGTGGCCAAGAAGGCCAATGGGATCCTGGCCTGGATCCAAACTAGCGTGGCCAGCAGGCCCAGGGCAGTGACCCTTCCCCTGGACTCTGCCTTGGGGAGGCCACACCTTGAGTGTTGTGTTCAGTTCTGGGCCCCTCAGTTGAGGCAAGAGATTGAGGGGCTGGAGCGGGGCCAGAGAAGAGCAACGAGGCTGGAGAAGGGACTGGATGTGGCTCTGAGTGTCCTCTTAAACACCTCCAGGGACACAGAATCCACCATGTCTTGATCCAACCCCACTGTGATCACCAGCCCAGGGCACTCTGTGCCCTGGGCTGGTGATCACAGTAGGGTTGGGTCAACAGTTGGACTTGATGATCTCAGAGGTCTCTTCCAACCCAACTGAGAAGAGAAGAGCAACGAGGCTGGAGAAGGGACTGGAGCACAAGTGCTGTGGGGAGAGGCTGAGGGAGCTGGGGGTGTTCAGCCTGGAGAAGAGGAGGCTCAGAGGTGACCTCAGCACTGTCTGGAACTGCCTGAAGGGAAGTTCTGGCCAGGTGGGGGTTGGTCTCTTCTCCCAGGCACTCAGCAATAGGACAAGGGGGCACGATGGGCTCAAGCTCTGCCAGGGGAAATTGAAGTTGGAGAGCAGAAAGAAATTCTTTGCAGAGAGAGTGCTCAGGGATTGGAATGGGCTGCCCAGAGAGGGGGTGGATTCCCCATCCCTGGAGGTTTTTCAGCTGAGCTTGGCCGTGGCACTGAGTGCCATGATCTGGTAAAGGGACTGGAGTTGGACCAAGGGTTGGACTCGATGATCTCGGAGGTCTTTTCCAACCCAATCCATTCTATGATTCTGTGAAAGGAATTGGCTACACTGTGTAATGGATCAGTTGGGTGCTGCTGAAGCACAGCTAATGAATTTTGGCCTCTGAAATCAGTTAAAATGAGGAACTCAAAATCTGGAAAATTGTTTTTGAGAGTTTCTAGCAACAAATCCAACACTTCTCAACTGCAAGGCTGGATGGGGACTCTTTAAGGTGGGTAGGCATGTCTAATGGGAAAAGATTGTTCATTAGATTCTAATCTGCTGAGATAGCTGTGCACCCTGGCTCCTCTGGAAACGGGTAAATTAAAGAGCAGGAGGTGAAAACTAGATCTTTTCTCATCAAATAGAGAGTTAGGTAATGGGCCAAGTTCTTGTTCCCCATTCTCTATGCTGTTTCTGCCTTTCAGTGTTGTGTATCAACTTTTTGGATGTTCTATTATGTGAAGGTTACACTCCTCTTTCCAATAAGGAAGGTTTTAGTTTCTTGTTTTGTTTTCTTTTAAGTACCTGAAATTGAATGCGGTTTTGGCCTTAAAAAAAACCCCAACCAATCAACCAAACAAAAAGACACACAACCCCCCCCAAACAAACAAACTAAAAAAAAAAACCAGAAAAACATAAACAACACTTCTTGATGTTTTGGTTTTTTGTTTTTTTTTCAATGAGACTGTGAAAAAGCAGTTGTGAAACATTGGCCATAGGCTTTAAAATTGAAACCAAAGTCTTATCAGTGTCTCTGCAAGAGATCACTTGTTGTTAGCCAGCTTCCTGTCCTGGAGGCCTATGAAGGCACCTCTGATGGATTTGCTTTGTTCATCTGCACCTCACTCCTCAGTGAGCTCTGTTTGGTTTCTGCCTCTCTTGAGTGGTCATCTAGAAAATCGGTCCATTCAAATGCTCAAATAAACAAGTGGATTTGTTGTTAAAATTCTCGTAGGAATATAGTGCTCTAAGGAACCTCCTGGGTTATTGCATCTGCCTGGCTGCTGCTGCAGCTGCCCTGCTGAGCAGTCCCCTTTGAAAACAAAGCATGTCACTGTTAGCATTCCCTCTTCTCAAGGAAAGGCTGATTGCTCAAATTACTGTGCCTTTCTCTTACAATTTATGCTTATTAAGACCCATATATTCATATTGGTTATTGTGCCAGCATTGTCCTTTTGCTGCAGTAACTTCCTGCCCTCCTTGGTGTCCTTTGCTGCCACAATGTGTTCTGTAGAGAGAAAGATTATGTTGCTTTTTGCCTGTGGCTTCCCAGAGTGAGCAATCACTCTCCTCTTGTTAGGTCTGCTTTGGTCTCAGCAGCATCTTAGAAAGTGTGAGCTTAGGTCTCATGGAGGGACCGGAGGATTTGCTGCATTTAAGAACTTGTCAAATCAAAGAAAATCCAAATGTGTCATTCCCAAGGATTAAACCAAACGTTTTCACCTAACATTTGTAGTGGAGCAAACATTGCTTCATTGTCAGAGTAGTTCATCAGGAACTGTAGAGATAGGGCAAGGGGGAATGGCCTGAAGTTGAAAGAGAGTAGGTTTAGATTAGATGTTAGGAGGAAGTTCTTCCAGTCTCTCACCACCCACACAGGGTGCCCAGAGAAACTGCCCCATCCCTTGAAGTGTCCAAGGTAAGGCTGGGTGGGGCTTGGCACAACCTGGGCTAGTGAAAGGCATCCCTGCCCATGGCAGGAGGTGGAACTGGATGATCTTTAAGGTTCTTTCCAACCCAAACCATTCCCTGATTCTATAGTGCTGCCAGGGAAACACCAGGAAGACCTGATACTCTCTCTTCCCTCTCTCTTCAAACAGCTTACACAGAGGGACCTTGTGGAAAATCTGATCACCTCTCCTGTCTCCAGCCAACCCAATCTTTCTTTTCCTCCTTGGACAAAAGAGGCAGGACTGGCTGTGGTGGTGTGAGCTCTGCATCCACTCCAGCTGAGTGCAAGACCAGTGCTTGTATCTCATCACACTGCCAGTAAAAATCTGTGGATTTGCTGCTGTGGGTGTAGATCCATCTCTGTTGGGCTCATGTGAGAGTCTCCACAGGGTGTCTCTGGTTCTGAGCAGACTTGTCACCTTGACTGTAGTGTCACATGAGCACATGGGGCAGTGTCTGACACGTGGGCAGGAAACCTTCTTGTTGTTTGTGTTACTGTGCAGCATCATTTAGAAATAGACTGTTGAGTCCTCAGAAAACCAGTCCAAGTCCCTCCTGGTCAGGGCTGGAGCTGGAGTTAAAGTCTGACTGTAGCTCCTTTACAGAGGAAGCACTTGGTGTTGTGTATTTCTTCCCTGTACTCTCTGAGCCTTTCAGGATCTCCTGTGAGCTTTGCTTGAGTACACAGAGCCAACTTGAGCTGTGTGTGCACCCGAGTAATGAGCTCTTCTGAAATCTCAGGCACTCCAGGGCAGGCACATCTTGGGAGCTCCAGAGGAATGAGCTCAAGTTTGTCTTACTTTCTTGGGTGGACAACCACTCACTATCTGCCTTACACTCCAGAAGGTGTTAATTGAGGCTTTCAGCGTTGCTGAGGGAGCTGTGCTGGATCCCTCCTCCAGTCTTGTTCCTTTGCAATTCTATTCCCCTACCCCTCAAAGCAGTTCTTCTAGTTCTGGTTTTTCTGGAATATGTTCCCCTATGATGATGTACAACATACATTGCTGTGGTTCCAGTGAGAGGAGAAGCATCACACCTAAATTGTTTATTGCTGCCTTAGGAGGAATATTCTGAAAAGCTGTTGTGTTTGCTGGGTGTCTGTGGGTCTTGGGAAGTGAACTCATCTCATGTTTGCTAATTCTTCATTGACCTGTGTATCTTTTAGCACAGTCTTCCCCTCCAAAGCTCCGTGTGCATGGGATACAGCCTCACAAGCTTGGCTGCTTAGATCTTTTAGCAACTTTTTTCTCTCAATTAAAACCTGTATTTCTTATTCTGTAACCAGTTACATAATCCTTGTCTTAGATGGCAGAATTGAATGTCATTGATAGAAGGGAGCCTTCTGAAGGCACAGTCTGGCTGCTCTGCTGCTTTGAATGCCCTGAGCTGCTTCTGTTTGGCTACTGCTGAGTGGTTGAGCCAGTTGCCACCTGTGCACTCTCCACTTCTGGTTACATGTGCAATCTTCCTAAGAAATGCTTCTCCTCAGTTTTTTGGAAACTCTTTTTATCATCTGGGTTTCCTCTCTTTCTGTCACATCTTTCCTGGTAGTTATATATGACAGAACATGGGAAAGATTCCTCAGCTCTCTCTGCTGTTCTTTTGGTCTCAGGTTTAATGGCTCATTTCCCTCCAGCTTCGTGGAAGGACGTGGTGACATGTTCCTCTTTATACGGAGGAGAAGGGGATAGAAACAAATGTCTGAAAGTGGTAACACCACAGAAGTCTGGGAGTTTTTTGGTACATGTTCATTCCCCTAGACTATTACAGGGTTGTCACTATTAATTTTAATTTTGCTTTAGAAGGTGGCAGCAAATAAAAGAGGTAATTGAAGTTTTAAAAGCAGTGTACAGGAAAATAGCCCGTTGTAATGGGACCCTTATGTGGAGGACAGTATTAGTTGCCCAACAGTTTGGGGGATAATCTGAATTTAAAAAGCTCTTCCTTGCCAGCTGTATCCAAATGCTTTCCTCTGGCTTATTACTGCTCCAGGGCTGCAATTACAGCCTGGCAAACAGGACAGATTGAGGAATACGGACCGGCAGAACCTTCCTCTTTAAATTATATTACCCGTTAGCAGCGGGGTTAGCGCAGCACTTCGCAGCTTTCCCTCGGTTATTGCCTCCAAGAGCCAAGCGTTTTACAGTCTTTTAATTTTCTACATTATTTTAAAACCCTCAAGAAGCAACAATGGGAAGGACCGTTAACACCTCAGCTGCGGACTAATGGGAAGCGCAACTCCTGTGCTGGAGCCATCGATCCGCTCCTTCCCGGCTGTATTTCTGCCCCTGGGTTGCCTGTGCTCTCCCTTGGCTGTGGTGGCTGTTCACTCGCAGCACAGCGAGCGAGGGGAAAGACAAACTACTGAAACACTCTGCTCAGGCAGTGATACATAGAGGCCTTTCCCTTTGTGTTCTTTAAGTGCCAGAAATCCCCTTCTTTGCTCGGAACATCTTTTTAATCTCTTCTTTCATCCACGAAGAGAACGAAGAGCCGAGTTCAACACTGAATTTCTGCCTCCCTTTTTCCTTTTCCTTGAGGCACTGCAAAGGTGCTTCTTTGCCACCAGTCCCGCCCCCACCCCGGTGGGTGCGCGTGTGTCCCCCCCCCCACCCCCGTCCTCCGGTGGGTGGGCGTGTGTCCCACCCCCCTCCCCCCGGTGGGTGGGCGTGTGTCCCACCCCCCTCCCCCCGGTGGGTGCGCGTGTGTCCCACCACCCCCCCCCCCCCCCCCCCCCCCGGTGGGTGCGCGTGTGTCCCACCACCCCCCCCCCCCCACGGTGGGTGCGCGTGTGTCCCATTCTCCCCCCCCCCGGTGGGTGCGCGTGTGTCCCATTCCCCGCCCCCCCCCCCCGGTGGGTGCGCGTGTGTCCCATTCCCCCCCCCCCCCCCCCCGGTGGGTGTGCGTATGTCCCACCCCTCCCCGGTGGGTGGGGGGCGTGTGTCCCACCCCCCTGGTGTGTGTGTGTGTCCCATCTCTCAGAAGGGACAGCAGGCACAATTTAGCCCATATGTGTGTGTGTGTGGGGGGGTCAGGTCCCTTATTTTTGGATCAGACAGGTTTGTGTGGGTACCTCATCTGGATTTCTGGGGTTTAAAACAGTCACAAATTTGTCCTGACCTTCATTTTATCTGTGTGAGATTGGGGAAACAGAAGGATCTAAATTAACAATAATAGTGTGTAATGCTGTCTAAACTGAAGAATAAAATGGAAGAGGATAAACCATCAGTAAATGCAGTGAAATTACTGCTTACCTTCTTTTTTCTTCTTTTTTTTTTTTTAAATATGGTGCCTTTTCTGAGCTCAGATAAATATTTATTCTTTGAAAGCACTTTCAGATTCATTTATCCTTGCAGGATATAACTTTACCCTATAAGGTCTCTTGTGGCTAAAATATTGTTTTGAAGGAAAAAAATACATATTAAAAATTGTGAGTTTTTTGAGGTAGGGGCAGAATGGGTTTATGATGTCTGTGCCAAAGCAGGCTCAGCTGCTCCCTGTCTCTGCCCCCCAGTTCCATCCCTGGCTGGTTTCTTACATTGCTTGTGTAATCCAGAGTATGGTAAAGCCTCTCTTTCCACATTAGCCTGTTTCCAAAGCACGTTGTTGTCTTAGTATAGATCTATTAGTTTACCAGGTGACTGATTTTAAAGAAACTATCTGCAAAAAATAGGATGTGAGTCTAGCAAGGCACACTTTGTTTTGATTTGTCAATCACAATTTCCACATCATTTATTTAAAGGCATTGTTTAAATACGGGCTCGATTTTCTTTTAATAAACTAATTCTTATGTTTGTATTTAATTTTCCCACATCCTGCTGGTGTAGTTTATGGAAAACTGTGCTGGCAGATTGCAGTGTTTGGTAAATTTCTGAGGAAGTAGGTTGGCTGCTTGTATCATCTGGAACCTTAAAATAAAAAATTTCCTGGTCTTTGCATATGAAATAATTGCAAAATATCCAAAGTTGCTCAAGGCCAGGTTGGATGGGGCTTGGAGCAACCTGGGCTTGTGGAAGGTGTCCCTGCCCATGGCAGGGGGTTGGAGCTGGATGGTCTTTAAGGCCCCTTCCAACTCAAACCATTCTAGAGTTCTGTGAAAACTACTTTTTTTCAAGGCAGCGACTTATGATTGGTGAGTTTTCTCTTCACCTGTGTCTATATTTGAGTATGTTCCTGTTCAAAAGAATTGCAAAGAGCTGTGTTTCTCCAGAAGTGGCTGGCTAGATGTGGAACACTTCCCCCTTCTTATGTGGTCCAGAGAAAGAGGAGAATTATGCCTATAATAAGAAATGTTAGGAGGGACTACAGCTCAGAGAAAGGCAATATAACAACACAGAAATTAAGTACAGCTTCAGAAAGTCAAATATCCTGTTAACTCTGGGCAGAAATCAATAAGGGCTTTTGAGAATGGTGATATTGAGTATTCTATTTTGAGAAATCCTAGTGTCTCTGGAAAACTAGTGTAAAGGACTACAGCAGAGATGCAGATGAACTGTACAGTGACTTTGCTGGGTGTGCACACTGAGAAGTCGTGGCTGCCTGTTCTGCTGTGCTTCTCTAGCTGTGCCTGGATTTCCAGGCAGCCTCTTGGCACCTGCAGACAGGTGAGGAGTTCCTATGGATGTTCCTGGTGCTCCCTACCTGAAAGAAAATTATGGTGAGGTGGGGGTCAGTCTCTTCTGCCACGTCTCAAGTGAAAGGGTGAGCAGGAATGGCCTGAAGTTGCACCAGGAAGGGTTCAGATTAGATATTAGGAAAAAAAACCACACCACCACAAGAGTGGTCAGACATTGGAATAAGTTGCCCAGGGAAGTGGTGGAGTCGATGCCTCTGGAAGTGTTCAAGAGGCAACTGGATGTGGCACCTGGGGACGTGGTTTAGGGGTGATCATGATGGTGCTGGGGGACTTGGTGACCTTAAAGGTCCCTTCCAACCCTGATGATTCTGGAAAAGTGCCCTCCATCCCCTGTGTGTCCCTGCCTCAGCACAGTGGCTGCAGGTGCCCTGGGAGGGAGCTGTGCTCACCCTGTGCTTCCTGGTGTTTGTCACAGCAATACCAGAGCTGTCACATCAGATTGGCCGTGGCACTGAGTGCCATGATCTGGTAAAGGGACTGGAGTTGGACCAAGGGTTGGACTCGATGATCTCGGAGGTCTTTTCCAACCCAATCCATTCTATGATTCTATGAATACCAGGCTGCCAGGACTGTAGGGCGAGCTTTCAGATGCTTCTGAGCTAGCAAGGTCCCCAGTGCTTCCCTGCCCTCCCCATCAGCAACTCTCTTCTGTTACAGGAGAGTAAACGATCCTGCTGTTTCCATTTTCATTAAGGCTCGTCTGTGACGTCTGTGTTGACATTGCCCTGGATGAGAAACGTTCAGTTTGAACCATTAAAAATGCAGCTTCTGAGCTGTCCGTGGCTCCCTCCCCTCTGCTGTAGCTGTTTGTACTGGAACTGCTCTGTCTGAGGGGTTTGGCCAGCGCTGCTGCAGGTGGAGAATGGGAGACAACCCTGGAAAGCAGCTGTTTTCCCACTGCTGTGGTTAGCCAGAGCTGTTTGGTTCTGCTCTTTGCTGCTGCTGCAGCTTCTCTCTGCATGAAGGTCTGTTCTTGGAAAGGAGTGCTTCAGAAGCTCCAGGAGGGCAAGTAGGTGATGTTAATTTTTGGACCTCAGTGCTACTCTGTGTCCTTTGTGAGAGGAATATCTACATGTCTGCAGAAATGAAACTCGGACTGGAAAGGAAGACGGTGCGAGTGGAACAAATTGTGCTGAAGTCAACTAAAATAGGAGTTGGATTATGTGCCAAATCACATCCTGTGGGTCTCTAAATCATTACTCTGTAGAGAGCAGCCTATGACAAAGCTCACGGTGCTGCAAGGCCCACAGAAAAATATATGTTCTCTTGCACTTCTATCAGTTAATGATACAAATCTGCTGATGGCTGGAAGTATTTATTTGCTGTGAAAAGAACCTGCTTATGTTGCACTGAGTGTCATGGTTGAAGAGGAAGCACCAGGATTGTGTATTGCAGATGTAAATGATAGTGGGACTTGCATTATTGACGTGCCCCTGTTTGAGGGAGCACATCAGCCCCTCCTGTTGCTTTACTGGGAGCTGAGTCTGGCAGGATTCTGATGGTGAACTTGTTGCCAAACTAGGAAAGATGCTGGAGGGTATTGGAGTCTGAGATGCTGTGACAGGGCAACTGCCTCTCCTTCAGGGCAGAAAGCTGAGGCTGGTGGGTATTCTAAGGTGTGGTTTCACTCAGCTTTTCCCTGTGCCTGCTGCTTTCTCTGGTGTGCAGGGCAGAATCGCTGCTTCAGTGTTGCTTTTTTTGTTGTTTTCTCCCCTTGTGGGGGTAAAGACCTGCTCTGAAATGAGCAGGTGCATATTTTCATAAGCCTCAAGCATTCCTTTGTGGGTGAAAGTGTTGTGAAACATCTGAATGCTGTTTTCTTTGACATATTCTTTAACCAGTGAAGCTTATGTGCAATCATTTCTTATTTGGGCTGAAGCAGATGAAATTGTTACAATGTTCTGATGTAACGGACTGCACAAAACAGGTATTTGGGCCTTTTTAAATAAAAGGCTTTGGGAACACGTTTTGAGCTGTGAAGCACCTCAGATTGAACTGTAGGGAAACAAATAAACTGAAATACCTACCCAAAAAAATAAAAGGGGGAGAGAATTTTCTGTAATATGCTGGTAAACGCATACTCGTGTTAAGCAGTGTGGGTTTAAAGGGAGTTGACACATTGATTTTGGGGTGAGGAATATGTTCTTTGGTGATGTTTCAGGAGAAGTGGCATTGTGGAGTCACCACCCCTGGAATTGTTCAAAAAACGTGTGGCTGTGGCACTTGGGGACATGGTGGTGCCTCTGGGTTAGTGGTTGCACATGATGATCTTAAGGGTCTTTTCCACCCTTAATGATTTTATGGTTGTGCAGTGTTGCTCTTCAGAATGATGTAAATCATTAATGCTAGGAAGTGGTTTAGCTGTTTACTGTGGGAATAGTACTTACCTTCCCAGGGAAATGTTCTTTAAATGAGATTGATGGATCTGTGCAGTGCTGTGGTAGAGTGAGGCTGAGTACATGATACATTCTCAGCTGATTCAGTTGTGCAAATAAATCCTGGATACAATTGTTGCTAAATGATGGATCCACTGGGTGTAATGGTTGGCATGCTGGTAGTTGACTGCATATTTTAATTCCTTTTTCCCTTGCTGTTGCTCCCTGCAGTCCATGCAGTTTAGATCCCTGAGGGGTGATGCTGCAAGGGGATGAATGTGAGAGAGATCAGATGTTCCATGGAAATTTTGGGAAGACCAGTAGCCTTAATTGGCATGAAGACCATATGCTTCTAGTCTGAGGGTCCTGTCCAGAGACTTGGAAGTGGCTGATCTTGAGCAGAAGAGGGAAACAGTCTGAGGAGCTGATAGGGGTGTTGGATTTCACAGCTTGCAAATCATCTTGGCCTGACCTGCTGTGTGTTGTATGGGTTTCCTGTCAACCCAGATGCTCTGTGTTGAGCATCAAGACTTTAATCCAGAGAGAGTGTGGCTCAGCAGGCCTGGCAGCCTCAGCACTTCTTGTCCAGGGCCTTGTTGGAGTGTCAATATGATTCTAGATGTGAAGCTTTGCTGTTTTAGTCCAAGGTGTAGCTCTCTCACTGTGTTGTTTCACAGCCTTTGCCTTTGTAACAACGACATAACACAAGATGGGATGACTGAAATAAATTTAATGGCGTATTCATGACTGCCCTGGAAATGATGGAGTGTCCTAAAGGAGGATAGATTTATGCAGAGTGTTGAATCTCTGTTGGGAAAACAAAGCATAGCTTAAGTGGAGAGCTGTGATGGTACCTGCCTTGTTCAGGTGTGTGGCACAGGAACCAGAGGTGCTGGCTGGGCTCTCACCAGCAGAGTCAAACTGAATGGAAAGAGCTTGTTCCATATCCTTTCCTGACTCCTTACCCACTTTTGATGTAGTCTTATGTATTACACAGATTCCTCCTGTGCAACATGAGGGTGCTGGATTGTGCTTTTTTCTGGACAGGCTCAGCACTTTTTGTGCTTCATTAGGCCTATGATGTTGTGACAGGGAGACTAATTTTATAGAATCCTAGAAAGGTTTCAGTCAGAAAGGATCTTCAGGATCATCTTCTTCCAACCCCCCTCCCAGCCCCCCACCATGGGCAGGGACATGTTCCACTAGACCAGGTTACTCAGAGCCCCATCCAGCCTGGGAAATTTGATCTTGAAGGCCTGAGATCTTGGAGGCCTGCAGTATTTTTCCTAGAACCTATCTGGGTGTTTAGATAGTGAGAGGTTTGGTTGCCAACACGGGATTTGCAGAAGACAAAAAGGATGTTGCATCAGTCCCTGTGTGCTGCACTATCTTGGATGCTTTGTGGGAGCCCAGCTGGTTGCAGCAGGAGGACCCTGCTCTTGGTTTGTACCTACTGTGCTTTAATTGGTGAAATATGCTCCAAGATGGTATTATTTAGAATCTCAAGAGAAAGCACAGCGTTAAAACAAACAAACAAACCCACCACAAACAGACCCTCTTTAGTATGTGTGTTTTGAACACTTCGGTGTACTGGAAGTAGAATCATTTGCCTGCACTGTTTAGCAGTTTGCTGAGTTGAAAGCCCTGCATGTGTGAGGGACAATAAAATAAACTCAGCCAAGCCAGAGGGTCTGGGGACATCCCATATCATAATTCTGCACAGCAGTTTCATTGTTCTTCTCCTCCACCTCATACCTGCTTTCCTCCAAGGATAAGCATCTCTTCTCTGCTCACTTAATTTTATTCCCTTTGTCCCAAACTTTATTTCTCAGAAAGCTCTTGTCAAAAGCAGCTATCAACTCGTGCAATTATTCCATAAATATATATATATCTTATGTCTCTCTATATAGATACATACAGTGTTACAATGCAATGGATAATACACAACCTTGCAACTTGAAAACTTTCTTGTTTAACTGCCTTTCTTGTGGAGGTTGTTTCAATTCCTCACCAACCTTGCCCATGGTGAGGTGAGGCAGCCGCAGTTCTGGCACCATAACGTGGCAAAGTGGGGAACAGGAACTTCAGAGCTGTGGCTTTTTGCACCACCAGTAGCAACTGCATAAGGACTGGAGCTCCTTTGCTTCAGGCAGTGACCAGTTGTGGACCAGCATCGTCCCAGAGCTCAGAACTTTTAACTCTACATGACTTTGGTATTTTGAATATCTGTCTTAATTTGAAAGGAGATTTTTTTTCCATCAGAATAATATTTTGCACACATGTTAATATTCATGAGGAAAACCTTTTTATGTGTGTGCATGTAATTTTTTTTTTAATTTCTATCCACAAATAATAGTGAGAACTACACTGTAAACTTCTTTTTCATTGTGTTTCTTGTTCTTGAAACTGCTTTTTTCCTTCAGTGCCTTTATGAATAAAGGTAATATTAATTTCAAAATGATTGTAGGGAAACTGTTGCATTTTCAACACTGTGCTGCAAAACCATCCCTCCTTTGCTGTGGGGAGGAGTTTCATCTTTTATAAGATTAACCAGTGTGGGAAAGTTGATTTATCTGCTTTAGCAGTGTGCAGATATGAGTAAAACCTGTGCATAGAGCTCTTTGCAGCAAGAAAACTGAGAGAGTGTGTGTGCTTGAGCCCAGCTGATGGTCTGTGGGTCTGAGTGTGTTGAAGGAACAACCCCTTTCTTCATCATGGTCTCTCATTGGTAAGTGTTGGCTGTGGCAGTATCTTGGTGTCACAGCTGTTGATTTCAAATTATAGTTTGATAGACACAGAAATTAACAGTATAAAGGTCTTAAGTCTGTTCCTTTTATAGCTTTCTGGTGTTGATTGGGTAATTGCAAGCTGCAGTTAAAATAAGTGACCGACTTGACATGGAGGAAATGGCTTCAGAACTTCAATCTTCTGCCGCCACGCACCATTGGCTTTGCTCTGCAGCCCTCGGGTTGGGCAGTCTCATCTCCAGGCTGGCAGTGACAGAGCTGCTGAGGAGGGGCAGAACTGCCCAGGACAGCCCCAGAGCTGCCAAGCCACAGGCAGTCCTGTCAACAGGCCCTTCCCATTGGGAGATTGCTTTGTGTGACTTGCATCAAGAGTTTCCCCTGCAGTGATGGGGTCCCAGTCTCGTCCCAAGAGGAAGAGCTTGGTTATCACCTGCATAACTACATGTGGCTTTGGGAATGACCAGCAAGGGAAGAACATCTGAGATGTTGTTGGTTTTCTGGGCAGGCTCCTGGGCTGGGAGTGAACCAGTGGTCATGGTTCATGGGTGTGTGGGTGCTCTGGGGCCTGGGCTGTTGAGGTGGGGCCTCCACAGTGTGGGATGGGAACCTCGGTAGCAGCACCCTCTGAAATGCCACCTGTGCTGTGCACGGGACCAGGAAGTGAAAAGCAGTGGTGGAAGAACAATATGAGGAAATGGGGAATGGGGCAATGTCTGAAACAGGGGGAACCTCTACAGCAGGTTTAGGTGATTTTGTCAAATCAGCAGTGGGACTAACTGTTCCTGCTGAAAGCAGAGATTGAGAGTGAAGGTAAATGGGGAAAGCTACTGTGTCTGGAATAATGACATGTAGTTTGGATTCATGGAATTATCAAGGCTGGAAGAGACCTTCAAGATCCCCAACCATGAATCCAGCACCACCATAATCACCCCTAAGCCATGTTCCCAAGTGCCACATCCAGGCACCTCTTAAAGGCTCTCAGAGATGATGACAGCAATAGGATGTGTTTAAAACTTTGTTCAGTGGAAGAGAATATGGCAGATGTTGTGAAACTCTGAGGAAACAGTGAGGGTTGAGCAGAACACTTGTTTGTTTGAGCAGGGTATGGAGAAAGGGGCACTGGGACAGGTGAGTTTTAAGTCTGATAGACTGAGGAACGTAAAATGCTGCTGCAGGGAGTAGCTCCTTGGAAAACCTCCCAAGAGAAACAGCTCTTCACCTGCCCCTGGAGAGGGCAGGGGGGTGATTCCTAATATTGCTCCCAGAGCCCTTCTTGTATTGAGGGTACTATTTGTAGGAGGTAGAGCCAAGAATCCATGGCTTGGTATCAGAAAGCAGAACAGGAACATAAGGAAGAGACAACTGAGGAATGAAAAACAACTGTTGAAAGGTAGTTCAGGGGTACTGAATGAAACCACAGATCCCTGATTGAAACTACTGAGGACTAGAACTGCATGGAAACAGAGCCAAGTAAGAAAGAATCAATGTGATGTTTGTAGTGGGAAGTTGATCCTCATGCAATTATTGAAGCCTTTGAAGGGATCAACTGAGGCTATTAGGGAACCAAGGGGAATAAGAACAAAGGCTGTTGCATTGACAAAAGGTGATTTAAAAATGTGAGAAAGGAATGTTAGAGAGTCAATCAGGAGCAGACCTGTGTAGTTCTACAATTCCTTGGAAGAAAGTAGCACTGGTATGTTGATGATCACTAGTCAAGAAAGAGAGATGAGAGTGAACTGTGAAAGGGCCTTGGAGGATTGAGTGGCTGGATAATAAAAAGGCAGATGAGCTTCAATCTGCGTGAATGTGGAGTGATGTATGTAGGAATCCTAATTTTCATATGAAATCTGGGCTCTGGGCTGACTGTCATTATAACTCAGGAGTGAGATCTTTGTGTTGAAACAGGCAATTCTATAAACACATCAGCTAGGGCACTTGGCAGCTGTCAAAAAGTCAGCCCAGTGGTTAGGAATTATTAGAAAAGGAATGGAAAACAGAAGGGAACGTTCTATGACCATATAAATTCATGGGTTGCCTGGATCTCTGCATAGCTCTCATCCTTCCAGCCTCAAGAGCAGCAATGAAGCAATTCAAAGACTGATGAAAGGCATCATCTGTACACAGAATGGTGTCTCTGCAGCACAGTTCAGTGGGCTCTGCTTGTCAGTCTGGAAAGGGAATACAGGGGAGAGGAGGGAAAGAGGCCTGTGGTGTTCTGAGTGATGTGGAGAAGGTGAGTGGAGAATTGATTTCTTTTCAGTGAGGACCTGGAGAGTGTGTGATGGAATGCAAAGGCTCCCAAGAACAGCAGGAGTTAATTGTTCCCCCACAGGTGGGTGTGCTGGGGGGCTGTGCTGTGAAGGGAGGGTGGCAGCAAAGAAGTCACACCTTCAAATACATGGAAGAGGTGGTGAAGTGCAGATATTCCCTCTTGTTCAAAGTACTCAAACTGCATGTTTTTGAAGGCTGGGGAGCTCTGGGAAAACAAGAATCCAGGCTTAGTCTGACTGACTGACTTGACCATCTGTTGCAGATTGGAAAAAAAGGCTACATAGATCTCTGGTATGATCTGATATTATTGCAAATATCCAGATTTAAATCAGTTTCAGGCAAATGTTCAACCAGACAAATTTCTTGGGGTTTACTCTTATATATATTCACATGTGAGAGTAACTCTTAACTCCGGTCTAACATTTCTCATTGGTAGTTTGGAGCTTAACTAATGATAGAAATAGTGACAAAAGGCATCCATTGTTGCTGAGAATAGAATCCCAGATTTGAAGTTACTATTTGGAGTCTTTAAAAGAAGAAAATGCAACTCAAAACGTTGCAATCTCCATGCCTGCATTCTCTCAGCTGCACAGGATGGGTTCACTGTTGTGCTGCTTTAAAGGTGAACCAGCAGGGGAAATGAACTCACCACGAGAGAGATTATAAGTCAGAGCTAAAATTTAATAATAATATTACAATAAATACACTGACACAAAAGGGAAATTGCTTTCAACTCACAAACCCCAGCAGTATAACCCAGTGTCCTGGGGCACAAACCCAAGGGGGTTTGTTTGCCCTTGTGCTGAGACCCCTGTGGCTCCCCCAAGTCCAAAGCAAAAGGAAATGAAAAACCTGTTGGTGCAGGTGAGGGCTGTGGTCTGGTCAAGAGTGGTGATCTCCTCCTGTCAAGGTCCTGCTGCTCCTCTGGATCCAACGAGAAGTTCCCAAAGTCTTCTTACCCACCCCTTATGTACCCTCAGGGAGCACCCAGTCCCTCCCCCTGGGCGGGGACTCACACAGTGGGTGATTAACTCTGGGAGCCAGGGGGTGTTGAACTGTTGATGGCCCATTGGCAGCCACACCCCCTCAGGCTGGGTGTGAAGGTGCCAATGACTCCCTGGGCAGCTGCTGCTAATGGCCCATTGTCCTTGGGGAATGAATAGAGGGGGTAGAATACACAGCTTTGATCACCCCCACACAGGGTTAGCTGGTCCCTCCTGCTGAACTCGGACAACTGTAAAACAAATAAAGGAAAATAATAATGGTAAAAACTTGGTCTGCTTTCCACACTTGCTTTTCATGGCTTCCCTGACTTACTTTTTCCTTCTGATACTTGGTCTGAAACATATTCCTCATCTTCCTTTGGGATCTATCTATGGGCAGGAAGAACCCACAGCAGAAGGAAAGGACCAACCCATGAGTCCTTACTCAGGCTCAAGTCGGAGGGCACTTACTGTGCTGGACACAAAGAACTCTTGGTGTTGGTACAGAGCAGGCTGGAAAGTCTTCATGGTTTGTGAAAATAAAAAGCAAAATGTCCTTTTTTGAGCATAGGGAGAACACTGTGCTAAACCCATGTAAGTTAATAAAATAATCATGGAGATGAATTATGTATTCTCACTTGGAAGATGTCTCACAGATTTTAGCAAGACAGGACACAGCAGAGGTGAATGAGAACCTCTCCTGGGGAGTGGGAACTTGCTCAGATTCCTTCAGGCCAGGGAGTGCAGAGTGTCTTTTCCCTGGGATGTACTCCAGTACCAAAAGCAGAGCTCCCCTTGGGAGTCTGCTCTGTTGGATCTCAGCAGGGAAGTCTCCTGGTGCACTATAATTTATAAAATGATCCCACCTGGTTAGGAAAACAAAACAAAAGACACTCTCAAAAGAAACAAAAAAAGTGGGAATGTGTATTCATAGTGGGAAGGGTCGACAGTAAAATACAATCTCTTAAAATTTGTGTTGAGTGTTGTAGCTGTTACACCAAGAGAGTAGAATAAAGTGTTATGTGTTTCTCTGCTTCATTGCAGGGTGTTGCAGAGTGGCTTTGCACTGATGGAAACAAAAGCTTGTCAAGGAGGTTTCCACTTGAGCTTCTTGCTGCAGATTCTAGTGTTGTTTAAGGATTTTTATGGCTTCAGTGGGTCTCTTTGACCTTTTGTTTGACTCAGAAGCACCCTGGTCTGGATGTGTGACTTGGCAGGTCTGAAATGTTGAAGATTTATTAAAAAAGTTTTGTTTAGTTAATTGTGAAACAACCAATGCTTGAATGCAAGTGACAATGAGATTTGAAAACACGAGAAGAATTGGGGATGTAACTCAAATAATTAGAAGTAATATTTCAGGATATCTTCCTGAGGAAATCCATGCCTTTGGGTGGATTTCCTGGGACTCTCCTTTGGCAGAGTTCATCTCCATCAGCTGATGGAAAGAAGGCTGAAACAGGCACCAAGCAGTGCTTTTGCTTCCCAAACCCCCTTGGAATGTTGTAGTACTACTAGCCTGGCTGATTTAACAAAATGTCTATGGGAGATCCTCCAGGGACACCTCACTCCATAGTAACAGCATCAAGTTTGGTAATTTCTTTTCAGACTCTCCTAATGAAACCATCAGGGGATCTCGTGAAAAAAAATCTTTAAAACTTTGTTCTTGTAAATAACCTGCTATATTTGGAATAGTGTAAAAAAAAAAAGAAAAAGAAAAAGGCAGGATGCTCAAATTAATGTTTTATTCCTGTTGGAAGGGAAGAGTACAATTATGCCACACTTTCTGTGCCCAAATCATGTTGCTCTGCAGTGCTGCTCACTTCCCCTCTAGCAAGGCACACTGCTGTGGGATTCAAGATTTTAATACAAAAATCCCTGTCTGCTGCTGGTGAAACATCAACTGTGTGATAACATTTGTCACCAGAGGAGAGCAAAGGCCATTTCCATCCTTTTTTATTCCAGCCCAATCAGTGCAGAGCTGCCCAGCTGAGGGCCAGCTGTGCTGGAAGAGCTCAGATGCTCTCAGCAGGTTGAAGTTTGTTATGAATCTTTCATTGAGAAAATACATGGGGGAAATAAAACCTTGGGTAGGGCTTAGAGGGTCGAGATGTGGCCAGGAATCACATGAGGAGGGTGAGGCTCTGTGCAGGGAAAGGCAGAGCAATTCTGAAGGAGCTTTGTAGCCAGTGCAGCCACCTGGGCAAAGGAGCTTCAGAGGGCTTGGAAGCACTTCATTTCAAAGGTGGGGAGTAAAAGATGAGATGGGAGAGAGGGCAGAACCCTTTATAAGTAAGACTCTCCACTACCTTTACTGCTGATACTGATGCCAAAGGGGTTTTTGTTCTGATTTTCACAATTTGTAGATTTTAGGAACACAGTAGTTGTAGATTTTTAGAGGGTTAATATTTCTAACAGTTTAATGCCTTTCTATCACTACCCCTGTCCCAGAACAGGGAGCTCAAATTCCTTTAGTTAATTACTCTTGTTCAGACTCCTTTCCAAGGTAGAGCTGAAGGATATCAGAAGGGCCACAGAATGAAACATAAACACAGGTCAGAGTGACCCAAAAGCAGAACTGGATGAGCTCCAAGAGACCTTTGTGTGCCTGAGGAAGAAGAGCTGATGAAGACAGAGGGTCTTGACGACCCCAGACCCAATTCCAGGGGTTGGACCAGGGGTGGGACTGGGGCTGGACTGAGAAATGTGTAAAGCAATGATTGGAGGGATCTTATTATAAAAGCCATGGAAACAAGAACTGGGACACACATGCCTGTCATCCTGTATTCCTGTGGGCTGTAGGCCTGGGATATTAAAGGACCTTTACTTTTTATCTTACCCTACACTAACGTGGCTCAGAGTCCTGTTTTTGGGAGGGGTCATTCACTGCTGATTACTGAAATCCCAGTACCAGGTTCAGAATAGAGGGAAAGAATTTTCTAAACATTTTTTTTCTTCCCTGGTTCATGTTCCTGTGCCCATCCTGGAAAATGAAATTGGAAGGTGAACCGGAATCTCTGCTGAGTGATGTCCCTTAAAAGTGGAAATATGTAATTTTTGGGTTGTCAGAAAAAAAATTCTGACATTCTTCAACTGAAACTGTTCATCATACACTGATACAGCTTTGGAGAAAGTTTCAGCTGCCCCCAGCCTGGGGGAATAGAATAAACTGTGAAAACCAAACTAAAACAACAGCAAAGAAAATCCATCTCCTGTTACAACTCTGACTTGGGAACTTTTTAATACAGTGTTTCCATCAAAAATATTTAACAAAAATCTGTAACAATGAAGTGTAACCAATTTCCCAGCATGTGATGGGCACACAGTATATGTTGCTTATCTTTATAGAATCATTCCACAAACTTTTTTCCTAGAAGCAAGTAAAAATAATTAGCTTGTCAGGAACCAAGATAAATGGAGCTGATCAGGAAGGCTGCTTTCATTGTGACACCATATAATTAGGGAGTTCCCCCAGCCCCTTCAAACTGAGACAGAGATGGATATGGGTGTGTTTGGAGTCCTTACAAATTTGGGTGAGACTGAAGAAAATGGGGTTTAGGGTTCCTGTTGTTCTCTGGTTTGTTCTGGCTGTGTGGAACTTGCTCCCATTTGGAGTTACCTGTTCCTCTATCCCAAACTGGGATATTTCCTGCACTGTTCACTTGGGTAGGACAGCACTTGAGCCACAACAAAGATTTTTAAGTAACATCAACTGACAGATCTGTGGAATGGGAAACACCCCTGCAGGTGACAGCTGGGTGAGGGGAACAAACAAACCACCACAACCTCTAACAAAACACAACAATTGCATTCTTCGTCCTGGTTTCAGGTGGTGAGTTTAATTTATTTCTTCTGTACATGTGGGACAGAGATCAGTGAAAAGTAGAAAATTTTAAGTAATTTAGAGCAACAAGGTGACCTCTTTCTTGGGCTCTGGGCAGCTTTCTGGCTCAGTTGGTTGCTCCAAATCTTGAGTGAGCCTTGCAGGGGTGTGGAAGATCAGCATGACATCAACTTCATGGTACCTGGGATAAGGGAAGGAGCAAAGGATGCAGCTGCCACAGGCACAGATTTGGGCAGACAGTAACAAAACTGCTGGTACTAACCGCAACAAGGCGATTTTGAGTTTTAAATTTTGACTCCAGGTTTTGGGGTTTTATCTTCAAATAGGTGGATTTGGGGAATAAAGGTGAAAACAGTGTGTTGTAAATTTTTTCTTTTTTTTTTAATTTTTATTTTTCTCCTTTAGGGCTCAGTAACTACTCACTCAAGTTAGTGCAGTAATTTGTTCTCTTAGATACCTACTGCTGCCACTAAAGCTGTGGTGGGGCTGTAGCTTTGGCTGTGCAGCCCTATTACACCTGTTAATAAGCAAGCCATGTGCTTGTTGTAAATGTGGGGATGGAGGCAAGCCTTGTTTTATTCCCCCTATTTATTTTACTTTATTTTATTTTATTTTACTTTATTTTTATTTTTATTTTATTTTATCTTTTATTTTTTGTTTTATTTTTTATTTTATTTTATTTTTATTTTTTAATTTTATTTTATTTTTATTTTTTATTTTATTTTTATGTTTTAGTTTATTTTTTATTTTATTTTTATTTTTTATTTTATTTTTAATTTTAGTTTATTTTTTATTTTATTTTTATTTTTTATTTTATTTTTAATTTTATTTCATTTTTTATTTTATTTTTATTTTTTATTTTATTTTATTTTTAATTTTATTTCATTTTTCATTTTATTTTTATTTTTTATTTTATTTTATTTTTAATTTTATTTCATTTTTCATTTTATTTTTATTTTTTATTTTATTTTATTTTTAATTTTATTTCATTTTTAATTTTATTTTTATTTTTTATTTTATTTTATTTTTAATTTTATTTCATTTTTTATTTTATTTTTATTTTTATTTTATTTTATTTTTAATTTTATTTCATTTTTTATTTTATTTTTATTTCATTTTTATTTTTTATTTTATTTTATTTTATCTTTTTTTTATTTTATTTTTATTTTATTTTTATTTTTTATTTTTTATTTTAATTTTTTATTTTATTTTTATTTTTTATTTTTATTTTATTTTTTATTTTATTTTAATTTTTTATTTTATTTTTATTTTTTATTTTTATTTTATTTTTTATTTTATTTTTATTATTTTATTTTATTTTATCTTATTTTATCTTTTATTTTTATTTTATTTTTATTATTTTATTTTATTTTATCTTATTTTATCTTTTATTTTTTATTTTATTTTTTAATTTTATTTTATTTTAATTTTTATTTTTTATTTTATTTTATTTTATTTATTTAATTTATTATTTTATTTTGTTTTATTTTATTTTGTTTTATTTCCTTTATTATTGCAGGCCTTGGCAGATAAGCACTTGCAAACATTTCACTTCCTTAAGGTTCAATGAAAATGAATTTCTTCTCCAGTTCATGCTCCAGAAAAGGGCTGTCTCTGCTGAACACTTATGCAGATATTCAAATTTCTGACAAAGCAACACAAAATCCTGTTGGTTTGAATTAATTCCAGTATTTATGGAGATTTCCATATGCAGTTCCTGTCTACAGATGAAAGCAAAGGCCAATTATCTGAGATCCTGTGACATCAGAATCAATTTTTAAAAGGAGTAATTTTTTATTGAACTCAAACACAAACTGAAAAGGCCAAAATAATTCTCCACAGATTTAAAACCTTCCACAAAGTCTTGTATTTTTTATCACCTCCCTGTTCTCTTAGAAAACTCCTGTGCATGGAAACCAAATTGGATGAGGCAGGTGAAATAATGGAGACCAGGATAGATTAGGGACCTTGAGCTTTCCTCCCTCCTGCTGGTAAGAGACAGGACATTAACCTTCCTCCTCCTGTGCTTTCACACACCTACCTATGTGCCTTCTCAGGGTTTGGGATGGGTCGTTTGGGTGAGGTTTTTTCCTCTTTTCTCTGTAATGTTTTATTTCTTTTAGAGGAGATTTCTAAAAGCTCCTTTTAAAGTTCTGCTGAGGTGTAGAAGGCATTTGGATGTTGCTGTCTCAGTATAATGGTGTGCTGGTTTAAAGGTGAACCAGCAGGGGAAATGAACTCACCACGAGAGAGATTATAAGTCAGAGCTAAAATTTAATAATAATATTACAATAAATACACTGACACAAAAGGGAAATTGCTTTCAACTCCCAAACCCCAGCAGTATAACCCAGTGTCCTGGGGCACAAACCCAAGGGGGTTTGTTTGCCCTTGTGCTGAGACCCCTGTGGTTCCCCCAAGTCCAGAGCAAAAGGAAATGTAAAACCTGTTGGTGCAGGTGAGGGCTGTGGTCTGGTCAGGAGATGTGGTGTCCTCCTGTCAAGGTCCTGCTGCTGCTCTGGATCCAACAAGAAGTTCCCAAGGTCTTCTTACCCACCCCTTATGTACCCTCAGGGAGCACCCAGTCCCTCCCCCTGGGCGGGGACTCACACAATGGGTGATTAACTCTGGGAGCCAGGGGGTGTTGAACTGTTGATGGCCCATTGGCAGCCACACCCCCTCAGGCTGGGTGTGAAGGTGCCAATGGCTCCCTGGGCAGCTGCTGCTAATGGCCCATTGACCTTGGGGAATGAATAGAGGGGGTAGAATACACAGCTTTGATCACCCCCACACAGGGTTAGCTGGTCCCTCCTGCTGAACTAGGACAAATGGGTTTTTCCATGTTCTTTGCATGGAGGAAAGATGGAATAAAACATGTATTTCTTTTTGCTGGAGGCAAAGTTCTACTCTGCATGTGAGTGGTCTGCTGTGTCCAAAAAATATGTTGTACTAGTTTGGATTAAAGCAACTGGCAGCTTTCCTGGAGGACCTACAAAGAACTGGGAGTTTCTAGAGGAAGAGATTTTCTGCCTACCTTGCTGATTTCATTGCCTTGTACAGAATGAAGCAGTTGGCAGAGGTTGGTAGGGGTAGGGGAGGCACACACAAAACAAACCAATGTGTGGGGTGTCCTTTTTGTCTTAACTCTGGGTCTGCCTGAGCAGACTTTGGGCAGGCTTTGGGCATAGCAGACATTTATTGGGATCCAAAGCTTTGTGAAGTCACCAGATACCACCTGGTAGACCCTACTTTGTGCCGCGACAAAAGGACATGAAATCTTAAAAAAATCAAGCCAGTAGTGCTGTGCTTTCACAATACCATGTGTGAAGAAGCACAACTTTGTGTTGGAATGATGGCAACTGGTGCCTGGGTACTACAGGGACCATTTCTGGGGTGTCAGTGATGGCAACTGGTGCCTGGGTACTACAGGGACCATTTCTGGGGTGTCAGTGATGGCAACTGGTGCCTGGGTACTACAGGGACCATTTCTGGGGTGTCAGTGATGGCAACTGGTGCCTGGGTACTACAGGGACCATTTCTGGGGTGTCAGTGATGGCAACTGGTGCCTGGGTACTACAGGGACCTTTTCTGGGGTGTCAGTGATGGCAACTGGTGCCTGGGTAGTACAGGAGGCATTTCTGGGGTGTCAGTGATGGCAATTGGTACCTGGGTAGTACAGGAGGCATTTCTGGGGTGTCAGTGATGGCAACTGGTGCCTGGGTAGTACAGGAGGCATTTCTGGGGTGTCAGTGATGGCAACTGGTGCCTGGGTACTACAGGGACCATTTCTGGGGTGTCAGTGATGGCATCTGGTGCCTGGGTTCTACAGGGACCATTTCTGGGATGTCAGTGATGGCATCTGGTGCCTGGGTCCTACAGGGACCATTTCTGGGGTGTCAGTGATGGCAATTGGTACCTGGGTAGTACAGGAGGCATTTCTGGGGTGTCAGTGATGGCAACTGGTGCCTGGGTACTACAGGAGCCATTTCTGGGGTGTCAGTGATGGCAACTGGTGCCTGGGTACTACAGGAACCGTTTCTGGGGTGTCAGTGATGGCAACTGGTGCCTGGGTACTACAGGGACCATTTCTGGGGTGTCAGTGATGGCAACTGGTGCCTGGGTAGTACAGGAGGCATTTCTGGGGTGTCAGTGATGGCAACTGGTGCCTGGGTAGTACAGGAGCCATTTCTGGGGTGTCAGTGATGGCAACTGGTGCCTGGGTACAACAGGGACCATTTCTGGGGTGTCAGTGATGGCAACTGGTGCCTGGGTAGTACAGGAGGCATTTCTGGGGTGTCAGTGATGGCAACTGGTGCCTGGGTACTACAGGGACCATTTCTGGGATGTCAGTGATGGCAACTGGTGCCTGGGTAGTACAAGGACCATTTCTGGGGTGTCAGTGATGGCAACTGGTGCCTGGGTACTACAGGGACCATTTCTGGGGTGTCAGTGATGGCAACTGGTGCCTGGGTACTACAGGAGCCATTTCTGGGGTGTCAGTGATGGCAACTGGTGCCTGGGTACTACGGGGACCATTTCTGGGGTGTCAGTGATGGCAACTGGTGCCTGGGTAGTACAGGGACCATTTCTGGGGTGTCAGTGATGGCAACTGGTGCCTGGGTAGTACAAGGACCATTTCCAGGGTGTCAGTGATGGCAACTGGTGCCTGGGTACTACAGGAACCGTTTCTGGGGTGTCAGTGATGGCAACTGGTGCCTGGGTAGTACAAGGACCATTTCTGGGGTGTCAGTGATGGCAACTGGTGCCTGGGTAGTACAAGGACCATTTCTGGGGTGTCAGTGATGGCAACTGGTGCCTGGGTACTACAGGAACCATTTCTGGGGTGTCAGTGATGGCATCTGGTGCCTGGGTTCTACAGGGACCATTTCTGGGATGTCAGTGATGGCATCTGGTGCCTGGGTCCTACAGGGACCATTTCTGGGGTGTCAGTGATGGCAACTGGTGCCTGGGTAGTACAGGAGGCATTTCTGGGGTGTCAGTGATGGCAACTGGTGCCTGGGTAGTACAGGAGGCATTTCTGGGGTGTCAGTGATGGCAACTGGTGCCTGGGTACTACAGGGACCGTTTCTGGGGTTTCAGTGATGGCAACTGGTGCCTGGGTACTACAGGAGCCATTTCTGAGGTGAGAGTTTGTGCCATTGAACTCATTTCTTTTCTAAACATATTTCAAGCCATGAAATCTTCATATGCTTCATTTAATGTAATGCCCTGGACAGAATTTGCAAAGCTCATTACTGAGTGCTTGTTTCTGTCTCCCCATCCTGGTTTGGGAGCCTGGAAAGGGCAGTTCTGTGTGGCCACTGAGCCCAGAGCAGACATTTCAAAGGGCACCAGTTAAAGCAGAGTTGTGGGAGCAATGAGTGTCTGAAAAGCTTCACTCCAAGTGCTGCAGCATTGTTGTGTGTTTATAGAAACAGGTAATAACTAGAACAAGTTTTTGCTCTGCTGCCTGTCTTGTTAATGCTTCTGTAAGTGCCTGTAAGCAAATTTTAATTGCATAAACTACCAGTGTTACCTTCTTACCTCCAGGGAGGTGTCTGTGGGGTTTCACTCACGGGGGAGAAATCTTTATTATTTATTTATTTATTTATTCCTGCTCTAAGGGCTCCACTTATGAAGAGCTTAAATTCTCCTTGTAGTCCTGTGGTGGTTTGATACCTGCTAAATAATTTGGTTGAAGGCACTGACTTGAGAGCTTTGCTTTTGCTACGAGGAAGAACTTAGAAGAAATACCTGTCCTTGACTGAAATTGTCTCATATATATATATATATATATATATATATACATGTATATATATGCTATATAAATATATAATGAACCAAAACCTGACGTGGTTGAGGCCATATTATAATTAAATGCTGGAAGAGCTCAAAGCAGGGAAATGAAGTGTTACTATTCTTCAGCAATCTGTGCAGGAGGGATTCACTTTCTGGTTTTACTCTTTCTTAGACTTTGGAGCTGCAGTTCACAGAGACAACAGAAACAGGGACTGAGATGTTGTGGATGGTTAGGATGAAAAGCAGTAGAAATGGAGGATTAGTGGGGTTTTTAAATGACTTTAGAAATACTTGAGTTAATTTTTGGGGTGCAGATTTCAGCACTGAAGGGTTTAGGTTTCAAGTGCTGAATTACTTTGAAAAAAAATGAAACATCTCCCACAGAACTAAATGCCTGTTTGAAGTCCAAGCAAATCTGGGATTTTTCACAGCAAAGAGCCAGAACAAAGCTGTGTGTATGAAAAGAAAAACATAATTAAGACATGGGAGCTCAATAATAATCTTCTTGTCCAAAATGCATTTATAATTATAGTGTGGTCAGAATAGGGATGAAGTTAAGAAACATTGAGCAATGAAACCAGAATTGTTCTCTTTTGTCCTCAAATCAGGATCGTCTGCCTTAGCAGACAGAATAATGCTTGAATTTTTTTACATGCATATTTAAAAACACCCCAAAACTGATTTAACACATCCAAAAAAGGATCAGTGATTGAGATGCAGCTCCTTGAAAGTGGTGTTTGAATTCAACCTTGACTCTGCCATTGCTGAGGAGCAGAGAAGTGATGCCCAGGAAAAGAAGTCATGCAGTGCTCAGAACACTTCCCAGGGCTTGGGGTGCTGAGTGTTTAGCCCAGCCTTGCTTTGATGAGGCTCTGAAGAGGGGGAGTGACACTGCTGGTTGGAAGGAAACAGGGACCTGCTGAAATAGGATTATTTGTGTGTCTGAATTATGCCAGGATCAGTGCAGGCTGAGTCTGCATTCCTTGCATGCTAAAAAAAATCAGGCTTCATGGGAATTCTGACTGCCTGGTAAGTTTAAGCTGAGAAATGTTTTTGCAGGTTAATCTTGTGATTATGAAATGACAAAACAAGTCAGAATTTGGAGTAGGATAAAAGTATCACTGAGTGAGATGAGACTTGAGCTTTGTGTGCATCACCTGTCCTGAGGTAACTGCTCTGGCTTGAGGGTGCCCAGTAGTCAGGGTGGCTTGAGTTTGTTTGTCAAGCCTTAAAAAAGGAAAAGGGGGTGTATGGGAGGGGGAATAGGGTAACAGGAGGTGATGCACGATGACTAATGTGGTCTGTCTGCATCCTGGCTTGCACTGAGGGTGTGGGAAATGAGCAGAAAACAAACCTTCTTATGTCTCAGCAGGTCCTCAAAGAGCCTTGGTGGGGCTGGGCTTCATTGCTGGTTAGAGCTGGTTCAGCACTTCAGGTCTGGTTGAGGTCAAGTGGAGAACTTGCCTGAGCACAGATGCAGAAACCACACAGTTACCAGTCCAGAGCTGAGGTCTGGTCATGTTCAATAAGGGCTTGGCTTGATCCATCATTCTGGAATTGTGTTTATTTAAGTGACAGGAGAGCAGATTTGGGATTGAACTCACCAACTCCAGAGTTTTTGCACATGTTGGGACAGAAAGTGTGGCCAGAGAGCTCCAGTAGCACATTTCTGTACAAATGAACACTCCTGCATGTGCTCCAACACAGGTGGAGGTGCAGAGCTCACCCAGAGGTGTCCCTTCAGGAGAGAAGAAGACACATTGGCCAGTGACCACTCCTGAGCAGACAGAGTTATGTCCCTCCTCCAGAGGTATCTTGCTCCTCCAGAGGTGTTTTCTTCCTCCAGAGGTGCATTGCTTCTCCTTAAGTGTGTCCCTCCTCCAGAGGTGTTTTCTTCCTCCAGAGGTGCATTGCTTCTCCATAAGTGTGTCCCTCCTCCAGAGGTGTTTTCTTCCTCCAGAGGTGCATTGCTTCTCCATAAGTGTGTCCCTCCTCCAGAGGTGCATTGCTTCTCCATAAGTGTGTCCCTCCTCCAGAGGTGCATTGCTTCTCCATAAGTGTGTCCCTCCTCCAGAGGTGTGTGTCCCTCCTCCAGAGGTGTTTTCTTCCTCCAGAGGTGTGTTCTCCTCCTCCAGCCCTTTCTGCCCTGAAGTTTCCCTTTACACTATAAATTTTGTCCGGTCCTAATGAGATGGAACAATCAAAGAGTTTAAAGCATTAAACAGAGAAGCTAAAAGCAAATTCTGCTTTCATTGTCTCCTCCAGGAAAATTTAAGATCCACTTGGATGTCAGCCCTTGCTCTGTGCACAGAAACTTGATTTAATTGGGCCACATGGCCAAATATTGCCCTTTGCCAGGGCCCATCCACTGTCCTGCTCTGGTAAGGCTCTTGTTTCTGTCTGAGCAGGGGTGGGGGCAGGACTTGCTGGGAACAGCCATCAACACTAGAGATGCCCACAGATTCCTGGGCATGTGGTGCCAGGAATTTCAAAGCCAACTCATTTTCTCCCTCAATGCCTTGTGGGTATCAAAATGCAAAAGAGAATTGGCAAATACTGGAACTTCTCAACAAAGAACAATTATTTCCATTGAGCTCCTAAATCTAAATTTAAAGAGATCTCTCCCCAAAATAAAGCTCAAATTAGCCTTCATTACCAAAGGTAAATTTAGTAGCTTTCCAACATCTAAGTTTAGGCTTCCAAATAATTTCTCATACTGAAGATATGGTTTGTAGACACATGGGGGCTTATAAACTGCTGACTGGGTATTATTTTGTGGAAATTATCAAAGTTTGATTAAACTTGGTATCATGTTTTCTCAGTAGATCAAAGTTCAATTAAAAAAAAACAAATAAAAAATACCTCAAAGTTTGTAACCTCAGATGCTGACAAAGCTTCTCTTTTTTTAAATGTATTTGCCAAATTTGGCATGTGTGTGGAACATCCTCTTTTAGCCAGTTGTGTTCTGTCAGAAACACTGTTGGTAAGATAATCCTTCCCTGGGAGGGTGGGCAGGCCCTGGCACAGGTTGGGCAGAGAAGCTGTGGCTGCCCCATCCCTGGGAGTGTCCAAGGCCAGGCTGGACAGGGCTTGGAGCACCCTGGGCTGGTGGGAGGTGTCCCTGCCCATGGCAGGGGGTGGGATGGGATGAGCTTTATGATCCTGGGGAGCTCAGAGAGGGTTTGCCTCCTCTCTTCTTCCTCATGCTGACTTTTCTCCAGTTTTGCTGTCTATTTTATCTAGAATTGTACAAACTTGGAGTCTGAAGGGATAATCAGCACTTGGTGGCAGGCCCAAGCAGCTTAAAGATTTATAAATCCAGATTACTTTTGATCTGTTGTAGATTTGGTAACATTGTTTTAAGAAATATAAATTATTTTTTTACGGTTATGCTTCCAGTTAATGCAAATGAGTCCATTAAAGTAACAGATGAAACTTGTAATTGTATCCAAACTAAAATTGGGCAATGAAATCCTTACTGTGTTGCTACAGTTGGAACAAGTAAGTGAAAAATTAGCGGTCTGAAACTAAGTGTGCTGGTTTAAAGGTGAACCAGCAGGGGAAGTGAACTCACCATGAGAGAGATGATAAGTCAGAGCTAAAATTTAATAATAATAATACAATAAATACACTGACACAAAGGGAAATTGCTTTCAACTCCCAAACCCCAGCAGTATAACCCAGTGTCCTGGGGCACAAACCCAAGGGGGTTTGTTTGCCCTTGTGCTGAGACCCCTGTGGCTCCCCCAAGTCCAGAGCAAAAGGAAATGAAAAACCTGTTGGTGCAGGCGAGGGCTGTGGTCTGGTCAGGAGATGTGGTGTCCTCCTGTCGAGGTCCTGCTGCTGCTCTGGATCCAACGAGAAGTTCCTGAGATCTTCTTACCCACCCCTCATGTACCCTCAGGGAGCACCCAGTCCCTCCCCCTGGGCGGGGACTCACACAATGGGTGATTAACTCTGGGAGCCAGGGGGTGTTGAACTGTTGATGGCCCATTGGCAGCCACACCCCCTCAGGCTGGGTGTGAAGGTGCCAATGACTCCCTGGGCAGCTGCTGCTGATGGCCCATTGTCCTTGGGGAATGAATAGAGGGGGTAGAATACACAGCTTTGATCACCCCCACACAGGGTTAGCTGGTCTCTCCTGCTGAACTGGGACATGAAGTAACAGAACATTCTCACACGTGCTGAGCTCTGGCAGTGCCCTGAGCAAAAGCTGCCTCCAGCAGCAGTTGTGTCCTTTGGTTCTGTAGTGAGAGTGTTTCACAGCTAACACACTCCCTAAATGCTCAGTTCTACTGTGGAATGGCTTGGGGTCTGTTATTTTTACTGTCATTGCTACTTTTTCAGTCTCTGTGTGGTGGTTTGAGACCTCTGTGTGGTGTATTTGGGTTTGGTTGGGTGTTTGGATGTCTCGACACAAAACATCTCAATAAAAGTTAAAGGAAAAAAGCTGTTAAAACTGTGAGGTGTGGCAGCAGCAGGCTGAGGCTTTGGTTGGGAATGGCTGGTGGTGCCCTGGTTGATTTGCATCCTGTGCTGGGGAACTCAGGTTGAGTCAAACCACTGAAGTTTGGAGTTGTTCCCTCCCAGCCTGGTGTCTGGATTCGGGTCAGTGCCACTGATCCTCCTTAGCTGCATGACACAAGACCTTCTCCCATAACCATTTGGCTTATTAACTGTGTTTCCAGGTGACATTTTCTGTCTGGCCTTTGGGAGCAGATGGCAAGTCAGAGATGAGCTGATTATTCCTACATGTGGCTGGGGGCACTTTGGCACATCCTCCCAAGATACTTCTTTGAATAGAGCAAATTCAGAAGAATGTCTGCCACTGATAGAAGTTCATTGGTTTATGAAACATGCCCCAAATAGCTGAAGTTCAGGTTACTTTTCCACCACTGAGTGAAAAAATCTTCCCTTTCTTTAGTAGTTGGAAGGGGAGCTGAGAAACCCAGTTGTGGCACTTTTGGTGGATACCAAGAGCCCTTCACTGCTGTGTGCTCTGCTCAAGCTGGGGAAATGATAGATTATTCTCTTAAGTGCTTTAAGAGCTATGTAAGAGACTGTGTTGGGAGTTCAGTGAAACTGCTTCTGTTCCAAAAATACCTCCTGGGGTGCACAGGTAAGTTCTGTTCCAGAGTGGGCGAGTGGAACTGGGATCTGTTGTGAGTCTGAGTGGAAATCTGCAATAGTTTGCACAAAGATTGAAGGGGAGAAAATCACATTGATTGTTCTCATGAAATAGTCAACTAACCTATTATATTAGGAAGAATATAAACATTATATTTGGATACTCAGGAGGGTGTGTCTTGGGCCATATAGAATCATAGAATCATAGAATTGACTGGGTTGGAAAAGACCTCCAAGATCATCAAGTCCAACCCTTGGTCCAACTCCAGTCCCTTTACCAGATCATGGCACTCAGTGCCACGGCCAAGCTCAGGTTAAAAACCTCCAGGGATGGGGAATCCACCCCCTCTCTGGGCAGCCCATTCCAATCCCTGAGCACTCTCTCTGCAAAGAAGTTTTTTCTCATCTCCAACTTGAATTTCCCCTGGCAGAGCTTGAGCCCATCGTGCCCCCTTGTCCTATTGCTGAGTGCCTGGGAGAAGAGACCAACCCCCACCTGGCCAGAACTTCCCTTCAGGCAGTTCCAGACAGTGCTGAGGTCACCTCTGAGCCTCCTCTTCTCCAGGCTGAACACCCCCAGCTCCCTCAGCCTCTCCCCACAGCACTTGTGCTCCAGTCCCTTCTCCAGCCTCGTTGCTCTTCTCTGGCCCCGCTCCAGCCCCTCAATCTCTTTCCTCAACTGAGGGGCCCAGAACTGAACACAACACTCAAGGTGTGGCCTCCCCAAGACAGAGTCCAGGGGAAGGGTCACTGCCCTGGGCCTGCTGGCCACACTATTTTTGATACAGGATCATTTGATATGCTGAATAGTTAAGCACAAGCTCATTTTTAAGCTTTGTGCCTGAGTGGAGTGAGTTACTGGTGGTTACAGAATTCTGTTGGAGATTGGGCTCAGAGTTTGGCACTTGGGATTCTCATAGTCCTTTCAGCAGGTTAGTGCCTGTGTCAAGCTTCTGATGGATGTATTTAGGGGCCCTGAAGGGTAGAGAGTGTTTTTAAGCAAATTAAAATTCACTAATCACCTGTCAGTGCTGCTCAGCAGCTGCAAACCTCACATATGCTGTGTGTGCTGTCACTCTGCTTGGGGATCACAGGAGGTCTCCCAAGTGAGGGAGATGTGTCCAGGTGAAGAATTACTGTTGGGATGTAATTAAACACTAACTCAGTGCCCTGCATTGTCACTGTGATCTGAAGAAAATGTAATAGCAGAAAAGTGAACACCTTCAGGATGATGTTGTGAAGTTCTCTGTCTCTCTACACTTACCTAAACATCAGTGTGTCTTTCTTACCCAGATCATCTCTGAGGTCCCTTCCAATCCAGACCATTCTATGGTTAAAGTATTTCCTGGGTTTTGCCAGCATTTTCCACGACCCAAATCTTCATTGCAATGTAGAAAATGTTTCTAAGCACAGGAGTTGTTGACAGACATCGTGAATTGCCTTGAAATATTGAGCCTTTGAAATAAATTTTGATTGAGTGGCTGTAAGTAATAACATACCAGGGATAGTTCTGCCTTGGAGATACTGAGATGTGGATTATTCCACATTAATAGTTTGAATTTCCTGAGACCATAGAGGATGCTTGTTTAGAAAGAGTTGAGAGTATTTGAAGGGCTTCAGACTAAAAATCAACTTTCTGTTAATTTAGTTGCAACCATTGATCTTATCAAAGCTGAGCATATGAAAGATGTGGATGGTTGGAGGGAAGAAATTGGCCTCCTCTGAGGGAGGGAACAGTCTGTCTCTTGTTTTATCATGGAATTTAAACACCACAAATTCTAACTAATGTCTGAGAGTTCCTACCTCTGTGTCTTTCTAAAGGCTGTTAATGTTGGAATTCCAAATTGTGTGAGAAATAGAAACAAACTTTGCGTTGAGCTGGAGAAAAAACATATGCCCCTGCATGGATTTGGGGTGTAATGAACATCTGAGCAACTCTCTTGTTGTTCTCTCTTGTCTTCTTTTGCCACTAGAAGTCATGACTACAAAGGAGTTTTTTGTAATTTTTGTTGGTTTTTGCTTGTTTGTTTGATTTTGTTTTCGGGTTTGTTTTTTTGTTTGTTTTTGGTGGTTTTTTGTTTTGGTTTTTTTTGTGGGTTTTTTTTGTGTTTTTTTGTGTTTTTTTTTTTTTTTTTTTTTTTTGTAATGTGCATGTGATCAACAAGAACCTGGTCCTTTGTGGGACATCTGGAGACTTATGTTCTAAGGATTGGGTTTTTTAAACTCCTCCCTTGTAAATAACCTGCACGTGGATATGATGAATTTTAACTAATAATGTATCAGTTACTGCTGTTACATCAGGAAGAAAATAACCCAGGGGTTCTTTGGAGATTCTTCACGTCTTCCAGATGTGCTGTGAAGGGCAGGTGCCTCTCAGAGCTTTCTGCTGCTGCTTTTCATCCCCTGTGAAAGCTCTTTCTGCCCCAAAAGCCTTTGGGAAACTCTCCCCATGGACCTCCATGGAAGGTCTCTTAGTTTAGATTTCTCCTTTTCATCATTCTCCTTTGGTTTGTCACCTGCAGGAAGACCAGACTAAAAATAGTACAGGTGGTAACTCATTTGTTCCCACTTGGCTCATGAAAGGCTGATTTGCTTGTACTTGCATTTTTCTGTCATTCTTCACCTTCCAAGTCAGTGGCTTTCACCCAAATTTGCAATTAATGCTCTTTGTTCTGCTACAAATACGACTCCTTTTCTCTGACACTTCACTTGTTGCTGTATAAATTCCACCTCATTTCAAGCTGTGTTTCTTTGCATGGGTGTTGCTTTAATGGGGCAAAGGAAATCTCAAACTGGGATTTGAGAAGTGCTTTTAAATTTCATGTGAGTCAAATACAAACCCATTAAACTTTTTTCTGTCTTGGAAATACAACTGATGGTGGAACATGTTCTTACCTGTAGCTGGAAATGAAGTTTAATGGAAAAAAATTAGGTCTGCAACTTCACTGATTGACAAATAAATGGTTTTTTCTTGAAGTCAGTACCACTTCAGTGATCTGCATACTTGGTCTCCTCTTACAGAAAAGAAAAGGTCTTTTCTGTTGTTTTCTATGTAGACAATCTTATTGTCCATCCAGCTGAAACTGGAATCCAAGGTTTGTGATTAACTACTGGCAGAAATACCAAAAATAAACCCGTTTTTTGGACTTCCTGTTCTACACTTGGCAGTTCCTCTTAATAAGATGTTACACCTTACAACTTTGTGTTGAAAAATTGTCTGAGATAACTTGGCAATAACACCATTGGGGCTGACAAGTGAATAATCAAATGACTGAATTCCTCTGCTGATGGTGAATCAGTTCCTGTAATCATAAATCTGTGAAGTGGCTCGAGAGATGCTTTATGCTCCTCTAATACATTTTTTAAATGTTATAAACAGTTGCTAGTTAATAAAATCTTTCCTGTCTTGATGAAAAACTGACAAATGTCATCGGAGTTGTGTGTAGGATGTGTGTGAGTAGAGTGTAAAAGAGCCCACCCCTTTCTGTTCTTCTGAAATGAAAGTTGTTTTTCTTGCCCAAGGTTTATGTCTTCTTTTCTTCTCTAATACAAATTATTATTATTCCAGTAATTCATTGCAGAGGACAGTGTAGGACTCCCTTAACTGCTTGGGTTCTTAACAAATTCAGTAAGTGAATCAAAGAAATTACAATATGAAAGAGGAGAGGGAAATAAAGAGAATGCTTTTCCCATGTGTGTTAGTGTGACTTCTGTCCTGGCCTTCTCGGGCTATACACGCTGTACTGCCAAAATAAAAGCACTCTCTCCATCTGAAGACCAAGATTGCTAATGAAGCACAACACTCTTTGCTTTAAAGTGCTTGTAGAGGAAGGAAAAGAGAGGAAGAAATGAAGTGCTTTACATTCTGCTATTCATTGAAGTACCATTTTCTCCCATGTAATTGCCTTGGCCAACCTTAGGAAAATGACCATATTGTGTTTATGCTCTTCTTAAAAATGCCATTCCCTTCTTTTTTTTTTTTTATTTCTCAAGAAGAACATTTGGCTTCTTAAAAGCTTCAGTATTTGATATTCATTATTTTCTCCCATTTACTCCTGGAACAAATCAGACAAATTGCAGGAGTTCAAGAGAGACTGAAAGTGTTTGTAATCAGGACAAACAAACACAGAACGTGGGTAGTGCAGGAGCATTGCCAGCTGTAGCTTATGGTGATATCTGATAATATCTGCTGTCTCCTGCTCTATTTTTAATCGATTTATTTTATTTCCTTTCTTGTGGAAATGACCTGGGTTTGTTCTCTTAATAATTGCCATTCCAGTCGTGGTACCTTCCTCGAGAGGGGCACTCTGAGCCGAGGGCAGTGGCAAAAGGAGATCCTGCAGAATGTTCCCCAGGCAGCTTCCCAAACTAACACAGCAAAAAGAAATCCCCAAACCTTTGATTGATTTTTTTTTCCATTGGAAATTTAATTAGCCATGTTTTGGGCAAATGTTTTTGTGCCTAAACAACTGATTCTGCCAAAAGGTCCGGAATTAGTTAATGAGCTCTTGTTGTTGAGCTAAACCTCAGCAAATGTAGGTACCAGAGCAGATCACAGGTCCCCATCCCGGTTTTTGAGATGTTTCCATTATTTTTTCCTTCTCTCACATTGCTTTGAGGACTTCTCCATATGTCATGGTGGTCTCTGCTCTTGAGCTTTGGTGGGATTCTTTCACTGACATGACAGAGCTGCATCTTTTGTCTTGTCTGTGCCTGCTCTTGCACTTTGCACTCAGGAGTTTGTTGTTCACACCATTTAATTGGTCATTTATGTGATCCCTGTTCTTGACTATAGGGAATAGCAAATAACTGTGAATTGTAAACCTCTTTGAATCTCAGGATCAGCTACCAGAGCACCAGACTCATTACTGCACTGAGAGAAGGTATGTGAAGTGGAGTAGAGATTTGCAGTTTTTCTTGTGGCTCTCAGAATGAAGAGTCTCATATAATCTCAGAGGAGGGAGGATGGCACACAAAGTGATGGCTTTTGGGGACAGAAGTCAGAACCTGACCCTTGCTAGTTTTGGTGTGGCTGTTGGGTTTTGATGTTTTGTTGTTTTGTTGTTGTTTTTTTTTGTGTTTTTTGTTTTGTTTTGTTTTGTTTTGTTGGTTTTTTTGGGTTTTTTGTTCTGGTTCTTTTTTTTTGGTCACTTGGGGGGGATTTTTTGTTTGTTTATAAGGAAGGCTGTTGATTTGAACCCTCCTTTAATCAGCAGACTTAATATTAGCATTTGGGTTTGGGGCATTTTTTAATCTTCTGATGCTTAAGTGAAGGTGAAATCACATATCCCATCCCTTTCCTGTGGTGTTATTCTGCAACGATAACAGAAGATAACAGGTAATAATTTCCTTTTCTGAGCTGGGAGGTCCCATCTGCAGTGTCCCCTGTGCCCCCAAAGGACATCTGCTGGGAGTGTCCCCTCTGCCCCCAAAGGACATCTGCTGGGAGTGTCCTGTGTGCCCCCAAAGGACATCTGCTGGGAGTGTCCCCTCTGCCCCCAAAGGACATCTGCTGGGAGTGTCCCCTCTGCCCCCAAAGGACATCTGCTGGGAGTGTCCCCTCTGTCCCAAAAGGACATCTGCTGGGAGTGTCCCCTCTGTCCCAAAAGGACATCTGCTGGGAGTGTCCCCTCTGCCCCAAAAGGACATCTGCTGGGAGTGTCCTGTGTGCCCCAAAAGGACATCTGCTGGGAGTGTCCCCTGTGCCCCAAAAGGACATCTGCTGGGAGTGTCCCCTGTGCCCCCAAAGGACATCTGCTGGGAGTGTCCCCTCTGCCCAAAAGGACATCTGCTGGGAGTGTCCCCTCTGCCCCAAAAGGACATTTGCTGGGAGTGTCCCCTCTGCCCCCAAAGGACATCTGCTGGGAGTGTCCCCTGTGCCCCCAAAGGACATCTGCTGGGAGTGTCCCCTCAGCCCTGTGTGCAGCTCACAGACCTGAGCCCAGAGCACGTTTCAGGACTGACGCTGCATTAAGGCTGTCAACTCCTCTTTGGATTTCAGATTTTGAAGGACAGGGAGCAGGAACCCTGAAGGGATGACAGGGCAAGAACACACAGCTCTGACTTTGTGCCCTGGAGATGTGATGGTCCCCCTGTGATTGATGGAGGCTGCTGAGAGATTGACAGAGGCTCTCAGTTGAATCCAAGGTGATAAACAAACAATCCTTGACAGGATGCTCGATGTGTGGTCCTTTCTCTGGCTGTCTCTGGAGACTTGCAGACTCTCCTTTCTCTGAATGTTTTCCACCAGAGTTCTTCTCTCTCTGGAGAAAATTCAAAGAGTTGTCTTGGGTTTGGCCTCTTTTTGGGAGGTGACTTTGTTGTGTCCTCTGTGTCTTCAGGAGCCCCAGGTCCTTCCCTGCCTCTCCTTGTCCTTGTTAGCAGAAGGGTGAGAGTTTTCTCTCTTGTGTAAGGGGTTTTCACTGTTGGTTTGATTTTTGTGTGTTTGGGATTGGGGGAGAATTGTCAGCTGTTCTCAGTTTCCTCTATAACACTCTCAACCCTCGAGGGAGAGGAAGTGGGAGAGTGAAGAATAATCTCAACTTTGCTATTTGTGCCCTTGGCTTCTCTACTGCCTTACCCATATCTGTGATGTTTGACTAATTTCTTTCAGAAGAACAGGAAAATGGCACATTCTTGTAGTGGTTTTTTTGTAGGAGAAATTCCAAGTTCCATAAAGAGCAGCTCATTTGGATGGATTGTAGTGAAACAATCTTAATGTGTCAGGTTTTCTCTTTGGTGGTTTTTAGCATCAGGTAAAATAGAGTGGGAAAGTTTCAGCAGTGAGTTGTAATTGTGGGTGATCTCCAGTGTGGTCAGGAAAAAGGAGTGACTTTCTGAAGACTCCAAGACATCCAAATGACTTGTTCCCACCTGGAAATCTCAATAAATAAATTTGTGGCTGTTGTGAGTTTGCTTTCCTGAGTGCTACCCATTTTCTTTGTGGGTTCTGCTCTTTCTGTACATTTAATCTCCAGGAGCAAAGGTGAAATGGTATTTCTGGAGAGGCAAAATAAATTTCTTTAGGACATTGTGGTCCTTCTTGTGAGCACTTTGGTTGTAGGGGGTGGTGCTGGTGTTTTAAGGGTGATTGAGCTGAGAACAGCTTCAATGTTGTTCTTAATGTTGTTTTTTTTTAATGTAAAGATCTATATCATGTATAGTTATCCAAAAGATGAGCAGCTTAAAGAAAAATAACAGGTCAGAGTGTATTACAGCTGAAAGTTCAGAGAGTAATTCTTTGTAACTTCTATGAGTGTGTAAGGAAAACACAGTTTAGCCTTGCCACTTATATTTAGGTTATTGGAGACATTATTGCCTAACCTGTTTGGATGCTGAATGTTTATTCATTTATTGAACCAACCCTTTTAGAAGAAGCATCTCCTGTTCTCAGAGTGGGCACTGAGGGGTTGTGCTCAAGGGAAGGGTTGTTACAGCCAGTCCAAGTCTTGGCATGTGCCCTTTGTGCCAATCTTTGGGCAGTGATTTTGTGTCACTCCAGTCCCTTCCTATGCCAGGTATTGTGCAAAGGTAGAAAACCAAAACATTGGGGGGGATGAAAACCAAAACACCCGCCCAAACAAATCCCCAAAATCCAAACAAACCCAACTCCAAACCCACCAAAACATTACAACACAAACCCCCAACAAACACAAAAACCCCCTCAACCATGTACAAAAATTCCACTCCATCTCCATGTAAATAAGAGGCACCAAAGCAGTATTGAATATACCATCAACAGGAAATCTAACTGGCAAAGCAGAGTGAATGATGTCTATTGGCAAACATAAAGTGGAGATACTTTAGATGTACAAATTCCAATTTCTAGTGTAGGTGCAAATCCTTACACTCCTGAATTGCCAAAGCAGTTGCATTTTATTGCACTTGTCAGCAGCATGTGATGGAGGGAGCAAGTTTGTGTGTGAGTGGTTATGAAGAAGGACTTCTTCAGCCCTTTAGCTTGGGGGTCAGATGATGAAACATGTTTGTTCCATACTGAGGGAGAAGCATTCTTTTGTCCTTGAATGCTTTTAAAGTTGTTCAGTTTTGTTGTTTTGCTTATTTAAAAAAAAAAAAAAAAAGAAAAAAGAAGTAAAAATGCTGCTGTGGTATTTTTCTTCTTCCCTCTTGTCCTTGGGACCCACTTTTCACACTGCAGTGTTATCCTTTGCTTAGCAAAGAAGAGAAAGAACTCTGGAAAATCAACAGGGATTCGAGTGACAGGATGGGTATCTGTATGGGCAAATCAGCTCAAGGAGAGTCAGAGAAACTTCTTCAGCCAGGATGTGATCCTGATGGGAAGGGCTTTCCCTGGAAGGACACCTCCCTTTGTTAGGGTGAGGTTCCATCCCATTGCAATGTAGAAGTCTCAGCCTGGGGGGGAACTGGAAGAACACTAATTGTCACCTGAGGAAGCTGCTTACTTGGGAGTGTTCGAAGCTGCTCTGACCTGGGGTTTGCCTGTGAAAGAGAAAAGAGACCAAAAAACCCCCTAGTTTTGTGAAATTTCCAATTCTGCTCTGCAAAATGTTGTTTGCACAGCACAGAGTCCCTAAATTGCTTTGTTCTAGTACATACCAATTAGTGATTATAGAAACTCGTGTCCCATGGGTTAGAAGTCACACATTAAACTAAGCTGGACACTTCAATAGGATGAAATGGTGAAGATCCAAGATTTTGGAGAGTTGAAGCCAAGGTTTTACAAGTTTGACAGGTCATGTCACTGAACAAAGAAAAGGCAGAAGTCCAATAGTGATGAAGACACTTCAAGACCAACTGAGGGATGAAATCAGGAGACCACCACCCAAATTCAAAGCCAAAAGAAAAGCTCTGCCCAAGATTTTGCTCAGTCATTAATATGGAAATTAAAGGGTGTTAACTATGAACCTAAGGCTATAAATGGCTTATTTTACTCAAACAATTTAGGCAAGTTTTTGCCCAGTCTGAACTGGCTGTGCCTCCAACGTTGTCAATAAATACTTTGCTGCTATTAGAATAAAACCTTCTCTTAGCAGTTCTTTTGTGGTGTTTTCACTTATCACCTGTCACTGAGAGCCCAGAGGCAAAGCCAGATGTGAGTTTGTACAGTGTATTTTTACCTTCTGGCTGCTCCAGGAGCAGAAAGGAAAAGGAGAGGAGAGCAGCAATCTTCCTTTGTGAGGAACATACAGAATTCCTGTTTCCAAGCCATCCCCAGCCTTACACTCCACTCACTCTGCTCTCTGGGGACACAAATCTGTGCTCTCTCAAGGAGCTTTCTGGAAATCCCTTAAAAATGAAGAATCCCACACTAATGTGTTTCGAGGCTCTGTGTGCCCATGAGTCTCTCAGACAGACTGAACTCTGGTTTGTACTTAGACACAGTTAAGGATGAGTCAAAGAAATACCCGAATTCCATCACAACACTTTTTTCTCTGCATTCACCAGCACCTCTTCAGCTCAGCTTTTCTGCTGAGTGTCATTAAGTCTGCAGGATGGTGATTAAATACCACCCCATTTAATGCTTCTCTCAGAGATCAAAAGGCAATAAATAAGCACTGATGTAATGGCTCTGGCAGAGCTGGGGCTGCAGCAGTGCCAGTGATGGCCTGTGTGCTTTGATAAAGGCTTCCTGCTCCTGTGCTCTCTCCAGCTGGTGCTGCCAGGGGTTCAGAGGGATGGCCCAAGGAGGGGCAGCTGCTGGAGCTGCCAACAGGCTCCAGACAAAATCCAGAAGGTGCTGCACTTACCCTTTAACTGTTTCTTGACAGGCATGACTTGCTTTCACAGCATCTACACCTTCCTGCACCCAGAATTCACATCAAATCAATCCCTGAGGAAGGGAACAGTTCTCTGTGCATCGGTGTCATCTCTTCATCCTCTTGATGTACCAACACAGAGGATAATCAAAGTGAACCCTTTGCTCATCTGCAGAAACAACACATGGCCTGATTTCTGTTTGTTGAGTCTGCTTGTAGAGCTTATAGAAATAGCAAATACAGTAGTTTTTAAATTACTATAAATCAGAGATTGCTTTATAACAATTGAATAGTATATTAAAAAAAAAAGGAAAGCCAAACCCCCAAATTTGCCATCTGCTATGCTGTTACCCTTGTGACTTGAGTTCTCAGATTTTATGAAACAACTCTCCATGCACATCAAAATATAATTACTGACTCCATCAGCAGAGCAGCAGTTGCTGTATTGGCAAAAGGAGAACAAAAGGAACAACTGAAAGCAGCTCTTCCCAGTGCCTGCAGTGCACTTGACTTCCCACCTGTGTGGGAATAAACACCTGTGTGTGTAATGTCTACAGATACCATGGAATCCTGGAATGGTTTGGGTTGGAAGGGACCTTAAAGATCATCTCATTCCACTCCCTGCCATGGGCAGGGTCACCTCCCACCAGCCCAGGGTGCTCCAAGCCCTGTCCAACCTGGCCTTGGACACTTCCAGGGATGGGGCAGCCACAGCTTCTCTGCCCAACCTGTGCCAGGGCCTGCCCACCCTCCCAGGGAGGGATTTCTTTCAAATACATGACATTTTTACAGTAGCAACCCTACTTCCCCAGCTGTCTAAGCTTTCCTGTTCCCTCACCTGTGAGGAGCAGCTGTAGTTTGGCAGCCAGTGTGTCCTGCTACGTGTTGGGCTGTTTGAGCATGAAGGTCAGATGGTCCCCCAGAACCCTGTTCCAGGGTTAACGTGCTGGGGGAGTTTGTGCCCACCACAGTTGGTTGCTGTTCTGCTCATCTCCTGTGTTAACAGCTGCTGTGCCACAAATGGCCTTTATCCTGCTCCTGAATTTCCACAATCTGTGCATCAGGGCACTTAAGGCATCCTTAGCATTGGAGCCCCTTGGATGCCCTGTATGTGAACAGCTACAGTCAGACAGCAAATGTGCTTCAAAACTCCTAAAGCAGGAGGTGAGTGACCCAGAAATGGCTTTCACCAGCTTCTGCCAATCAATTTGCAGCTCAGCAGTTTCCTTCAGCAGCTCAGTTGTTCTTCCACTGAATTATAAGGCTGGTTTTTTTTTCCTTTATTGTCATCTAAGTGCTTCAGCTTTTGATTTGATTTAATCAGACCCATCAACTTCCTTCCAAGGCTATGCAAGAGTCCCAGTGGAGCACCACGTACAGGCACATTAAATCTATTTTTCATTTAACTCTCTTCTGCCTAATTGTAGGTGTGAGAAAGTTTGTGTTACCATCACATAGTAATGTCATTTCTGTTTATCCTCCTCTGTTCCTTTTCCTTGATTATCATTTTTTTCCTTCTGGTTCCGTTTCATGTGAAGTACATGAAAGAAATAAATCCCATTTTCTCTGAAATACTAAAGGTCTGCACTGAAATGTTGTCTCTTTGAAGAAATTTTAGTGGTCTTATTATGACCCAGAGTAATTTAAATTTGATCCTTGACTGCAGCTTGTTGGCACAATGGTCCAGTCCACCTCTTCATAGTTGTTGCATCCCTTGGCACAGAAAAATGGCACACAAATATAACAATACTTACACTTGTCCATGGGTATTGCTACAGAAGATGCTTAAAAATTCAAGTGGGAGTAACACTGAATATAAAAGCCATAAATCCAGGTTTGACAACTCAGATGCTGCTGTGCAAGTTTGTAAGTCCAGCCTCAAATTAGTTATTTAAAACCCTGCTGTGGCATAGGAATTCTAGTCCCTGTTTTGCACAGTGAGAGTTAACTGAGTAGGAACAGATAACATGGCCCTGCTGACCCTGGTGGTGGTTTAATTGAGAGAAAAAAGAATAGAAAGAGTAGTCGTGGCAATAGATTTCAGCAGTCTTTGCAAAAAGGTGTGACTGCAATCCTTGTTTGGCTTTCAATTCCTCAATTTCATTTTTTTTTTACTTTGGGCATCATTTGGGAACTTAATTGCTCTCCAGGACTCCACTGGAATATTTCTTTAGCAGACCAATTATGTGTCAGCTTTTTACAGGAGCCTTTCTCTTATTCCTCTCAAATGACTTTCCTGTGGGCCTTTCCCTATTCTTTTTAGACAGTCCCAGAGACCAAAAGGATGCTCAGGGCTTGAGTCTGACTTCCTTAGTGCTGCCTTCAGCTGGGGAGAAGCTCTCTAGGAGAAGTCAGATCTTTCAGAGAAAAAATCCAATCAGTTGGGGCTGTGATTCCCTCCTTGTTCCTCCAGTAATAACATTTGTAACTTCACAGCAGCCAAAAAGCTACAGAATCAGGGGCCTTGGGCTGGGTACCAAACTGTTATCTGTGATTTGAGTCTTGTGCTTTCTGGGTGGGCTCATCACAGCAAACCAAAGCGTTTCTGGAGTGCATGAGCAGTGAGGGGGAGCTCAGAGCAGAGTCCCAGTCCTGCTGTCTCACTGAGAGAACTGGGGAGGGGAGAGCTGTGAGAAAGGAGTGTGTTTGTGTTTCACCTGAATACAACCCACCTGGGAGACAGCCCCACCTCAGAAGGCTCTGCTGGCACCAGAACTGGCTGCAGGAGCTGTGGGCTGTGTGAGGTGCTGCCTGGGCTCAGAGTCCAGAACCTACGGGAGTGTGGGTGCTGTTCACCTGGAGTGCACTCACTGCTGCTGTGAGGCTGTTCATGTTCCCTGGTGGGGCTATTGCTGGAATCATGGAAGGGTTTGGGTTGGAAGGGACCTTAAAGACCCCCCTGCCATGGGCAGGGGCACCTCCCACCAGCCCAGGTTGCTCCAAGCCCTGTCCAGCCTGGCCTTGGACACTCCCAGGGATGGAGCAGCCACAGCTCCTCTGGGCACCCGTGCCAGGGCCTGCCCACCCTCACAGCCAACAATTCCTTCCCAATATCCCATCTGTCCCTGCCCTCTGGCAGTGGGAAGCCATTCCCTGTGTCCTGTCCCTCCATGCCTTGTCCCCAGTCCCTCTCCAGCTCTCCTGGAACCCCTTCAGGCACTGACAGGGGCTCTCAGGTGTCCCTGGAGTCTTCTCTTCTCCAGGTGACCCCCCCAGCTCTCCCAGCCTGGCTCCAGAGCAGAGGGATCCAGCCCTGGGATCAATTTTAGCAGCCTCCTCTGGACTCCCTGCAGCAGCTCCACATCCTTCTTGTGTTGGGGGTCCAGAGTTTGGCCATTTTCTAGATCTGAGACATCAACAAATACTGTCAGATCAGTAAAGAACAGCAAAGTGGTAACTGAGAGTTTCCATGAGTCATAAGAAAAGAGGGAGAGGTGTTTTGATTGAAAATTAAATTCTCAGAGACCTGAGGGGGATGGCAAAGGGCTTATGTTTTCTTCACTGCCAGAGTGTACAGTCCTGAGGTTGATGGATTCTGAGGACAAGGAGAAGACTGTGGTTCAGAGATTATAAATGTGCAGAACTCCTATTCCTGCCATACTGTCACGATTGCTCTGAAACCTTCCTTGGAGGATTTTGCTGTGTGAGAGATGCCCCACACATTCCTGTTTGCTTTGCAAGGCAGAGAAAGTCAGTTCTGTGTTGCCAGTGGAGCCAACCTATGCACAGTGATGGAGCTCCAGGGCAGGGAGGGTCCTGTGTGGAGGAGCCGTGGATGTGCTGCTGCTTCCCTCTCATCTCAGGCCAAACAAGACCTTGCCTCCCTCAACAGTTCCCCTGTGCTGAAGTCACTGCAGCTGCCCCATTGACTCCCCTCCATCCCTGTTTCTTCCCAATCCTTTCTTGCCCTCTGGTTCCTGTGTCTCTGGGGGTTTTGGGATTGAGTTAAATTTAAGAACGTGGCTGCCATTCCAGCTGAGGCAGAGCCCTCCCTTCCTTCTGAACTGTGTGTGTGTTGCTGCATTCTTGTCTATTTTATCTGTTATCTTTGATAATTTTGAGTTTTCTCCTCTGCAATGGCAGAGTTGGGGCAGAGGAGGAGTCAGGACAAGGTGGGAATCTGGTTCCCTGGAGCAATCTGTGCTTCTTTGTCTTCCTTTACAGGTGCCTTTTGGGGCCCCTCAGCGGTTTTAGTCCCTTTATTACCTTGTGGCAGTGCTTTTGTTTCCTAATCAAGATGGCCTGAGGCACCAAGTCCCCAAGTCTGAGCTTCCCCCTGAAAAACTGCATAATGATTTATTTTGACAAGATCTATTTACCATGAAATCGTGACCAGTGATGCTAATTTTCCTGTCATTTCCAATTCATTATTGGACGAGCCCTTATTAGCTTTTCCAGCACTTCTTGCTGGGAATGCTCTGACAAGCCTAAAATTGCATGGCTTTCAGATTTTGGCACACTGTGGGGTTTTTGTTTTCCTCTCCTCCCCTGGGACATTCCCACTCAGAACTGTCAAATGCAATGACATTGGCTGAAATGAGCAAAACATCCTGTTGCTCAGCACGGGAGGTTGGTTGGGCACAGATGTACTCCAAGTCATTACGTTATAAAAACATCTTTCTGAAGCAGTTTAGGGTATTTTGAACTCAAATGATGGTTTCTCAGGAGTGTTCCAGCACCATCCTTGCCTCATGCATTTGAGTTCTCCCTGCCATAATCTCACACTGATGCTGACTGACAAGTTTGAGTAGAGGCTCCATCTTTTCTGAAGGCAAGTGCTAATATTTTGTAAACCAAATTATTTGAAATGTTTGTTCAGCACTAGAGGAAAAGTTCTCTCCACTTAAAGTGAAACTTTGATTCCCATTGCTTTTCCTGGTGGTATAATACATCACTGTCTATAACTACCTGAAGGGAAGTTCTGGCCAGGTGGGGGTTGGTCTCTTCTCCCAGGCACTCAGCAATAGGACAAGGGGGCACGATGGGCTCAAGCTCTGCCAGGGGAAATTTAAGTTGGAGATCAGAAAAAAATTCTTTACAGAGAGAGTGCTCAGGGATTGGAATGGGCTGCCCAGAGAGGGGGTGGATTCCCCATCCCTAGAGATTTTTAAACACAGATGGGCCGTGGCACTGAGTGCCATGATCTAGTGAATGAACTGGAGTTGGCCCAAGGGTTGGACTCGATGATCTCGGAGGTCTTTTCCAACCCAATTGATTCTATGATTCTATGATTCTATGATTTATTCCCAATCTTCCCTGCTCATCCCTACCACAGGCATTAGCATAAAACCAGTGTTACCACTAGATGGGTCTGTTTCTTTAATAAGCCATTGACTACCACTTGTAGTAGTTTCACGAGAGAGAAATATTTGAAGACTTCTCTGGGTGATATCAAGGGTATGTTATTCAGCTGCTCTTTGACTACAGTTACTAGGGGGGTCATTAAAAAAATTATGCTTTTTTTTAATCCATCAGCCTCTCCTATTCTATTGTTCTCCATGTATGGTGTTAGTGAGATCTGTAGGATTGTGAGTGGGGAAAAAAAGTTTTGACTTATTTTAATTATTTTTTTTAATTAGGGGATCAGAACTAATACCACCTTACTGAGATGTCTGTATGTACTTTTGAAAAATTTATCAGAATGTTTCCTTTGTTTGACCTGTGGCAATTGGAAATGTTCAGCTTGAGTAAGTTTATTGAAGTACATGAGCATGACCTTTGTTTTATTCAAAAATATCTGAAACACTCACAGAGCTGTTACTAAAGTGCTTACAACAAAGGCAAATCTTACATATGAGATGCAAAGGGTATTTTTGGAAGCAGACACTTCATCAATTCAAAGATGTGGTGGTAGCAATTGACTGAAATCTTTCCTACACTACAGAGAGAAAAGCACATTTGTGTTTTGCTCTTTGTCTGTCTGTGCCAGGAGTCACAAACCAAGAGATTCTCCCAGCCCAAGACTGACTTGTTCTGACAGAGCCAAGGGAAAGGCACTTCTCTAGGAAAAGGCAACAAATGACCTGGTTTGGTGTTGCTGTGCTGGAGGTTGGTGTAGAGATGTTCCTTCCAACCAAATGCTGCTCCAGCTGCATAGAACCAAATAATTGAAGGTGTTCATAAACACCTCTAATTCCACAAGATGGGGAAAAAAAACCCAAAGCAACCCTCCAAAAGTTTTCTAAAAGCTTCCTTTGCACATAACACAGCACAAGAGAACTGTTAGATCTGTGCTGATGGGGTTTTTCCAGACCATTACATTCCAGGCAGGTACAATGTTATTTATTCACTTAGTATTTGACTTAAGTACTCCTTTGTTTATTTAATTATTTGAACCCCTAGCCTTGAAAGATCATCCCTGCTCTCCCTGACAGTTTAGACTTCAGGTCAGCCTGTCTGCAATATGTCTGTCACCTCTTCCAAATCTGTTTTATGATATTAGCAATGGACAATATGCAGAATTTGCAGTTCTAACCAGCTGCTGCTGGAGATGTTATTTGCCAGAGTGTTTGAAGTCACCATTCACTTCTACCCAGGTGTTTCTCTAGGGCTGACTTGCCACAGCAGCTGTACAGTTGTGCCACAGGTGATGGTGCCTTCCTCCTACTTGTGCAGATGTTCCAGCTGCTGCCTGGCACAGCTGTCTGTCTCCTACAGTCATGCTGCAAGGATTTATTTAATTTTATTGGGCTGCTTTGTTTCTTGTTTACTTCCACGCCCACAGCAGTAAGTGCCTAACCCTCCCTATAGTCTTCATTAACATGGATACATTTTCACAAGCCTATTTCCCATTGTGGTAACAAATAATAACAACATTTTTTGAGTTCCTCGGTGAGAGTTTTTTACATCTGCTTGGGCACAGCAGTTGGCAGGTGTGAGACAGAACTAGTGGGTCTGTATTTTCGTAAGATACAGTGAAAGGGATCTGGATAGACTTGAGGGATGGGCTGATTCCAATGGGATGAAGTTCAACAAGGCCAAGTGCAGGTCCTGCCCTTTGGCCACCCCAACCCCCTGCAGCGCTCCAGGCTGGGCACAGAGTGGCTGGAGAGCAGCCAGGCAGAGGGACCTGGGGGGACTGAGGGACAGGAAGCTCAACAGGAGCCACCAGTGTGCCCAGGTGGCCAAGAAGGCCAAGGGGATCCTGGCCTGGATCCAAACTAGCGTGGCCAGCAGGCCCAGGGCAGTGACCCTTCCCCTGGACTCTGCCTTGGGGAGGCCACACCTTGAGTGTTGTGTTCAGTTCTGGGCCCCTCAGTTGAGGCAAGAGATTGAGGGGCTGGAGCGGGGCCAGAGAAGAGCAACGAGGCTGGAGAAGGGACTGGAGCACAAGTGCTGTGGGGAGAGGCTGAGGGAGCTGGGGGTGTTCAGCCTGGAGAAGAGGAGGCTCAGAGGTGACCTCAGCACTGTCTGGAACTGCCTGAAGGGAAGTTCTGGCCAGGTGGGGGTTGGTCTCTTCTCCCAGGCACTCAGCAATAGGACAAGGGGGCACGATGGGCTCAAGCTCTGCCAGGGGAAATTGAAGTTGGAGAGCAGAAAGAAATTCTTTCTCCAGAGAGAATGCTCAGGGATTGGAATGGGCTGCCCAGAGAGGGGGTGGATTCCCCATCCCTGGAGGTTTTTCAGCTGAGCTTGGCCGTGGCACTGAGTGCCATGATCTGGTAAAGGGACTGGAGTTGGCCCAAGGGTTGGACTTGATGATCTCAGAGGTCTTTCCAACCCAATCCATTCTATGATTCTATGGTTCTATGAAATGGGGTATTACAAGAGGAGTAGACATCAGTGTGTGATTCAGTGTGAATAACTGGCCTTGGAGTATCAATATCTTGGTTGAGTAAATCCTATTTAATAGAAAAGCTGTGCATGTGTGTTCAACCTGACAGTTCTGTGCTGGAATTAAGTGCAGTTGCAGAGCACAGACCTTTCACTTGCATTTACAGTTCTTGATGGTTTGAGCTGGTGAAGAGATTAAAAAGAACACTCCTATTAGCTGCTTTCTTGATTTTTCCAACAAGCCTTAGAGTGTTTGGGTTCAAGTCACTGCTTTCTTCTATTGCTGATTTGAAAACAGCCATTGTAACACAACTGTGGCACTGCAGAAGGGCTGTGAAATTTGCCTTTTGCCAGGAAATCCATTGCAAATTAGTCCAGCACAAGCAGGCTCGTTGCTGGGGTTCATTTTGCTCTGTATATGCCCCTATGCAGTGCTCTTGCTTGTAAATATTAAAAGAGATTTCATAAGGCTTCTAATTTAAATCTTCCTTCTGGTACTTAATTAGTAATTTATGCTTGAGAGAGGGATTTTGGTTGGGCTTTATTAGCTAGAATAATTGTTTCATTGTGGAGCTTTTTGTTAAAAGTTAGAGACACTGTAATTATTGATATCTGAAATTGCTTCAGTTCATTAACAAATAAAATCAGAAAATAGAGCTGTATAATGATGCCTAATTGCAACAAGCTAGATTACAATCTTTTATTTACAGGTAGGCACAAATGAGCTGTAGGAGCAGCACTTAGATAATACATATTCTTCTTGGTTTTGAGAAGATACTCTGGGCTCCTTTCTGGGTTTGAATTTTTTTTTTAATAAGTTATTCTTCAGCAGCACATTGGTAGGTGTTTGAATACAGGACATGCCCTGCACAGATCTGCTTTGTATTCTGGGTTTTGCATATCCATAAGTATTTTAGACAAGGAGTCTCACTGTTTCCCTGCCATAAGTGTGGTATTTGCAAGTTGGTTTTGATGTGGAGAAGTTTTCTCCCCATTAAATTGTTTCAACTGGAGGAATGCTCTTTGCATTTGAGTGTCAGAGCTGTAATTTTAGTTACTTTTATAGTCTGAAGCTTCAGGGCAGCAGCCAAGGGGTCTGATACATTCTATGGCACATGGGGCATCTCCCTTGCTTTGTGGAACAACAGCTTAAGGAGGAGTAGGGGAGAGCAGTCACTAAAAATGTGAGCACAGTGGTTGAGTAAAATGCAGGTTCCTGTTCAGACTGCAGACTTTGTCTCAATTTTGATGTGGATTTTACATAAAGAAAAAGCCAGAGGTTCCTTCTAAACCATCGTGCAGTGCTTGGAGTGGTACGTAACTGCTAATTTTCACCTCCCAAGTGCTGAGTAAGAATAATAATTTTCTGTCTGCAAAAACTGCTTTTAGTTTCCAAAAACTTTGGTGCTTTAGCTGAAAATACTGGTCTGGCTGTAGCTGTGTAGTTTGTTTCCATGGAGTCATTCAGCTCTGAGCTGAAGATGAGATTCCTAATGGGCTGTTTCTTGGGATGCCCATCTCCTGCTGGGTGTATTTTTGTTTGCTGGTGGTCACGTAGACCCTGGCACACCCAGTTTCTCACTCCATTAGCATTTTTACTTCCCTTTGACCTTAGGAGAATCATAGAAGCATTTTGGTTAGAAGGAACCTTTAAGATCATGAAGTCCACCATTGCTGAACCCACCACTAAACCTTGTTCCCAGGTGTCACAGCCACATGTCCTTTAAATCCCCCAGGGAGGTGCCTCCACCACTGCCCTGGGCAGCCAGTGCCTTACAACCCTTTCCAGGAAGAAATTTTACCTAATATCCAACTCCTCCCCTGGCCCAGCCTGAGGCCGTGCCCTCTCCTCCTGTCCCTGTGCCCTGGAGCAGAGCCCGACCCCCTGTCCCAGCTCCCCCCTCCTGGCAGGGATTGCAGAGCCAGAAGGTGCCCCCTGAGCCTCCTTTTCTCCAGGCTGAGCCCCCCCAGCTGCTTCTGGTGCTCCAACCCCTTCCCCAGCTCTGTTGCCCATTTCTGAACTCTCTCCAGCCCCTCACTGTCCTTCTTGTAGTGAGGGGCCCAAAACTGAACTGCTTTTGCATAAAACCAACCCATGATCAAAGAACCCAAAAATCTGCTGGTGACACCAGGCTCAGAGATAGGTGTTGGTCTGCTCTTCCTTTTTCTTCCCTCACCATTCCCAGAAGCTGGAAGGATAGAGAAGAGCACTACTTCTGCTCCTGGTCCTTTAACCAGTTGTTCCAAGGCTCTGAAGTCTCTCTTGATTGCCCCCAGACTTCTGGTTGCAACTTCATTATCCCATGGGGAATAATCTGAGGGCTGTACCAGGGTAGAAAATTTTCTCTTCACATCTGTAACACAAGCCCTAGGGAGCAGGAGACTTCTTCCCTAAGGAGTGGTCTGGTGTGCATATGGAGCCTTCTGTTCCCTTCAGAAGGGACTCTCTGATGCCTTTTTTCTTATCACCTTAAGCTCTGTGACACCTCCAGTGCCCGATGAACTGTCATCCCTGCCATTATTTGGTTCTGCTTGCCCACCCTCGTCCCTCTGATGCCACAGCCTCTGGGCTGGTGGGACAGACACAGAGGAGTCCCACCTGCTGCTCTCCTGAGCTTCCCTGCCTCAGGAGTCCCACCTGTGCAGTGCTCTGGAGAACTCAGCTGTGGGTTGTGCCACCTTCAGTGTGGGATGATACTGTGTCAAGCAGTGATTCCCTACCTGCTGTTCCTGGGAGGAGCAAACAAGGGAAGAGTTTATAATGACTCTGGCTTTGATCATGCTATTTAAAGTGTTTTCAAAGTCTTTCTGTATTTTTACTTTGAGACAGGTTAATGCCAGGATGGTCAAAGCCATGGCAGGGCACTGCCAGGACAGGCTTTGCCTCGGTGTGTCTGTTGTTCATCATCTTGTTGGCTCCTGTGGGGAAAAAATAGGGCAGCTCCGTATTTCAATACTATTTAAAATCTGCACGACGCTTTTAGGGTAATAGCTCACGTGTCTCTAAAGGAGGTAATGAAGTTGCAAATTGCCTAATCATTCTAATGCATGCATATTGCCATTCTGTTTGGCAAATCTGCAATCAAGCCATTGATTTGGTTTCGCTAATACCAGCTAATCATGCAGAGGTGGAATTGGAGCTGTGAGTGATGGGCTCTGCCAGCAGCTTTCTGGGGCTGACAGATTGGGCAGAGCGAGAAGCTGTGAGAGCAGTGCTGTGCCTCCCTGCCTTGCACTGCAGTGGTATCTTTAAAGTTGATTTAAATGGTCCCAGCTGGATCAGCTGTGATCCTGTGAGAGGATTCCGTGTCAGATAAGCTGGGGCAGGTGTTCTGGGGAATGAATTCTGCCAGGTGGCATCCCTTGGAGATTCCCTGTCAGTCCCTCAACCTCAGAGGTGTTTGTTGAGTTGGACTAAAACAAATACAAGGACTCAAACCTAGTTTAAGTAGGTGAGTGCCTGGAGCTGTTGTTCTACTTTGAGTAGCTCCTGGTGGACAACCAGCTGTCCCTGCCCAGCAGTGAGCCCTGGGGGCAGGGAGGGCAATGGGGTCGTGGGGGGCAGCAGGAGGGGCACTGGCAGCAGGGGATGCTGGGAGGCAGCAGGAGGGCACTGGCAGCAGGGGATGCTGGGGGGCAGCAGGAGGGCAGTGGCAGCAGGGGATGCTGGGGGGCAGCAGGAGGGCACTGGCAGCAGGGGATGCTGGGGGGCAGCAGGAGGGCACTGGCAGCAGGGGATGCTGGGGGGCAGCAGGAGGGCACTGGCAGCAGGGGATGCTGGGGGGCAGCAGGAGGGCACTGGCAGCAGGGGATGCTGCCCCTGTGCCCAGCCCTGGCAGGCACAGCTGCAGGGCTGTGCCCAGCTCAGGCTCCTCAGCACAGCAGGGCCAGGGAGCTCCTGCAGCGGGGCCAGCGCAGGCTGCGCAGATGCTGAAGGGCCTGGAGCAGCTCTGGCAGCAGCAAAGGCTGAGGGAGCTGGGGCTGGGCAGCCTCCAGAGCAGAGCCTGGCAGGGACCTCCCCAGGGCTGGCAGTGCCTGCAGGGAGGGGGCAGAGCACGGCCCGGGCTCTGCTCGGGGGGCCCAGCCATGGCACCAGAGCAACGGGCAGCAACTGATGCCCAGCAAGTGCCACCTGGGCAGGAGGAAGAACTTCTTGGCTGGGCAGTGCCCCAGCCCTGAGCAGAGCCCAGAGAGGGGGGAGTCTCCTCCCTGGGGATATCCCAGAGCTGTGTGGGCACAAAGCTGTGCCATGTGCTCTGGGATGGCCCTGCTGGGGCAGGAGGTGGCACCAGATGCCCCACTGTGGGCCCTCCCAACCTCACCCACTCTGGGATTGTGTGTCTCTTACTCTGATTTTATGACAGAACACCAGTGATTCATGGGACTATATATCCAACTGCAGATCTACAAGAGAGTGAATTTACTGTGACCTTTGATGACATCTCTACATGCTGTATTTCTTCAGCTGTTTGGTTTAGCATTGCTTTAAACTGTTGCTTAATGTGTCCATCAGGCTTGTGCCTGTGATTGTGTGCTGACCTAAATTTCTATGCAAAGCACTGAGTTTTACTGTTGAGACAGAATATCAACATCCTGGAATCATCTGTTATTCTCAGTGTGACGTTACTGACATTGAAGTAGCAACATACTGGACACAAGTACAGCTTTTCAGTTCTGTCACCTCCTCTTGGCTCCTCTGCTGCCAAAGTTTTCACTCAGATTTTCCACAAAACCCAAACTCTCAGCCCCTTTCATGTAGTTCATCTTTTGAGGCTACAGAAACTACAATCTCCATTTGTGCATGATGACTTTGCTCTGTAGTTTCTTTCAGGAAAGCAGCTGAGCTGTATAGAAGGTCTCAGAGCTATTAGGCAATCCATGTTACGTACCAAGAAGAAGAGAAATCATAGTTTTAATGCATTCTTCAAAATGAATGACCGATATGCTGTGTCTACTTGGTGTTCTACATCCGATATCATACCAATGGAAGCCCATTCAGCCTGAGGCGACTGAAGGCCCACACCAAGCCCCTGAATCACCTTGTCCATGAGCTGCTTTTTGCTGACGATGCCGCCCTCGTTGCTCACACAGAAGCAGCTCTGCAGTGCTTAACATCCTGCTATGTAGAGGCTGCTGAGCTTTTGGGGCTGGAAGGCAGCTTGAAGAAGATGGAAGTTCTCTACCAACCTGCACCTCAGGAAGTCTTCCATCATCCCCACATCACCATAGGTGAATCAGAGCTTGAGTCAGTCCAGCAGTTCACCTATCTGGGAAATATCATTTCCTCAGACGGTAAGATTGACAAAGAGACAGACAACAGGCTGGCAGAGGCATACAGAGCCTTTGGAAAACTCCATAAAAGAGTCTGGTCCAATAAACACCTGAAGAAAAGTACAAAGATCAGTGTCTACAGAGCCTTTGTACTGTCTACTCTTTTCTGTGGGTCTGAATCCTGGGTCATCTGCCACCACCTGTGGCTCCTCGAACGCTTCCATCAGCGCTGCCTCCATTCAATCCTAAACATCCACTGCTCTGATTACGTGCCCAATGTGTCTGTTCTGAACAGGCAGGGTCAGCAGTATGGAGGCCCTGCTGCTGAGAACGCAGCTGTGCTGGGCAGGGCACGTCTCCAGGATGGAGGATCACCCACTGCCCAGGGCATGTCTCCAGGATGGAAGATCACCCACTGCCCAGGGCACGTCTCCAGGATGGAGGATCACCCACCGCCCAGGGCACGTCTCCAGGATGGAGGATCACCCACTGCCCAGGGCACGTCTCCAGGATGGAGGATCACCCACTGCCCAGGGCATGTCTCCAGGATGGAGGATCACCCACTGCCCAGGGCATGTCTCCAGGATGGAGGATCACCCACTGCCCAGGGCATGTCTCCAGGATGGAGGATCACCCACTGCCCAGGGCATGTCTCCAGGATGGAGGATCACCCACTGCCTCCCAAAGATTGTGCTCTGTGGAGAACTTGCCACCGGCTGCCACAAGAGAGGAGCCCCGAAGAGGAGATACAAGGACTGCCTGAAACAACAGCTCAGCCTTGGCCATATTGACTGTCCCAATGGGCCACTCTGGCCTCCAATCGGGATTCATGGAGACCATTCCCGACGCTGCTGCTTCCTTTGAGAATGCAGCACAGTCAGTCTGGAGGAGAAAAGACAGCACAGACAGAACCGTTCCTTGCCAATGTCACCCAGGGAGACGTTCCCTTGTGCCTTTTGTGACCGGCCCTGCCTATCCCGTATCGGCCTTTTTAGCCACCAGCAGCTCTCAGCAGGTGTGGGTAGTGCCCTTCCCAAATCTTCGTTCGCAAAGCCTGGCCGTGATGATGATGACTTGATGTTCCACTGCCCTTACTGATCCCAGCCACATCAGTACAGCCTAAGGAAGAGAACTTTCTGTCAGATTAGTATCTCGAGAGCTGATTTGGGCAGCAGTTAAAGCCCTCAGCACTGTCTGGAACTGCCTGAAGGGAAGTTGTGGCCAGGTGGGGGTTGGTCTCTTCTCCCAGGCACTCAGCAATAGGACAAGGGGGCACGATGGGCTCAAGCTCTGCCAGGGGAAATTGAAGTTGGAGAGCAGAAAAAAATTCTTTGCAGAGAGAGTGCTCAGGGATTGGAATGGGCTGCCCAGAGAGGGGGTGGATTCCCCATCCCTGGAGGTTTTTCAGCTGAGCTTGGCCGTGGCACTGAGTGCCATGATCTGGTAAAGGGACTGGAGTTGGACCAAGGGTTGGACTCGATGATCTTGGAGGTCTTTTCCAACCCAATTGATTCTATGATTCTATGATTCTATCTCGGAGGTCTTTTCCAACCCAATCCATCTATGATTCTATGATTTCTGCCAGTCACAGAAAGCAGATCCAGCATAGTTTAGGTTTGCATGTGTTTTTTTAGGAGGATATTGCACTTAGCAAGTAGGTCAGTAGCCTTCCTGTCAGCCTTAATTTGTGGCCAGCTTTAAGGCATGGGGCTATCAGCAGCTCTTGAATTTTTATCCCTGATTGCTAATGAGAAATGATAGATGCTTGAAAAAAATATCAAAACCCCCAAAACATGAGTAGTTTGGGTCATGTTATTCAGGTTTCTTTTTTAGCTGAGGATATTTGGTGGTAGACTTCTGTGCTGGGAAAAAATGACAGATAAAATGTGTGTTGTCCCAATGAGTCAAAGAAATCACCCACCTAATAATAGTAATTACACTGTGCATCTGTGATGTTCTGAATGCTTAGGACTGTAGAGATATTAGCTAATTAATCTTTTCAACACTGCTGTGCAGTTGGCATAGCTCTTACTATTAACTTCTTTTTGTAAATGAAGGAAAAAATGCAAAGTTTTGACTGATGTGCTTTGCAGCAGGGAGCAACCTCAAATTTCAGGAGTTCACTCCACTGCAGTGCCTTGAAGGCACAAGGTGGGTGGAGGTTCACCTCAGAGCATTGCTGCAGGTCAAACTGCTGGCTGCTGGTGCCCTTTATTTTATTTTATTCTGTTGCTTTAGGACTACACTACCTACCCAAATAGTTGTTGGAATGATGATGGAGGGGATGGTTCTTGTGGCACAAGAGCTATGCAAACAGCTACTGCCAAATACAGATTCAGCTTTCAACCCTCAGCAGTGCTGGTGGCTTGTTTATGGAGGGGAATTGTGACAGGGTATCTTTTGTCTGCCAGCTGCTCAGGGAAGAAAAGCAGCTGTTGGTGAGTGCCAGCTGTGAGGCTCATTTGATCTAGAATTAATTTATAGAGTGACTGAAGAATCAGGGTTGATACAGCATGTTCTGTGCAAACAGGTGAGCTGTGGCTCCTGTGTGAATGTGTTGGCCATGAGAGGTGGTGGGAGCTGAGCTCAAGGTGGTGTTGCACATGGTCCTAGGCAAGTGAAATTCTTTCAGCACTTCAGGCACTACATGTTTCATGTTCATCTACTGTGTTTGAACACTACAAAAAGTGTAGTTAATGTTGTTGCTGGCATTTCACCTTGATAATCTGGTGATAAATGTGCTGCATCGTGTGTGGAATTTTTAATTCTTATAACTAGATTGGCTTTGGTAAGGATGAGCTGTCTGTAAAACCCCCAAAAATGAGTAAGTACTTGTTGCCTTCAGAGCATGTCCTGTGTTTCTGTTCTGAGCCAACCCAGCTCAGAACATGATGTGCCAGGAAAGCTCACATGATTTCATGACTGATTTCCTCAAGCACAGCCCTTCTCTGCCCTTCTGGTTCAAATCTCTTGTAAATCCACCTGTCTGTTCCTGTCATGCCATGGGGGAGGAACATGGAAAGCACATCTCAAAGCTTGTTGTGTTTGTTGGAGACCTCCTCAGTCCCTGAGAAACAAAGTCTTCTCTTCACACCATCTGCATGGCCTGCTGATGGTTCCAGGGTTCTGAATACTCTAAATGGTGTTCTTGGATCTTTTTTAGGGTAGCAAATAAAGACATCACTGGCATCTTTCAGTGTCTAATTTTTGCTCCTTGGCAGCCAGCACAGAACATGCTGATGCTGGGCAGTGCTGTGTGATGCCTCCCTCCTTACACTGAGAGAATACTCAGTGGATGGTGGGAAAGAGAACAGAGATACTGGAGATCATCAGTCTTTGAAACCTGAGCTGGTCCTTTCCTGCTGTGCTGTATCACAGACAAAGTTGTTGCTTTTAGTCTTTGTTCTCACTGAAGTCTTAAATGCTGAGGGTTTTTTTTCACCCTTTTCATTTGTCAACAGCTCTCTGGTGAATTTTGGCTCCGTCTTTCATTTCTGCTCAGTTTTGACACAGCAGAAGTCTCAATTCTCATTTCCTTAGTTTGTGGGACAGTTGTGCCTGGCTGTAAAAATCATACTCAGATTAGTCTTGGTGACAGAGAAGCTGTTGTGTGGGTTCAGGAGTTCTGGCTGTCTCTAATTCCCTGACCATTCAGGATGTGTGGCTCTGAGTCAGTCACACTTTATGACACCTCTGAGCCAGTGGTGGTTTCTGGACGTCAGAGGGAGCTGAGAATTCTGGTTACATTGAGGGAGCTCAGGAGACACGTAGGGGAAGTCAGAATAGTGCCTTAGATAAATTGGTGGGGATTGCAGGGGTAGATGGTGATTGATATTGCAGGGAACAGTTGGAGCAGGTCTCTAAAGTCTGCCATCCTAATTTTTCATCTCTCGGAAAACATTAACTTCTTTTTCTAGTTAATGAGTGCAACGGCAAATTGACTCTTGATGGAGCTGCCTGTCTAATGTTCCTGACTATTAACTTTGTGCTGGAGCATGCCCAGCTCCCTCCACAAGCAGCACTACCAAAATAACCCCACCTTTAAACTGAAGCGATAAATACTATTTATCTTTGAAATGGCTCTTTTCCTTTTTCCTCCTTCTCGGAATTATTTCTGATGAATGGTCCCTGGAGCAGCCTGGTTGGCTCATCAATGCCACAGGATGTAGGTTGATAGGGAGAGCCCTTTGGATATTCCATCCCCTCTGTGGGCACTGAACAGGCTCTGGTGCTCTGCTTTTGGATGCTGGTGTGAAACAGAGATGCTTTTAAAGAACTACTGAATGGGTTTGTGTTGGTAATAGTTGTTGTTTGTTTTTTTTCCCCCTCCTGGATGTATTTTACTGAATTTCTCTTCAGCTTTGTTGGCAGTTTGAGGGCTGGGAGTTCGTGTTGGTAGGCACAGGGTCTGTTAAAGCCCAGCTGCCTTTGGTCCTGTGTGCTGTCCTGGATTATATTCCTATTGGCAGGGTATTTTTTCTTGTGATTTGATTAACCCCTGCATATGTGTCTTACTTAGGGCTCACCCCCTCACTCCCCTCTGTCCTGCCTGAGCAGAGCATCACTTCTGAAGCTGTTTGCTGGATCTGACCACAAGACAGAGGCTGCCAGACCAGCCTTCTGCTTCCTGCTGCAGAGCAGCCAAGCCCAGGGCAGCGCCAGCACTCCCAAACTGCTGGGGCTTGGGAAGTTAATTGGAAATATTAGTTAACATTTGTCCTCTATTGAAGAGCCAGCTTGCTAGAAAGCCCCCCCATAACAGTGAGTATTCACAGCACTGCATTTCCTGGGGTTGTAGAATTCAGTGGAAGAAGAGAGTGTGTGGGATTTCATAGTGAGTGTTAATATTTTGGAAAGTGTTCATGGCCACCAGCACCACAACTGGGAAGATTTGGCTCTAACCAGCTGCCTGTGAGGCTGCAGTGGTGGAGGGTGTGCCAGAGGGTGAACTCAGGGGGAAATGCCTCTCCCAGAGAAAGGTGCTGAGGCTGCCACACTGCTCTGGCTCACTATTTACCTCTCCAAAAGTGTCTGTGATTATAAAGGTTTCTGTACTGATGCCGTGAATGACCCTCCCCCCAAAAACAGGACTCTGAGCCACGTTAGTGTAGGGTAAGATAAAAAGTAAAGGTCCTTTAATATCCCAGGCCTACAGCCCACAGGAATACAGGATGACAGGCATGTGTGTCCCAGTTCTTGTTTCCATGGCTTTTATAATAAGATCCCTCCAATCGTTGCTTTACACATTTCTCAGTCCAGCCCCAGTCCCACCCCTGGTCCAACCCCTGGAATTGGGTCTGGGGTCATCAAGACCCTCTGTCTTCATCCTCTCCTTCCTCAGGCACACAAAGGTCTCTTGGAGTTCATCCAGTTCTGGCTTTTGGGTCACTCTGACCTGTGCTTATGTTTCATTCTGTGGCCCTTCTGATATCCTTCAGCTCTACCTTGGAAAGGAGTCTAAACAAGATTAATTAACTAAAGGAATTTGAGCTCCCTGTTCTGGGACAGGGGTAGTGACAGAAAGGCATTAAACTTAAACTGTTAGAAATATTAACCCTCTAAATATCTACAACTACTGTGTTCCTAAAATCTACAAAATGTGAAAATCAGAACAAAAACCCTTTTGGCATCAGCACACTGAAAGGAAATTTTTTAAGATTTTTTTATTCTAACAGTACTACTTGTACTGTTTGGCAGTTGAACACTCCTTTTAATGTTTCACTGAAGTACAAGATTCAAGGAAATGTCTTAATTAATAATTAGGCTTTTCTCTTGGTCATTATCTGCATAGATAGCACTTTTTCATGTAATTAGGGAAATTATTTGATTTTGCAAAGTAATAATAACCAATATACCTTTTTCTCATGTGGTGGACTTGGTCAAAGGTTGGACTCAATGATCTTGGATGTCTTTTTCAACCTTTATGATTTTATGACATTTGCCTCCACTCAGAATTTAAAGCAATTTTTCTCATATTAAAGGTTTCGTTTTTTTTTTCCTTTTTCACCCTTTCAATTATGTTGCCCATTCAATTTGCATTGTGTAACATAAAAAGAGGATCTGTGCTAAAATAGCTGGGTTTTTTGTTGTTGCTAATTAGTGTGAAACAGATAATGGGATATGTTACTGCTGGGTGGGAAGTGGGAGTAAAAGGAGAAAATGAAAAACTATTATTCCGAACACCTGACATTATCTAACACAGAATTCCCTCTATACCAGTAATAATAAACCAGTATATGTTTTAAAGATGTATTCAAGTGGAGTGATTATTTTGGGATTGTGGCATTTATTATTGCATGAAAACCTTTCTCCTGTCATCCAATATAATTTTAGGTTCTAAACTGTCAAACAGAACAGTGCTCTGATTGCATTATGGTGAGGCACCCAATGTGTATTTTACTACTCCTACAGAGAGGGTTTATTAAAAATACAGGTATTTGGTGTATGAAACCCACGAGCATAGATAATAGTGGCTCATATCACCCAAAGCTTGTGCTGGGGAGAGAAACAGGATTTTCTGTGACTGGTGTTGAACTGATTGTGGGAGGAGAGGAATGAGCAATTGCATTGATCCTGTTCTGCAACAACAGGAATCTCTCAGTGTCTGTGTGTCTGAGCTACTGCTAAGCCAAAAGCAGTAATTGCAACATCATTTAAGAAAGCTTTTTGTTCCTTCCTTAAGGCAATCTTTCTGTTTTACCAACTAGTGTTGTTCAAGCTAGAGCACTGCTTCCCTTTGCTCTGCAGCCCTCAATGTGAACACAGAATTAGGAGCAGGGCTGCATCTCTGCTGGCAACGAATTCATGTTGGATGGGGATTAAAAAATCTTGTGGCATGTTTGGAAATATGTTGCCTAGTTGCTTTCTGCATCTCTGTGTAGGGTACAGAGGAGAGGCCCATGTGTGTCTCCCCTGGCCACAAAGGATGCTTCATCCTGAAATCTTCAGAAATGCTTAACCCGAGGGTTTTGGTCACAGTGAAGTCATCTGAAATGGAGGGAGGGCTCTTGAAGTTGGTGGCTTTGATGTTTGCCAGCTTAATAATTAGGCAAATCCTGTTGGAGCAGGAGTGGAGGGACAGGCTGGTGGCTGTGCTGCCCTGGCGTGCTGTGAGAACCTGAGTTCATGAAGTGCCAGCTGCTCTGGGCAGCACTGCCCCCAGTGTGGCCCTGGGTGCTGCCCTGCCCAGGAAACAGTGCAGTGATGGCTTTTTCTGTAGGGCATGTACTTGACTTTAGTGCAACTTATTCCAATATTCACATGTAAATGCAGTGCTCTCACTCCTCTGGGATCACTCAGCTCCACGAGGAGGTTATGACAGGCTGCTGGACCAAACCTGTTTGATTTCACAAATCTTCCCAAGCCATCCAAAGCCAGTTTCTCCTTTAATTTTAATTAAACCAAGACGAATGTCCTGTAAATAAGACCTGTTTACAGTTAACATATTTATGCCTTGTTCTTGCATGCTAATCACACAGGGATGAGAAGTTAGGGCTGAGGTGTGTAATGGTAGAAATCAAACCTGTGCTTCAGAGCTGTTTTCTGTCAGAAGCCTTTAGATCTTCCTATGTCAGAGCTCTTGTTAGGTCAGCACTCAGTTGGCTGTGGAGCTGGTGCTGTGCTGGTCCTGTGCTTCGGAGAGGTTTTCTTGCCAATTTTGTCTAATAGCACGTTCTGTGAGGCCAAATGTTGTCTGCTGAGGGATGAGATGTACTGATGTATTTCATTGATCTGCTGCTGAAAGTTGAGAGAATTTTTTTCTTTGTCACTTCTGTTTTTCCCTGCAGGATCTTGTTGACAGGAGCTACAGAGCTTCGGCGGCTTCTTGAGGGTCTTTTTGATGAGCTGCTGCTTTGAATGATTGCCTTTGCTAACCCAAAACATGGGTTTCTGTATAATAATACCTGTACTGCTGTGCTTTTGGACTCCACAGCTAATATCTTCCTAAATTCCAGAGGTGCCCTTTGGCAGAACTCCATAATGGTGTGCACACTGAAAGCTCAGTGGAGGTTTTGTTTGTCACACTATTCCTCCTGGTGCATCATATTTTATATCTGCCCAGCATGAGTTCAAGTACCAGTGTAAGTAATGTGTTTTCCAAACAGAAGAAAAGAAAAGGACAAGATTTTTGTTGGCATGGAGAAGTGGGGAGCAGTAACAGGCAGAGGAGATGAGATGGGGACTTCTTTCTTCTAAGCCAAGCTGGAGAGGATAGTGAGATATGCCACAAATGCCTGCTGTGGAGAAAGAAGAGGGATGTTGGATGAGCAGAAGAGGGATTTTTCCCTTGGTATCAAGGCAGGCATGCTGAGCCTCTCTGGGCTCTCTGACCATAGCTTCTGTTTCTTGCTATTCTTGCTCAGCCTCTTGTCCTTCTCAGACAAAAAGCTGAGGAAATCTCAAAAAAATAATCCAAGAATATTGTTTTTGAGCAGAATACTTGAATGATTTTGATTGCTGAAGAGATCTATTATGTATTACAGAGAGAATGCAGTTTGGTTTTTTGTTCCTTAATTGTGATGCTGTGAGTGACCCCCCCCAAAACAGAGCTCTGAGCCACGTTAGTGTAGGGTAAGATAAAAAGTAAAGGTCCTTTAATATCCCAGGCCTACAGCCCACAGGAATACAGGATGACAGGCATGTGTGTCCCAGTTCTTGTTTCCATGGCTTTTATAATAAGATCCCTCCAATCATTGCTTTACACATTTCTCAGTCCAGCCCCAGTCCCACCCCTGGTCCAGCCCCTGGAATTGGGTCTGGGGTCGTCAAGACCTTCTGTCTTCATCCTCTTCTTCCTCAGGCACACAAAGGTCCCTTGGAGTTCATCCAGTTCTGGCTTTTGGGTCACTCTGACCTGTGTTTATGTTTCATTCTGTGGCCCTTCTGATATCCTTCAGCTCTACCTTGGAAAGGAGTCTAAACAAGATTAATTAACTAAAGGAATTTGAGCTCCCTGTTCTGGGACAGGGGTAGTGATAGAAAGGCATTAAACTTAAACTGTTAGAAATATTAGCACATTACATCTACATTTGCTACAGTTACTGTGCTCCTAAAATCTACAAAACGTGAAAATCAGAACAAAATCCCTTTGGCAACAATTATGATGATTCAATGACCAAGTGCTGTTAGAACTGCAGAGCTGAAGCTCAGGTGAGCTGACACACAGTGTGATGCTGCAAGGGGTTACCTGGTCACTGCTTTGGCCTGATCATCTCCAAACCCCAGGGATTATTTGACTGTATGATCTTGTTTTCCCCTGGCTCAGCCTGAGGCAGCTTTGCAGGTACAGCCTGCACAGTGTGGCAGAAGCACAGAGGTGGTTTGGAGTCCTGTTCAGTGGGCACCATTCTTGTCCCCTCACTCCACTGAGGAGTTGAGCTGTGGGAGGGATGGTGCTTCCCTGGGATATAACATGGGAAAAGAGAGGGGACTGTACAGCCCCTACTCGTGTTTGATGCCATCAATGTAGGGCTGTTCCCACCATGGGACGTGGGCAAGCACATCCTTGTGCAGAAATCTGAGTTGAAATCCACTGCTTTATGTAATCCTGTTGTGTTCTGTGTCTCTGAGATCTGCCAGCAAAGCTGTTAAGCAAATCCTAGATTTTTCAGAACTTGAAATACATCAGAAAACCATTCTTTTGTGGTAAAGACTTTTTTTTCCCCCCTTCACTTCTTTCTTGAGCTGTCAGTTTTTATCTTTCTAGGAAGACAACTGTCTTTGCTTTCTTACTTTGAGCAGAACTGGATTTCCTGGATTACATTGGTTTTCATTATCTCTGTCATGCACTTAGCAGAGAATCTTTTCATATTTCTTGCAAGCTCCTGATTTGTGATATAATTTCAAGTAATTTGAAAGCCTGAGCTTTTGGCAGAGCTGTGATACGGGAGGATTTTTTTTTTCCTTATGAATCTTCAGTGAAAAAATTTAGAAATTGCCCTGGCAAAGCAAAGCCACTGTTGCACTACATGGGTTTAGGATTTTTATCTTTGAATTCCAAATACCTCTTACTGAAATGTTTACAGGGTTTTTAGGGGCACTTGTTACTTGGAGCACAGCTCTTCTGACTGCCTGGAAAAGCAAACAATGATGAAAACAGAGTGCCTGTGTCTCTAATACTGGTTTAGAGTAACTCTAGAAACTCTGCTCTTTTAAGACAGATGTCGGAGGTGTTTGCTACCCCTACAATGAAATAAAAGAATTAATGCTTAATAAAAGCACTTTTTCCTCTCCCTATAGTGAAATGTATAAAGTCATATTAAAAACTCTGTGAAATCAAAGTAACAAGGAGACAAAAGCATGTATGAGATTCTTGAAGTTGCTAAAATCAGTGTTTAGGTTCCCATTAATATATAATTATTCCTGCTTCCTGTCTTTTGTTATGTCAGCTGATTCAAATAATTTTTTCCCATTTTCTATTTCCATCAGTAAATACTTCTTGGGTTTTTTGGGGGGATTGTTTTTGAGGGTTTTTTTAGTCAATAGGATTGCATTTGTATTGTTTTTCCAGCGTGTAAAAGTGTGAGGTTTGTATTCTTGGTAAACTGGCTCTGTCTGCATTGGGGATCTGCAAAATCTACATTTTAATTGGGGTGGGAAACCACCCCCTCCCTGTCTACTACCTCAGGCAGGAGTTTTTGTAGTTGCTTTGTTCCAACAGCAATTTGCAGACTCTATAGACAATATTTTCTGCAGTGAGAGCCACTGCAAGGAGAGAGCAGTGGATTCTGTGGAGAGATGTGGAGGCAGAGGGTTGGCACTGGAACTGGAACCACCTTAGGGCATCTCTGACAGTGTCGGTCTCAAACTGTGCCTGCAGGCAACAAGTGGTCCAGAAATTATGGATGCCCCATCAAGTGCCCAAGGCTGGGTTGGACAACCTGGGCTGGTGGAAGGTGTCTCTGTCCGTGGCAGGGGGATGGAATGAGATGAGCTTTAAGGTCCCTTCCAACCCAAACCATTTTCTCAGTCTATAATTCTGTGAAACAGATGCCAGATCTTTGAAAGGAGCACAGGCTCTGACTATGCCACCTTTTTTTTTTTTTTAAAGTGTTCTGAAACACTTTGTTCTTGCTGTTGTCTCCTTGAGCCATGCAGTTCCAGGGCTCATGGCTTTTGTCCTCCCTCTCTCAGGTAGTAGCTTTTTCCATGTTAGTGTGATGGTTTAACTGAATAAATTTGCATGTGGATGTTCCCACTGCTTGCACCAGCACTGAAGGGGCTTTAGCTGCACTTTCCTCCTTGGCTACTCTGGGTAGGATTTAACCAGAACCATTCCCTCTTCCTGAGTGGATCATCTGTCTGGCTGCTGGGGTCTTCTCTTTATAAGGAAGGCTCACACTGCTGCTCCAAGTTCTTTCAGTGCATCTGTTGGCAGGGAATTGTCTGTGGGACTCTCATCTCATCTTTCAGTAGTGATTGAAGACGTTCATTTTCCTCCAGAAGATCATTTCTTTGTGCTTGAAACCAGTTTGAATGTGCTGATGGTTTCATGGGGAGGTCCCAGGGTGCCCTATATCCAAATCATAGATAGACACATGGAATGGTTTGGGTTGGAAGGGACCTTAAAGCCCATCCAGTGCCACCCCTGCCATGGGCAGGGACTTCTCCCACCAGCCCAGGTTGTTCCAAGCCCTGTCCAGCCTGATCCTGAACACAAATCCAGCCAGGCTGTGCATTTATTAACAGGTGCCCCAAGCATGAGCAGAGGCATAAGAGACTATTTAATAGCCTTAATTTTTAAAAATTATTATTTTTATAGATCTACTTTTTTGTTATTATCCATGTTAGTCAATCATGATTTCAACATGGAGGGTCTTTGCCCAGGTTCAGCTAATCCCTTTGCTGCCAGCCACAGAAAATGGAGCTCTTCTCCTCCTTCAAGGGCCCGTGTAACTCCAACAGCCACGAGCCTGGTGGGCCAGCACTGCTGTGACTGGTAGTGGCTAATTCAGGGCATCGGTGGGAAAAACACAAACAACTGCACTTTGTCAGTGTCTCACAGTGACAAAGAGACAAACATATGGAAGGAGACTGGAATTGCACCATTTTGCATAGTGAAAGTCATCTTAAAAATAAGACAAAAGAGAAAGGAAAGCCAGAGGCAGCTTATAGATGGGTGTAATCAAACAGTCTAGACAAGGTGCCTACACTGAAAAGGATAAAAAATGCAGGTAATTAAATATGTATGTTAGCCAAGTGAACATGGCCCTGCCATCACAGCTGAGTTGATGGATCTCCTCAGTAATTCAGTGACACGCCCCTGTCTTCTCTGCTTATTCTTATTACCTACATCCATTTTGTGTCTCCTCTTCTTCTCTGCTGCATGTTTATTCTTCCATCTCTAGCTCTTTGCTGTTGAAATAGATACCAGCTGAGTTTTCCTTGCCTGGATTGCTGTAAGCAAAGCCCTGGGATCTGCTGCTGGGTTGTGCAAGTCCTTCTCTGGAGGTATCTCCAGGGGGATGGGCAGGGTGGCTCTGGGTACCCACAGCTCCTGTTGTGTCTCTGTGCCTGGCTCAGGTGCCAAGGTAGCACTGTATTACCTGTGGGCATGGGAAACTGAAGTCCAGTCAGGCCTTCCATTCACCTCCTGATGCCACACCAGGAAAAAAAAGGTGCTTTTGCTACTTCCCAATTTAATTTTGTTAGCTTAAAAGTATAATTAGTATCTTGAGTGAACTATTGTCCCGACTGTAGGAATGAATTGTGAAATAAGTACAACTTGTGGTTATTATGTTGTTGTTCTGTATATATTCCTTGTTTACCAATTATATCTTACCTCTAGGGTAATCAACTTTAAATATCCACCAATAATTTGAACATCAAATGGTACTTATCCTGGAAGTACACCCCAGTAATCTATGCACATACATTAGGAGGGTGCCAGAGTGTTTACTTGGATTTTAATGGGATGTTCTGTATAATTTTCCCATAGATTAGCTTCAGCAGGAAGTTTGCATGTATTTTTTCCCCCTAAAAGCTACATTCAGTAATAATGGGTGGTATTTATAGCAGTTGTGGTGAATTAGAAAACTGATTGGGTGAACTACTTGATTGCAGCTCATTTAGCAGTTCCACTCCTGCCAAACCTCTCAGTGAGGCTTTTGCCTGGAAGTTTGGGTGATGCAACATGGCAGGAGCATCCGAGGACAGCAGGAGGTGCCCAGGCAGAGCAGAAGTCAAAGCAGTGTTTGCAGCATGTGCAGCTTCAGTCAGCAGGAAATGTTGCTTGTTTGGAGAAGCCACTTGTGGGCCCTGTGCTTGAAATTGTGGTGTGCAGGTTTTCAGCACGTAAAAAATTCCTGGTTTTCCTCTGCACCAAGAGCAGACACTGCAGGGGCAGAGATGCAGCCCCATGAGTACCTTCCTAAGCAGAGAACTTAGACTCTCTAAGGTGCTGCTGGACCTGCAGATGCTCCTCTCCTGTGCCCCTTTCATGCCAGCAGAAGGATGGGTTTTATCTGCTGTCCCAGGGTGTGTCACAGAGTCTTGTGTGATGAAGGGAGTGTTTCTCAAGGGGCATTTTTGTCAGTGCTATTCAATATCTGCTCACTTTATGGAGCATATGTGTTGGATAGAGGGTGCCTTTAGATCTTGAGAGAAAGAAGCAGCCAAGTCTCCTATCTTTCTTCCAAGATTAGGTACTTTGGCCCAATTCAGAGACTGGTTTTGAAGGTCCCCTTCACAAGGAAAAGGTAATTTGAATTTTCACTAGCATGAAATCCAAGATTCTCTTGGACTCCTCCTGTCCCACAAGTGTTATATGATGTGTTTGGGATATTTCTGAGCACTATAAAATTGGCAATGTAAAAAATTTCCCCAGAAAACAAATGTTTGCATGTTCTTCTGGAGGAACTATGATGCTTACAAGGTGTCACAGAATAGTATTTCTATTAATTAGAGCTGCCTGTATTCTGAAATCCCTCACACACTGAAGTGACTCTTACACATCATGTGATCATGTTATCTGTTGGAAAAGATCCCTTTTTTGAATATTAAGGAGTGTTGTTTCATAGCAAGAAATCCTTCCCTGTGAGGGTGGGCAGGTCCTGGCACAGGTTGGACAGAGAAGCTGTGGCTGCCCCATCCCTGGGAGTGTCCAAGGCCAGGTTGGACAGGGCTTGGAGCAGCCTGGGCTGGTGGGAGGTGTCCCTGCCCATGGCAGGGGGCAGAACACGATGATCTTCAAGGTCCCTTCCAACCCAAACCAGTGTCTGATTCTCTATGTGCCAAACAATATATATAATTGATCCTTTAAAGCCACCTTGATTATTGCTGTAAGTGAAATGCACTCCCACAAAGCACAACAGGCAAGTTCACTGCTGTTTGAACACAGGTGGTGAGCACATTTAAGCAGCCAGGAAAGTCAGGTTTTGTGGTGGTTTCCATTGCTGCAGCTGTAGTGCAGGCAGCCTGCAGAAAAACCTGATGCTCTTAGTTGCAAAACCTTGAAAAAAAAAGAAAAAGAGAAAAGAAATAACACCCAATATCTTGTCCTATTTTTGTTGCCCTAAAAAATGATCTTTCTCACTTCTGTATTTCTTTATCATCTTGCCACCTGTTAGGAGCAGTTCCCTGATTACCCTTGCACTTCACTGGTCCCTTACCAAGCTGGGCAGAGTTCCTGACTGATGTTAGAACTGCCTCTTATGGACCCACAAGGATTTTGCATTCAGTTTTGCCCCCCCAGTGCAGGCCAGCCACGTGTTACACCCTTGCACTGCTGGTGTTTGTGGCCTTCCCATATAGAACCATTTCAAAGTGAGGAGGCCTGTTAAAAAATGAGCAGATCCTGAAGCTTCTTTGCTCTTGATGAAATACAGCTGTAAAAGTTTCTTTTGGCTGTAATTTTTAGGATACTTTTTAATTGATGTGATTCTGTTGTAGTGGAAAACGATTTATTAGTCAGTGTGTAGTTTTGGAAAAGAATGTGGAGAGAAAGTAGTGACAGTTCACTTTTTGCACATTTACCAAATGACACTGATAGCATAGAAAGCAACAGATGAAGTGGATCCAAGAGGAAAGTTCTGCTCCTGCACAGAAGGCTGCAGAAACAGCAGCTGCCAGCTCGTGTTATTAAATCCTGGGTTAGAGAAAAGGCCACACAATAAAAATTGCAGGAAGGACACCAAATGTTAAGTTACACTGAGGAAAGGGTGTTAATGAGTATTATTTGGGAAATGAAGGGTTGTGGTTGCAGTTGGAGGAGTGAAGGGTTATAATAGTGACACAAACCGTCAGTTGGAGGAGAAAAATAAACAAAATTAGCATTTGAAATCCTTTCATGGCTTTCACCAGAACAATGGGGCATGATGGTTAATGGATTTTTAAATATGATGAAGCTGTAACAGATGATTTATGTCAACTCCTGTATCTAACTATTTGCTGGTACCACAATAAAATTAAAAAAATAAAAAACAACACAGGTCTGCATCATACTTAATGTTATGTGTATTTCTGATACGTATCTCACAGCATTCTCAGCTTGTTTGTTTTCTGTTTTTCTAAGTCTCAAAATCTTAACTTTTCTTGAATTCACTAATTTGTGCAGCACTGCCTGTGTTGATCTTGACTTACCGGGAGACAGATTAAAATACCCTTTCTCGCAGAGAGTGGAGCCATTGCCACGCTCTGTGGCACTGCAGTACAGTGGAGCAGGGGGTGGTGATGCCAGGGCAGCTTGGCTGTTCTCACCCCCCTGGTGAAGCCCTGAGTGTGGCGGGGGGGGGCTGTGTGTGTGTGTGTGTGTGTGTGTGTGTGTGTGTGTGTGTGTGTGTGTGTCTGTGTGTGTCTGTGTGTGTCTGTGTGTCTGTGTGTGTGTCTGTGTGTGTGTGTGTCTGTGTGTGTGTCTGTGTGTGTGTGTGTGTCCGTGTGTGTCCGTGTGTGTCTGTGTGTGTCTGTGTGTGTGTCTGTGTGTGTCTGTGTGTGTCTGTGTGTGTGTGTCTGTGTGTGTGTCTGTGTGTGTGTCTGTGTGTGTGTCTGTGTCTGTGTCTGTGTCTGTGTGTGTGTGCGTGTGTGTGTCTGTGTGTGTGTGTCCGTGTGTCCGTGTGTGTGTCTGTGTGTGTGTGTGTGTGTGTGTCTGTGTGTGTGTGTGTGTGTGTCTGTCTCTGTGTGTGTGTGTGTGTGTGTGTGTGTCTGTCTCTGTGTGTGTCTGTGTCTGTGTGTGTGTGTGTCTGTGTGTGTGTGTGTGTGTGTGTCTGTGTGTCTGTGTGTGTGTCTGTGTCTGTGTGTGTCTGTGTGTGTCTGTGTCTGTGTGTGTCTGTGTGTCTGTGTGTCTGTGTCTGTGTGTGTGTCTGTGTCTGTGTGTGTGTGTGTCCGTGTGTGTGTCTGTGTGTGTGTGTCTCTGTGTGTGTGTGTCTGTGTGTGTGTGTCTGTGTCTGTGTCTGTGTCTGTGTGTGTGTCTGTGTGTGTGTGTCTGTGTCTGTGTGTGTGTGTGTGTGTCTGTGTGTGTGTGTCTGTGTCTGTGTGTGTGTCTGTGTGTGTGTGTCTCTGTGTGTGTGTGTCTGTGTGTGTGTGTCTGTGTGTGTGTCTGTGTCTGTGTGTGTGTCTGTGTGTGTGTGTCTGTGTCTGTGTGTGTGTGTGTGTGTCTGTGTGTGTGTGTCTCTGTGTGTGTCTGTGTCTGTGTCTGTGTGTACATGTGCACATCTGTGGGGCCAGGAGTGACACTGAGCTTATTAAACATCTGGGAGCATCACCCTCCTCCTCATGGGCACCTTGATTTTGACACAGACCAGGCTCTGGGTGTCTTGGGACGTGGCTGGTTTCTCTAATTAGCAGAGCCAGGCCTTTGTGCTCTGTCTGTCTCTGCACAATCTCAATGTTTTCAATTTTATCCTGATGTGACACATTAAATAGGCTGATTTACTGCGTTTGAAGATTTTATCTGAAACTTTCCGTGTAATCCATCCTGTAAATAATCTCCAAATGCATCATCTTGCTACTTGAGTAAACAGCAAATGAACTCCTGTAATCCAGATTTTCCAAGATGAAGTCTAGTGCTGCTACTTCAGAATTATATGGAGATTTTTTCTCTGTAAATACATTTCCAAAGGAAACGTGTAATGAAAGAACCCTACGTATATATCTATATATCTATTTATGTACAAAGTGTAGGTAAAGCTACTCAGTGTTGTTTATGTCAAAGCACTAAATAAAAACCCTGCTTGCTTTATACTGCTGAATATTTTGGCTTTTGCCAACTCAGTCATTTCAGCAGGAAAGGCTTAATTTGCCATATGTGAGCTCCACTCAGATCCTGTTAGCTCTGCAGTGCTGCACATGCTGAGATACTGAGCTGAGCTTGGGCCACCAAGTTTAGAGACTCAGTTCAATAGTGCAAACTCTTCCCTGGGAGGGTGGGCAGGCCCTGGCACAGGCTGGGCAGAGAAGCTGTGGCTGCCCCATCCCTGGGAGTGTCCCAGGCCAGGCTGGACAGGGCTTGGAGCAGCCTGGGCTGGTGGGAGGTGTCTCTGCCCATGGCAGGGGGTGGAAGTGGATCATCTTTCAGGTCCCTTCCCACCCAAACCACACCCTGGGATTCTATGATATGGATGTTCAACTTGCAAAATGTTTGCAAGAGTTTAAACTAAGTACATTCTTAATATACGTTTTCTAATCTGCTCCAAAGTGATTATGCTTTAATTTTCAGCTTTATTTCTGTACCTGTTTTGAAGGCAACCCATCACCTGTGCTTTTCAGGAGGCAGAGTCCAAGGTGTCTCTGCTCATGGCAGAGGGTGGAAGTGGATCATCTTTCAGGTCCCTTCCCACCCAAACCACACCCTGGGATTCTATGATATGGATGTTCAACTTGCAAAATGTTTGCTGAGCTGTTGTAAAGAGTTTAAACTAAGTACATTCTTAATATACGTTTTCTAATCTGCTCCAAAGTGATTATGTTTTAATTTTCAGCTTTATTTCTGTACCTGTTTTGAGGGCAAACCAGCACCTGTGCTTTTCAGGAGGCAGAGTCCAAGCCCTTTCCAGAAGGGGACTGGATAAACTACAGGAATAACCCACTGATTTCTGTGCCTTCAGCCCTCATTCAGGGTACTGCTCAGTTTTAGAGGGGCAGTATCTCCACACTGGGAGATCAAAACCTGAATGATGGGTAAAATAAGTGCATTTCTCTTCTATTATGCCCATCTGAAAAGATTTGTGTGTGAGGTTGGTGGGTGGAACTAGAACTACAGCAAAGCAGAGAGAATGATGTGAGTGGTTTTCAGCTAACCAGTTCCTACACGGGGAGCAAATCCCCATGTTTACTGTTAAAACAGCAGTAAAATCAACACACAAACCCCCTGAAAAATAAACAAACAAAAAACCCTCACAAACAAACGAACTAAACACACGAAATCCTCACACAAGAGCAACAGTGGGCATAAGCAGTGTCTTTTGGCTGCCAGCATGCATCAGACTGCTTTTCCTGGCATGCCAGATGCCCACGATGGGGACAGTGTGTGAATGTCACTTTGAAGCACATAATCAAAATAAAACTTACTATTCTTTAAGCTTGGAACTGCCAAATAAATTTTTATATTTGTTTCATGAGAAGTCTGCCAAAAAAAACCCCCAACAGCAGCTGTGTCCAGTAGCACACAGCAGTAATTTATGGAAAGAGATTTATTCACTTAAAATTCACTTCAGAGTAAATTTCACATGAGTTTTTACAAAATCCTATCAATGTTTACGTAGCTTGATGCCCCTTTTGAAAGTATTTTTTCAGGCAGGGGTAACTTCCCTTCTTGGTCAGGTCATTGCCAGCAAAATGCCAGTTTGGGAGAAGGGGAGCAGGAATTTTTAAGTAAAAGTAAATAGTGTTTCAGACCATCTCGTTGAGTCTGAAGTTCTCCATGCTTTCTGGTGGAGGTTAATGCTGGCAGATGTAGGTGCAAGGACTTGAGGATGAAGGTTGAATGATGAAATGTGTTTGTTTCATTATTGTTCTCCCAAAATGTTTGGTTTGCTGCTGTCCTCAAAGTCCTAAAATTGTGCAACCAGCCCAGGGCACGGGGGGGTTTCTGGGCTGGGCCATGTCCAGTCTGTCCCCAACCAGCCCCCCACATCCTTCTCCCAGGGCTGCTCCATCTGCTCATCTCCAGCCTGGACTGATCCCGAGGGTTGTCCCGACCCAGGCACAGCATCAGCACCTGGTCTGTCATCAGAATGTCTCCTCTGGCATTTCCCTATCACCTCATTTCTTATTAGCCAGGCAAAGCTATGCTGGCCCTGTGCCACCTTCCATGACATCTCATGTTTGCTAACCCGAGGGTGATGGATGTCCCTGTCTCTCTCTGTCTCTAATGGTCACATTAAGCTATTTCCAGTTGGATCTTTGTGATAGATAACACACTTAGCCTGCTAAAAGAGGTGAAAATTAAATGATTGAATTCCAGCAGTTGTTTCTTTTTCTGAAAAAGCCATACTGTGCCAGGTTCTGACATCCTTTAGTACTTTATAAGTCAATAGGACAGCTGTGAAATGAAATGATTTTTAATGAGAAGCGATGACAGAACCTGGCAGAGAAATAACGGTGAGTTAATCAGTGGAGTTCTGCATGTTTGTAGCACTCTGTTCTGTGGTGTCTTAGTCAAATCATTTGAAATAGTGTGCAGAGCAGACAGTGATAGCTCTGCATGTAGACACTTCCTTAATTACAAGAAAGAAGACCCTGAACATCTCTTTATTTTGCCTGTCCGTGGTGGATCTTCACAAAGACGTTGGTTGTTTGGCAGTGACTCTTGCAGGCAGTGCTGTGATCATCCCCAAGAGCTGGGACTCCACTGGATGTGGCACTTAGTGATGTTTTAGGGGTGGCTGCGGTGGTGCTGGGTTGATGTTTGAACTGGATGATCTTGAAGGTCTCCTCCAACCTTAATGATTCTGTGGTGGCCCAGAGTGGGACACGCTGCTGGGAGCTCCCACACACCCTGAATTTGTGAGGGTATGACAGAGGTCATGGCAGTGGAGCTGCTGACTCTGCTCTGGACAGACAGTGGGGAGAAGGCAAGGCAGGAAAGATGTGAAATGCAAAATACACACCTTTTTTTGTTTCTTAATGACTTTATCAAATCAAAAACTTATTTAAATAAAGAAATGTGAGAGCCTCTTTTCATACAAGACCCATCATTAATATAAAATTATTTATTTTTGCCAATCTTGCATAGGAAACTATGGGAGAGAAGAGAGGCAGATCAGACACACAGATAACAAACTATCAAATTCATGTGCACTGTGCAGTAGGAGAAACTGCAGCTGTAAGCAAGACATGGTCAGAGTTTGCTGAAAACAAGGACAGGGTGAAAAAAAGAACTCTGACTTCCTGCTGAAACTTCTTGCATTTGAGTTAAAAAGGTGATTTTGCCATCAGTTTTCTATAGATAAAGCAGTATAACATCTTACATGCTTCTTTCCCGTGGCATGGAAGCCATTTGAGGGCAAAATTGGTCGATGCTTTACTGGAGTTGAGAAAAGCTGGCAGTGCCAGATCATTAATAAATGAATCTGTAGCTCAGTTAAATACATATTAGCTGAAGGGGAAAGGTAGAGCTCTTGTAGTCTCAAAGATTTCTCGGATGTCTCAGTAGAACAAGTGTTACATTTGTATTTCAAACAGTATTCTGGCAAGGAGCCCCTGAGGAGTAAGGAGTTGGCTTATTGGGGAGGAAGCGCTGAGGCAATGGCGGTACTGCAGGGTGGGGGCTGCTGGTTTAAAGGCAAACCAGCAAGAAAAAGGAGGCCAACACAAAAGAGATTATAAGTCAGAGTTATAATTTAATAACAATATTACAATAAATGCAATGGCACAAAGAGAAATTGGTTTAACCCCCAACCCCAGCAGTGGAACCCACCCCCTGGGACACAGACACAGCGGGGTTTGGTGGCCCCTGTGCTGAGCCCCACGTGGTTCCCTGTGGGAGTTTGGGCTTTAGTTTTAGCCAGGCCTCAAATGAGCAGGCTCAGAGAATCTATATAGATTAGGAGAGACCTGACTTAAGTCACCTGACTTAAGTAACCAAAGAAATATTTCATACCAGATGACACAAACCTGAGATACGAGTACAGGAGTAGGAGGTGTTCATTCAGTTCCATGATGACCAAGGTAGAGGAAAGCTGCTGCCCTGCTGTCTGGGCCCTGCTGTCTGGGCCCTGCTGTCTGGGCCCTGCTGTCTGGGCCCTGCTCTCTGGGCTCTGCTGTCTGGGCCCTGCTGTCTGGGCTCTGCTCTCTGGGCTCTGCTGTCTGGGCTCTGCTGTCTGGGCTCTGCTCTCTGGGCCCTGCTCTCTGGGCTCTGCTGTCTGGGCTCTGCTCTCTGGGCCCTGCTCTCTGGGCTCTGCTGTCTGGGCCCTGCTGTCTGGGCCCTGCTGTCTGGTCTCTGCTCTCTGGGCCCTGCTGTCTGGGCCCTGCTGTCTGGGCCCTGCTGTCTGGGCCCTGCTCTCTGGGCCCTTTTGTCTGGGCTCTGCTGTCTGGGCTCTGCTGTCTGGGCCCTTCTGTCTGGCCCCTGCTGCCTGGGCTCTGCTGTCTGGGCTCTGCTGTCTGGGCCCTTCTGTCTGGCCCCTGCTGTCTGGCCCTGCTCTCTGGGCCCTGCTGTCTGGGCTCTGCTCTCTGGGCCCTGCTCTCTGGGCTCTGCTGTCTGGGCCCTGCTGTCTGGGCTCTGCTGTCTGGGCTCTGCTCTCTGGGCCCTGCTCTCTGGGCTCTGCTGTCTGGGCTCTGCTCTCTGGGCCCTGCTCTCTGGGCTCTGCTGTCTGGGCCCTGCTGTCTGGGCTCTGCTGTCTGGGCTCTGCTCTCTGGGCCCTGCTCTCTGGGCTCTGCTGTCTGGGCTCTGCTCTCTGGGCCCTGCTCTCTGGGCTCTGCTGTCTGGGCTCTGCTCTCTGGGCCCTGCTGTCTGGGCTCTGCTCTCTGGGCCCTGCTCTCTGGGCTCTGCTGTCTGGGCTCTGCTCTCTGGGCCCTGCTCTCTGGGCTCTGCTGTCTGGGCTCTGCTCTCTGGGCCCTGCTCTCTGGGCTCTGCTCTCTGGGCCCTGCTCTCTGGGCTCTGCTGTCTGGGCTCTGCTCTCTGGGCCCTGCTGTCTGGGCTCTGCTGTCTGGGCCCTGCTCTCTGGGCTCTGCTGTCTGGGCCCTGCTGTCTGGGCCCTGCTCTCTGGGCTCTGCTGTCTGGGCCCTGCTGTCTGGGCCCTGCTGTCTGGGCTCTGCTGTCTGGCCCTGCTGTCTGGGCCCTGCTGTCTGGGCCCTGCTGTCTGGCCCTGCTGTCTGGGCCCTGCTCTCTGGGCCCTGCTCTCTGGGCCCTGCTGTCTGGGCCCTGCTCTCTGGGCCCTGCTCTCTGGGCCCTGCTGTCTGGGCTCTGCTGTCTGGGCCCTGCTGTCTGGGCTCTGCTGTCTGGCCCCTGCTGTCTGGGCTCTGCTGTCTGGGCCCTGCTGTCTGGGCTCTGCTGTCTGGGCCCTGCTGTCTGGGCCCTGCTGCTGCTGCCACTGCTTCCATTTTGTTTGAGTTCAGGGAAGCAGAAACAATTTGTTGTTATACTTTCTGTTTCTTGCTGGCTGTCCTTTGGGGTGTTTATGGACCTAGAGTGACAGAAACTGTTTTCAGTGGTGTTATGTGTTGTAATGGTTTGCCCCATGGCTTCCTCAGTAACCACTGTATCTAAGGAATTTACAAGTATTCCACACGTGTCTTCCACCTAGCAGGGGAGGAGGTGTTTAGATTTGTTTTTCTTCCTTTCTTGGCCGAGGAGCTGGTGGGAGGTGGTTTGGAGCCTGGTCCCTCTGGTTGTTGGTGTTTCTCCTGTCCTGGGTGAGGTTGTTTCATGTTTGTTCCCCTTCCTTGAGGTTTTAATTGTGTTTGCTTTGATTCATTCGGTTTCTTTAGGTTGGGTTGGTGTCTTCCCTATTTTCTGGCTAATCAATCCCCTTTCCTCCCTTCCCCTCTCCCCCTGGGGGTGTGATCCTTTGTACTGTGTATACAGTGTGGTTTGTGAATGTTAGAAAATATAATTTATCCTTTTTATTCAGTTCAGTTTCGTTAGAGTGCGGTTTTTTTCACTGTTTTTTTTTTCCTTTCCTTAGCTGGGAAAGTTCTGGGGGGGGGGGAAGGGGGTCCAGTCCAGGGTTGGCGACAGCTGGGCCAAACCTGCAACATTATTTGGAGGTTCCACCAAGATTGACCTTGGATTGTTTTGTAAATAGTTCTCTCTTTAGAGAACATTGTCTGGGAGAACTGCCAACTGAAGGGGTATTTTGAAAACAATCACCAGGAAGGCAGCCAAGAGCACTGCCACATGGGTTTAGCCAGGTAGGCCTAAAGTCAGGCTTTAAAGTTTAGACTAGGCCTAAGACTGTTGGGTAACTTGAGCTGGGCTGAGGTGACAGCTGAATTCTTCCAGCCAATGGTATTGTATTCCATACCGTATTACAACATCATCTCCAAAGGGGGTAAGAGCCGCTGTGGGAGTGACTTGGTCAGTTGTTCACAGCCCTGGTCCCAGGAGGACACACCGTGATGTCCCGGGAGGGACGGGGAGGACCAGGCCCAGCACCAGCTCCCCACCATGTTATCTTAGGGAAGTAAAATGTTTGTTCTTAGTTTTTCTACTTAAGTCTGTCTCTCTGGGGATTGAGTCTCTGGAGTGATTTGCAGTTAGAATGGTGGGATTTATATTTACTGGGGAGTAAGAAGTTATTTATTCTTATTTCTAACTTGTGTAAGTGTGTGTTATAGTGTAGTTTTAATTTTCTCTTTTCTGTATAAATATACATAGTTCAAGCATAAAGCAAGTTCACAGGTTTATTTTCCTTCTCCCTTTTCTCAGCTGGAGGGAGGGAGGGAGGGAAGTTCATTCTGTTCTTGAGCAGTGGGCATTTTGCCAGCTCAACCCAAGACAGGTGGGAAGTAGAAAATTGTTGTTATATATAACTTGTGTGTGTTATATTGTTGTTTACTCTTAATTTTCTCTTTTCTGTATAAATATATATATAATTAGTTTAAGCATAAACCAGGTTTGAAGGGGTTTTTTCCTTTCCTTTTGTCCCTTTTCTTGGCGAGGGGGGGGGAAAGTTGACTCTGTATTGAGCAGTTGGCATTTTGCTTTGAGTCCAAAGGAAAAGGAGGGGACAAACCTGTTGGTGCAGATGATGGCACAGTCTGGGCCAGAGTGGTGGGCTCCTCCTGTTGAGGTTCTGATCCTCCTCTGGATCCCCAGAGTTATCCCAGAAGTCCCATGATCCCAAGATTCTCTCCCCTCAGGTTTGGGTGGGAGTCCCCAGTGCCTCCCCCAGGGCAGGGAGTTCCACACTGGGGGATCTGACTCTGGCAGTCAGGGGGGATTTTGGAATGGTTGGTGGCCCCTGAGCAGAGCTGAGCCCTCAGGTGGGTGTGGAGGTGCCAAGGAGTCCCTGCAGGGCAGTTCTCCCAGCTCCTCTGCCAGGCTTCTTTCCCAGCCAGCTCCCAGCCTGAGGGCTCAGCTGTGCCCTGGGCAGCTGCTGCCAATGGGCCATTGGGAGCAGTTCATGGGAAATGACACAGAGGGAGTGGAATACCCAGCTTTGGTCACACCCACACAGTGAAAAGCAGCTGGGTGTAGGGAGTGTGTTGGGCCTTGGGGAATGGAAGGGAGTGTTTACTGATTTCCTGCCTTTTCTGGGAAGGAAGACAGTTACTTCCTCTATAAAAGCTAAGTTTGTGCCTTCTCTCAAAGCCACTGACAACTCTTCTGCTTGTAAAGGTTGAAAATGTGCTTTCTGATGGGTGGGATAGGATTTGTTCTACTCCCAAAGGAAGCATCTGCCATGGGACACGCAGTGGGAAGAATGATGCCTCAAAGGGAGGAGCCACAGCCCTGTAACAAGGGTTGTCTGACAGTGCTGGGAGGAGGGAGTTGTGTCTGGAAAACCCTGTTGGTGGCAGAGATGGAAGCAGAGATCGCGTGTGCCGCTTGCTGGTCGCATCTCCCTGGTTCCCTCACACCTGGGTGACCCACCACGGGGTGCTGAGCTCACTGTTCTGCTGCAGGCAGTGATTTATGCTGTTCCTTTGGCATCACTGGGCTCCTTGGCACTGGAGCAGCGTGGCTCGTGCATATGCACAACAACATCAATTTATCAAGTGACAGGGAGGCCGAGAGCTCTCGGGGGAAGGTTGTGTAGCCACCACACGTCTGTGCATTGGCACTAATGCTATTCCCTGGGAGATGAGATGCCAAGGAAGCCTTCTGAATGCCCTGGCATTGATAAGCCAGGCCCCTGTCCAGTGGTCTGGCTGTGCTGCAGTGCTCTACACCTCAGGTCTGCCTTTCCCCCTTGGTTTCATGAAAGGCATGTCTGTCACAGCTACAGCAGCTCAGAATACACTAGAAGGGGCAGTAAGGAAATTCTAGTGCAGTTCTACCCACAAAGAACCCCTCTTTTTCTGAGCTAAGAATCTAAGTTGTGATGGGGAAGCTGATCATCTTGCTACATACCTCAGGAGTGGGTTTGAAACAGAACTAGCTTGGCCATCACAGATGACTTTCTGTTGGAGTTTAAAAAAGGGTTTTGTGAGGGAGGAGGTGAATGACAAGGAGCCTGAAGATTGGGTTAGACATGGCAGTGACCCCTGTAGAAAACTGGGGGAAGCAAGATGAAGTTGAACCTGGAGGAGGTCAGGGTGAGTGTTCTGCACTGAGGGGATGGGGTTTTCCTGAAATAATCTGAGTACTGCTTTCAAAAAAGCAATTCCCATATTGTTGTCTATTTTTCTATTCTCTTTTTTTCTGTGTATTCCTTGTTCTCCATGCAGTCATCTCTCAGGAATCAGGACTGAGAAGAATGTAATTGTCTTTCCAGTTTCTTCTTTATCCTCAATACTCAGGCAGATTTCTGCCAAACCTTTTTGGTAGCCTTCTGGATGGTGGAATACAATCAGGATGTCAAGTCTGTGTGTTTTAATACACATTTTGCTCCTGTCCTTTGGAAGATTGATTGTGTCTGCTGATCTCCTGGAGGTGCATTACGTGATTCTCTCCTCCACCATTTATTATGTAAGGAAGAAAATGTGCTTTCCAGGAGCTCTTGCACTGACTTTGCTTTACAGAATCACTGTTTGCATTGCCATCTCTAAACAAATACATTCAGTTTAACTGCTGACAGAACCTGGTGGATGTTTTTCCATGCCTGTTCTGACTTTGGACTTGGGGAGTGCTGATGGGCTCTAAGGTGTGTTTATCAGTATTCAGCTTATTTCTCATTGTTCTCACTTTTCTTCCTGGTGCTTTCCTGCTGTAAATCATCACCTATTTTGTCTTTGTCACTTGCCCAAAAGGGATGGATTTCTTTATATTTTATGTATGGGACTTGAATTTTAATCTTCATTTAATTTTAATGACCATAAACGAATTTATTTTTCTTGTCACTTGCCCAACACCTGAAGAGGAGCATCATGTGAAAATAAATGCAAACTTTTATTCAGATAAAATCTAACTCTCTGCAGATATTTTCAGACTTCATGCCATGTTCTGGGCTTGCATTTGCAGCTCCTGTGATCCTACCTGCTTTTAGAAGATCTTGCATGTGTTTTTAGAGTTTTAGGCCTGTACTTGGGTCTCATTTGGCTCCCAGAATCTGCTCTGGTGCATGAGCAGTGATGCTGCCAAGTCTGGGGGATGGCTGTGAGGGCACAAACCTCATCTCCTCGTTTCACACTCCACACTGGGAGGTGGCTGTTTTGGTTAATTACAGTGCTGAGGTTGGGGTTGATTTGTTGTTTTTTTTTCCTTTTCTGTTTGGTGTAGAACTGTAAGATGACTGTTCTTTTCCTCCCCTTGGGTCATCTGCTGGTTTGTTGTCTTTGTTGCTCTTTCTCTGTACAAATGTGTGAATTTTCTCTTCTACCCACATGAAGTTACACTCCAGGACTACATGAAAACATTAGTATGTGAATTAGAGAGTTCAGATCTTCTCTGTGTTGAAGGGGAAATCACTGTCTTGGTTTTTGGAGGTTGCATTTCTTTAACTTCCTATGATTTTGGTGAACTGATGCTTTATTTATGTGACGTAGGTCCTAGAGCTAAACAAGAATCAAGGGAAGGGAGAAATGAATCCCAGAATCCCAGAATGGTTTGGGTTGGAAGGGACCTTAGAGATCACCTTGTTCCACCCCCTGCCATGGGCAAGGACACCTCCCACCAGCCCAGGGTGCTCCAAGCTCTGTCCAGCCTGGCCTTGGACACTCCCAGGGATGGGGCAGCCACAGCTTCTCTGCCCAACTTGTGCCAGGGCCTGCCCACCCTCCCAGGGAAGAATTCCTTCCCACTATCCCATCTATCCCTGCCCTCTGGCAGTGGAAGCCATTCCCTGTGTCCTGTCCCTCCATCCCTTGCCTCCAGTCCCTCTCCAGCTCTCCTGGAGCCCCTTTGGGCTCTGGAAGGGGCTCTCAGGTGTCCCTGGAGCCTTCTCTTCTCCAGGTGAGCCCCTCCCAGATCTCCCAGCCTGGCTCCAGAGCAGAGGGATCCAGCTCTGGAGCATCTCCATGGCCTCCTCTGGACTCCTCCAGCAGCATCCCATCTTTCTGATGTTGGGGCCCCCAGAGCTGGAGGGAGTAAAGCACCTCGTGCTCCTTTGTACTCCAAATAAAAAGGCAAGTCAATCCAAAATGAAGCTACAGGGGTGGGTGAGAAAAGCATTTAAACATTGTGTGTTCTGGGCCTCTGTTTGTATGGCCATATATTGTTTGGGGGTTTTATTCCAAAGAAAACTCTTTATGGCTCTCTGTTCCAAAGGACTGCTTTGTCTCTGCAAACTTTGTCTATGCAAGAGAGGATGAACTGGTGTAAAACTTGTCAGAAAAATTAAACTCTTGTCTTAAACTCCTTAATGTAACCAATATTGGAGGTAGTGGCATGGATTTGTGCCAGGGAGGGTTCTGGGTTTATTGAAGTGGGACCTGACATGCTCTGGAGCCTGTACCTTCTTGCTCTTAAGAACTCCTGGTAGAAGTTTCTCAGTAATTTAAACCAAAAATGTGGTTTCAAATCTTCTGCATTGGAATCATCATTCTGAAGGCCCAGATTTCCACTGTTTGAAGTGGAGGTGAAATGAAGCAGCAATTTAACTAACAAATTAAATATCACAAAGCAAACAAATTAAAACCATGGCAAGTAATGAATGAGCTGATGAAAATCATTGTTTTATCACCAGATCAGAACAAGTAGTTTATCTTCTTTAAGTATAATCCCTAAATTTGCATCTGCTCATAATTTGATAATTACCAGGGTAAATTAAATGGAATATATGAATTCATTCTTTTAAAAAAATCTTTAAGCTGGTGGTTTTGCTCTTTTTCTCTGTAAATCCTATTAAATTCTAGTAAGTTCATGTATGGGAATCTCATTTTATTGAGGGGATAGTTTTTAAGTAGCCTGAAAGTAATAAAGCTGCAGAAATGTGTTAATGGGCAAGGCAAAGCTGGGCCATTGGGTATCTTTCTTTTTTTCTGCTGTGCAATATATTTATGTTTTCCTTGAGAAATCCCTACGTTGGAAAATTTGTGATCAGCACAGAAAGACACAGTTTGGAGTGGCTTTGGATCTGAATTTTTCAGTGAAAAGTTCAAATATTTTTTGTTATGTTGAAAAAAAAGATGCATTGTGTATTTGTCAATATAACTGTATTATTCCTGACACCACTTTGGAAACAGATTTTTTTATTTTTCTTTGGAGGGTTAATTTGTCTGGCCCAATAACATGTTGAGAGACTGAAATATTTTGTCTTGGCTTTCCCAGACTTGGTTCAGCAGTTTGTCTTTTGCCCAGAAAGGTGGATGTTGCAAAGCTCTGTTGTTTTATTTCTTGACTAACAGAGTGGACAAAGTGATTTTGGAAGGTGTGAACTGCTCTGGAAGTTCCTCCATCTCTCTCATCTGAGACTTTTCCTTCCAGCTGACAATTTTCTCAGTGTTTCCCCCATTTCCTTCTTCTCCAGTTTGCTTGGAGCAGTGGTGTGAGTCCAGCACTGAGCCAGGGGAGCTGTGCCTGGAGTCATTGCTGTGTTTGAAGGAAACCTCCTGAGTTTTGGTACCTCTGAGGGTGGGGGAAGCCTTCCAAGGCATCCTGGTGTGAGACAGGGAGATTTTGGGGGTGTGCACTGTGTTAACCATTGTGCTGGAGACCACAGGTGGTCAGTGCTTATCTTGTAAAGACAATTTGTTCATGGCATTAGCAAGAGCTCTTTACCTTTTTGAAAAAGGAGAACAAAAAGGTTGATAGAATTCCATCTATTCAAGCAATGCATGACAGGGGAATTAGGGATGAGAATAAAATGGCATTTCACTTATTTGAGGTTGTCCAGCCTGGGTAAGAGAATGTTCTGGCGAGATCTTAAAGCCCCTTCCAGTGCCTGACGGGGCTCCAAGAGAGCTGGAGAGGGACCTGGGACAAGGGATGGAGCGACAGGACAAGGGGAATGGCCTTAGGCTGAAGGAGGGCAGGGACAGATGGGATATTGGGAAGGAATCCTTCCCTGGGAGGGTGGGCAGGCCCTGGCACAGGTTGGGCAGAGAAGCTGTGGCTGCCCCATCCCTGGGAGTGTCCAAGGCCAGGTTGGATGGGGCTTGGAGCCACCTGGGCTGGTGGGAGGTGTCCCTGCCCATGGCAGGGGGTGGCACTGAAGGAGCTTTAAGGTCCCTTCCAACCCAAACCATTCTGGGATTAGTGGCATTGGTAACAGGAATTGCATAAATCCAACACTCAGCCCAAGAGCTGCAACCGCTTTGAGCCACCAAGTGTTTTACAAAATAAAATTCAGTTTCTCTAAGATGCCCTTAAGAAGCAACTTTTGTATTGAAAGAGTAAATATAAAATGGTAAACAAGGAAACACCGAGCCAAAAATAACTTGAAATGAATAAACCCAGACCCTAATTTTTCTTTTTGCTTTTACTTTATACTTAATACTTGCTCTGACATTTTAGATGACTCTAAAAGGGATTCATGCTGCAGCTACAATTCCTCAGCATTAAAAAAACCCCAAAGATTAATGAGGAAACAATGAAAATAACCTTCAGAAAGAGTTACTCTGTAAGTCCACATTTGCATAGAATGAAATTGGTATTATGTCCTGTATTCAGAGCAAAAAGATTTCCTTAGTAAACATCTATGAATAAAAAGCAGAGTTTAAAGCCTGTTCTGATCCCAATCAAATTGCACAACATCTGTGTTCTCATCAGAAGACAAGAATAGCAGTCAGGCAGACTGCACGTGGGTGCTGCTGAGGCCCTGGGAATGCAGTGAACTTGTTGAGGTTGGGGAAGGGGTTGGTTAATGCAGCTTTTGGGGAGGATTGGGAGTTTTTATTTTGATAGATGAACTCCTCAAGGCTGTGCTAATTATCAAAATGCAGTATTTTCCATCTTTATTTTGGGATGTCAGTATAGGAAAAAAAAGCCACATTGCACCATGAGAATGTCATTGATTGTTGCCTTCCACCTTTTAGAGAGGAAAAAATGATCTGTTTGGACAGCAGTAAGTTAAGTGAGTTCTTACAGCTGGTTAAAATTACCTGGAACCTTCAACATTTTCTCTCTGATAATAAGGAACTTCAAATCCTCTCTACAATTTGTGTTCTTGGCACAGTTACAGAAAAAAAGCAAAAAAAAAAAGGCAAAAAAATTTGTAGCACACCCCCAAAATCTCCCTGTCTCAAACCAGGATGCCTTGGAAGGCTTTCCCCACCCTCAGAGGTACCAAAACTCAGGAGGTTTCCTTCAAACACAGCAATGACTCCAGGCACAGCTCCCCTGGCTCAGTGCTGGACTCACACCACTGCTCCAAGCAAACTGGAGAAGAAGGAAATGGGGGAAACACTGAGAAAATTGCCAGCTGGAAGGAAAAGTCTCAGATGAGAGAGATGGAGGAACTTCCAGAGCAGTTCACACCTTCCAAAATCACTTTGTCCACTCTGTTAGTCAAGAAATAAAACAACAGAGCTTTGCAACATCCACCTTTCTGGGCAAAAGACAAACTGCTGAACCAAGTCTGGGAAAGCCAAGACAAATATTTCAGTCTCCCAACATGTTACTATGCTACTTCTGTTACTATGTCAGATGACTTCAGTACATTTATATTTCCATGCACATTTATATTATTATAACATACAAGCTGAATCAAGAGTAGATGTTTTAATCAAGACAGGCATTTCCCGTGATGGAGCTGAGCCCATTTCCTTCTGTTTTTCCTTTCCTCACAAATAGCTGTGCTTGGCAAACTGGGGCAAACTTTGTCCCAGGTAAAGTGAAACCAAGTGAGTCACCTGGAAATATTCCCCTGATGTCTTGCTTGAAACCAACTGTACAAGAGGGAGTTACCTGGTTTGAGTCTGGAGGGCTCTCTGGGAGTTCATCAGGGTTTGCTTCCCTGTCTGGAGGCAGGAACAAGGACAATGCCAGATGTGTGCCTGAATTTGCTCTTGGGGAAGAGGTTTGGGAACTCCCAGGTGTCCCATTCTGGGGCTGTGCCAGCCCTTGGGCACAGAGAGTTTGGTCTGAACTCCACCTCCAGCAATCTCTTTGGATCCAGTTTTCAAATTTCTCTTCCAGTGTCCCAAGATAGCTTCAAATTTTGATCTTGCTTTTCAGAGCTATTTTTACTTTTTTCATCGTCATCTTCTGCATATTTTTGTAAGTCTGGTGTATAATTCATCTTCTAAAAAATTGCTGAAGATATTAAAGAACATAGGACTGTACTTGAAACGTCCTTCAGGTTGAAAGAGAACGTTTTAAAAACTACCCCTTGTGCCTTTTTACCTAATTGCAAAGCTTAGTTCACTTTTCCTGAAGAAAATGCACATCACTGGCAGAAACCTCAGTGAAGTCATTTCCTACTTATGCACTGCCCTCGTTGCTCTGTCAGAGATGGAAATGAGGTTGATTTGACACAATTTGCACTTGACAAATTCGTGCTGGCTGTTTGCTCCCCATTTATTATCCCCCTAGGGGCCTGTAAATTGATTCATCATATGTTCTGATGCTTTCCTGGGTAGCAAAGTTAAGTTTCCTGATCTCTAATTCCTTGACTCCTCCTTCCTCTGATTTTTGAGACAGTCCTTGTGTAGCCCTTAGGGGCATCCTGAGTCCTCTGACAGTTTGGAGGTTTTTTACTGGTAGTTCTGAAGATAATTAAAAGTAATTTTTACCTAGCCCTGCTGAATTAAATAATTCATATAAACCTAATATTCTGTACCCTCTCCTGGATTAAGAGCTGACTGGAGGGCCCAGAGAGTGCTGGTGAATGGAGCTGCATCCAGCTGGTCACCAGTGGTGTTCCCCAGGGGTCTGTGTTGGGTCCAGTCCTGTTTAATATCTTCATTGATGATGAGGGGATTGAGTCCATCATCAGGAAATTTGCTGATGACACCAAGTTGGGAGGGAGTGTCGACCTGCTGGAAGGCAGGAGGGCTCTGCAGAGGGATCTGGAGAGACTTGAGAGATGGGCTGATTGCAATGGGTTGGAGTTCAACAAGGCCAAGTGCAGGTCCTGCCCTTTGGCCACAACAACCCCCTGCAGCGCTCCAGGCTGGGCACAGAGTGGCTGGAGAGCAGCCAGGCAGAGGGACCTGGGGGGACTGAGGGACAGGAAGCTCAACAGGAGCCACCAGTGTGCCCAGGTGGCCAAGAAGGCCAATGGGATCCTGGCCTGGATCCAAACTAGCGTGGCCAGCAGGCCCAGGGCAGTGACCCTTCCCCTGGACTCTGCCTTGGGGAGGCCACACCTTGAGTGTTGTGTTCAGTTCTGGGCCCCTCAGTTGAGGCAAGAGCTTGAGGGGCTGGAGCGGGGCCAGAGAAGAGCAACGAGGCTGGAGAAGGGAGTGGAGCACAAGTGCTGTGGGGAGAGGCTGAGGGAGCTGGGGGTGTTTAGCCTGGAGAAGAGGAGGCTCAGAGGGGACCTCAGCACTGTCTGGAACTGCCTGAAGGGAAGTTCTGGCCAGGTGGGGGTTGGTCTCTTCTCCCAGGCACTCAGCAATAGGACAAGGGGGCACGATGGGCTCAAGCTCTGCCAGGGGAAATTGAAGTTGGAGAGCAGAAAAAAATTCTTTACAGAGAGAGTGCTCAGGCATTGGAATGGGCTGCCCAGAGAGGGGGTCGATTCCCCATCCCTGGAGGTTTTTAAGGTGAGCTTGGCCGTGGCACTGAGTGCCATGATCTGGTAAAGGGACTGGAGTTGGACCAAGGGTTGGACTCGATGATCTTGGAGGTCTTTTCCAACCCAATCCATTCTATGATTCTGTGATTCTATGATTCTATGATTCCCCCCTCATTTTTAGGTCTTGGTTAGCTGAGCTGAATACCTGGTCATGTCTAATATTTGGAAAGAATGACATTAAGGAGGTGTGAACATTTCTGACTGACATAAGGGATTATTTATCTTCCCTGTTAAACAGTCATTACTTCTTCACTCCTTGGCTTGTTTCCAGTATCCCCAGAATTTTCTAATGTTCATAAATTCAGGAGTTTTCAACTAATGGCACTTTCATAATTGAGGTAAGAATTGTTTCCCCTTCCACACTCTTAAAATGTAATGAGGGAGAGAGGAGGACAGAGTGGATCTTGACTGATGGCAGGGAAGCACAGAGTGGGAAAACTGGTGTCAGCTTTCTTTCCAGCCTGCAACTTTTGGAAGGTATTCAGAGCATTTCTCAGAGGTTCACAGCTGATGTACAGCCTGGGTAAAGTGGTCTGGTCCTAGCCAACTTTTTAATTAATAGAATTCCCAGTGGAATATGCTTTTTTGAATATTGAACATTGAGGAGGGAAGAGATGGAAGTGTTTTGAGAGCGTGGATTCCATGTCAGGAGGATTGTCCCTGGTTAAGGGTAGCCTGAAATAAATGGGATGTAACTAAAGAGGGGTCTGGGCACTGTGCTGAAATCTGGCAAAGACAACCCACAGAATGTACCTGGGGAATGGCTGTCAGGCCTGGGGCAGGAAAAACCTCTGGAGATACACTGAAGGAGAACTAAGGCAAGACATGGGGCAAGCAGTTGCCAAAACCAATTGACAGCCAAGTCTAGAACATCTGTAAGAATTGACTGTGCATAGTAATGAAGGGGAAAAGATGAGAAGTTAGATATGGAATGCTCTCCTGGAAGGTAGATCTCCATGGTTCTGGCAAAGGGCAAAACAGCAGGGGGAGGAGGAGGGGCTCAGTTGTAACATGGGGGCAAGAGAAGGGTTCTGGGAGCAAGCAGAGTTAAGCATAGAAATAACTGATCACCACTCCTGGATCTCTGCTATAGGTGCTTTCAAACAGTGTGTTGGACAAGTATTTGTCAGGAGTGGTTTCTTTTTGTGATACATCACCTCTTGCTTTTGAGGAGCAAGAAATAGCTCTGCAGTTCCCCTGGTTTTATTCTGTTCCTCTTAATTCACTCTTTATATTTTGGCAAACCTCTGTTGATCCTCAGATTCTGTTCTCTTAGGCTGCTTTTTCTTTCATTGACCAACAGGTTTTATTTGAAGGTATAAAATCCTCAAAAATAAAATAAATATAGTCAGACCACTGTTGTGCATCTTTATACAGAAATAAACCAAAATGAAATATGAATTTTTTTGTTAAATGTGTTATATGGGCAAAATTGCAGGGAAAAAAGGGGTCTCTTCTCCCAGGCCCTCAGCAATAGGACAAGGGGGCACGATGGGCTCAAGCTCTGCCAGGGGAAATTGAAGTTGGAGATCAGAAAGAAATTCTTTGCAGAGAGAGTGCTCAGGGATTGGAATGGGCTGCCCAGAGAGGGGGTGGATTCCCCATCCCTGGAGGTTTTTCAGCTGAGCTTGGCCGTGGCACTGAGTGCCATGAACTGGTAAAGGGACTGGAGTTGAACCAAGGGTTGGACTTGATGATCTCTGAGGTCTTTTCCAACCCAATCCATTCTATGATTCTGTGAAAGGAATGCACAGAATTGTCTGTGTCTGAATGACTTGTAATGAGAAACCTAAGTGCTTCTTGAGGTTAATTATTATATGATAATTGCTGAAGCAGGACTGAAATACACTGGATATTTCTTTTGGAGCCTCCTGATTTTGTGAACAAAAGGGTTTTAGACTCCTGATAGCTTGTAATCCAGAATTAATTGAAGAAAGGAAGGGCGGGCAGTTTTGCAAGTGAAATGCTGTCTAATGAACTTTAACTGCAGCTCTTAATTTCGTTTGTACTGGAGTGTGATTCAGCTGCATAAAAGTCCTAATGTTTCTCAATCAGCCCAATCTAGAGAGTGGGAGCAGTGAATTCTAACATGTGCAGTGAGGTATTGATTTATCAGGAAGCCTATTAGCAAATACATACTGGAAGAGAAGGCACTAATAGATCCTTTAACATAAACAGACCTGAAGGACATGGGGGGCTGAGTGACCCAAAACAGCACCAGCATCATCTATAAAATACCCTCATCTAGAGGGACCCACCAGGATCATTGAGCCCAACCCCTGGCCCTACCCAGGACACCCCAACAGTCCCACCCTGTCCCTGTCCCGTTGTCCAAACTCTCCTGGAGCTCTGGCAGCCTTGGGGCTGTCCCCACTGCTCTGGGGAGCCTGGTCAGTGCCCACCACCCTCTGGGGGAAGGACCTTTGCCTGATAACTATATATTTACCATAGAATCACAAAATATTCTGAGCTGGAAGGGACCCACCAGGGTCACTGAGTCCAACTCTTCAAGTGAATGGCCCATGTGGGGGTCAGAGAATGATCACAAGCATGTCTAATGAACTATGGTTATATACAAAATTTTCCTTGATCTGCTGATTGTTTGGGTTTGCTTTCAAAAGGCTGAATTGTGTGTCTGGGGTTGAAAGACTCAGACAAACTGCAGTAGGTTTATATAAAAGTCTGTCTGAGGTAAAGGCTCATGTGCAAATGCCACTTTTAGTGTTTTCCAGCTTTGTGAGTGTGCTGCTTTTTCCTCCTCTTTCTTCTTTCTCAGTTAAACATTCCAGACACCAAATAACCTTGTCTTGGAACAAAATGTTAGCAGTGTTAGATTTATGGGCAGGAACCCTGAATGAGGCAGCTGGGGCATCAAATTTTAGGATGTTGGGGTTTATACAGTTGGGTTGTACTTCTTTCTTGTACTATTTAAGATGTTTTCCTGTGGTGGTGTCCAGTGTATTTAGATCTAAATTGGCTGATTCTGGGATTCACAGTATTTATTTTTATACAAGTTGTGGCTCACTAATTTATTTCTTTTTCCAAACCAGCTTAGCTTACATGTTTCTTTTAATGTCATTGCTATGAACATATGAAGATGGAACCAGGCACTCCACTGCTTGTGCAACCTGTTTCTCTCAGGCTGGCAATAGGATTAAGAACAGATTTATGCCCTAAAAGCAAAGTTCCAAAATGAAAATGGAGGGGAAAGGGTTCAGGTCAGAATGGAGTCTCTGCAGATTGAATTGATTCTTGGGTTAGATTTTGTTCCAGGGCACAGTTTGACTCATCTTTAAGATACAAACATTAAGTTCCTGTGAGAGGTGAGGGTGTCCAGGCTGTGGCACATCAGCAGGACGGAGCTGTCCGTGGTACCTGCCACGCTGGTGTCGTATTCCTGCTCTGTTAATGAATTATCTCTGTGTTATCTGGGCATTACTTTAGCATAAAGGAAAAAACAATGCTCACCTCATTCTGATGGATTTTAGGCATTTGGCAAAGGTAAAAATAAGGCTCAGATTTTTTACTTTTTAGCAGTAGTGATTTGTGTTTATATCTGTTTTTATTCTGCTGATATAAAGCTGAATACCTGTAGTATTCTATACTGTGGTCAGCATTGTACAGTGCTTTTATTTCCTCTTGCCTTTTAGCCTGGAAGGGCTTGGCATCAGGAAATTTTGGGCATGGGTTTCTTTTGGTGATCTGCACTGCAGGAACCAGCAGTGACCGTGGCATTGCTACATGCTCTGGAGATTAAACAAATAGGCCTGTGCTGGTAAATGGGATGGAGAAATGAACCCAACATGAAAGAGATTATAAGTCAGAGTTACAATTAAAAAAAAAATTACGATAAATGCAATGGCACAAAGAGAAATTGGGTTTAACCCCCAAGCCCAGCAGTGTAACCCACCCCTTGGGGCACAAACACAGGGGGGTTTGGTGGCCCCTGTGCTGAGCCTCACGTGGTTCCTCTGAGTCCAAAGGAAAAGGAAGGGACAAACCTGTTGGTGCAGATGATGGCACAGTCTGGTTGAGAGTGGGGGGCTCCTCCTGTCGAGGTTCTGCTCCTCCTCTGGATCTGATGAGGGGTCCCAGAGGTCTTCAAACCCCAAGATTGTCTCCCCTCAGGTTTGGGTGGGAGCCCCCAGTGCCTCCCCCAGGGCAGGGAGTTCCACACTGGGGGATCTGACTCTGGCAGTCAGGGGGGATTTTGGAATCATTGCTGGCCCCTGAGCAGAGCTGAGCCCTCAGGTGGGTGTGGAGGTGCCAAGGAGTCCCTGCAGGGCAGTTCTCCCAGCTCCTCTGCCAGGCTTCTTTCCCAGCCAGCTCCCAGCCTGAGGGCTCAGCTGTGCCCTGGGCAGCTGCTGCCAATGGGCCATTGGGAACAGTTGCTGGGCAATGGCCCAGAGGGTTTAGAATGCCCAGCTTTGGTCACACCCACACAGGGACAAACTGGTCCCACCTGCTCAACTGGCACAAGGCATTACAGTATGGAAATGCCTGGACAGTGCTGATGGAGTGATTATTCTGGAATGTGAGAAATACTGGGTTTGTTTCTTTAGCAATCTGAGTCTCCAAGGCAAAGGGCAGGAAAAAGGGGTGTCTTCAGTTGCCCAGGGAGGTGGTGGAGTCCCTGTCTCTGCAAGTGGTCAAGAGGTGTGTGGATGTGGGACTCCCTTGAGGACATGGCTTAGTGGTGCTTATGATGGACTCAGTCACCATGAAGGTCTCTTCTAGCCTTGGTGGGATTCTGTGGGATCCTGTGGAAGGTGATGGTCCATCCAAGGGAGGGGGGGTCTGTGTTTCTGCCGAGATGCCTAGAGCAGCCTCCATGGGTACAGGCTCCTGGTCTTTCAGGGCACATTCACATTTGCTGTTTGAAGGGACAAAGCTAGAACAGTGTTGCTTGCAGCAAACAGTCTTTCTTTTTTTGGGTTGTTTCAGTAAAAGTTGTAGAATGTAAAACAATAAAATAAAGGCTGAACTATACATGGGGTTTATTCTGGTGCCAGGTCTTGGCAGCAAAAATTCAGTGTTCCAGAGATGTGGTGGGCAGCCTTATCTTGAAGGAAAAAATTTGCTTTGAATTCTTTATAAGAGAAGCTGGGGCTGCCCCATCCCTGAAAGTGCCCAAGGCTGGGCTGGACAGGGCTTGAAGCAACCTGGGCTGGTGAAATGTGCCCCTGCCCAGGGCAGGGAGTTTGGACTGAGAAGATTCATAAGGTCCCCTCTAACTTAAACCATTCTGTGAGTCTGTGAATAAAAAAAAAATCCTTTCTTTGTCTTTAAAAGGAATTTAAACTTAGTCAGCTCAACTGTTAGCTTAGAACCTAAATTGGCAAGTTGCATAACAAACGCTGTTGGGTCTCAGGGCTCCAGTCCTTAGGTTGGCTTTCAAAGTGGCAAAATAACTCCCTTGCAACTTGAAAATGAGGACAGGATGCTTGCTTTGGAAATGGTAGAGCACATGAGATTTTTTTATTAACTTCATGGGTTTTTCCCCTGTATCATATTATGAAGTGAAATGTTCTCACGACGGAGATGCATTCAGTGAAAGTGGTTTTTGAGTTCTTCTTCAAATAGAATATTGAAGGCAAAAAAGATAATCTATTTGGAGGCAGGTACTGACATTTTATTTGAAAAGAAGTAATTCTTTTCAGTCTCACTGGGCTGGAAGTCATTAATGCTGTTCTCCATTACAAACCCCAAACTATTTTTCTGAGATCTTACTTAGTGTAAGACAGTCTCGTTCAAGACCTTGAGCTGTCTCTGCAGCTGCTTAGGGATGGATTTTAGGGTTTCAGGGATGTCTGTCAGTGAGTAAAGCTGAAAGATTTGCTGAGAAGAAAAGCTGAATCTTTTTGCTCACAATGGGTGCTCCTCTCCCCTTCTGCTGTGCCAGTGGCAGCCCATCACAGCCATCCCATAATGATGCCCATTTTGGCAGTCTTGGAGGGTGCCATCTCACCATCCCAGCCCCTTCCTGGCTTATCTTAGGAATGGATTTCATGACAAATTTGAACACAGGTCCTGAGATACTTCAGTGGCCATTTGTTCCCACCTTCTATTTTCTGCTTTTCAAACCCCACACAGGTTTCCCTCTTATTTTGGGAAAGCTGTCAAAGGCATTTAAGATTTTAAGTAAGGTAGGAATAATATAATGGATCTTTCCAGTGATACTTGGCTGACTAAATTTGAGGGTATAACTATTTGGAAATACTTTGAAGCACCTAATTTTAAAATGAAGAATAATCACTCCAAACGCTTCATGTTTTGAGGGTATCCAAGTTTAGAAATTTAGATATAATGTTTAGATCTCTTTTCAACGCTGCAAGAAAAACTGTGGAAAAGCTGTGGGCAAGTGGAGAAGTTGTCCTCAGGGGGACAGCTGTGTTGAATATTTGCAGGAGCTCTTCAGCATTCTTAGGTTTAGCAGTGGATACCGTGTAGATGAAAGGTTTGCCAGAGGTGCAATCTCTAACCTTACCAGTCAATAACACCAGGTCTGTGCAGCAGTGACATTTGGGCTTGAGAAGCACAGTTTGTTCATGTTTTCATGTTTGACATCGACTTAAAGGAGTACATGGCAAGAGATTGAATTATTTAAACCCAGATATGTTATCTGCAATCCCATCCTTTAGCCCTTTATGCCCTCACAGCAACGCTGAAATGCAGACATGTCTTTCACCAGCAAATCTTCTTTTCCTACTGCATGATTTATTTAAGTAGTTGGAGAGTTCTTCTCACAGTGCAAAAGTGAGGAACCAGAAACCCACTGAGTGTGGTGAAAATAAAACTTTGATTATGTTGCTGTGGACCACATATCCAATATTTGGCTTGTGCTGCTGAAGCAGTTGCTGTGAGGAAGTTTAGTTGGTTTTTTTATATTGTATTGTCCTCCAGACCACACCTTACCAACACTTCTTGAACTGGAGAGTAAAGTCCTTTAGACTTCTAGTCTTTCTCATCTTTTTTAAACAGAACCAAACACAAAAGAAAAAGGTGTGCTGCTTTACAAGAGAGTGTTCCTCCTTACTAAGGAAGGGGAAAACCATGCCCAAATCTTTATACAAAAGTAACCCCCCTTTCTCTGCTCAGTTTAGCTGAGCATTGCAGTCCAGAGGCACAACACAGTCCAGTTTTGTCAGGCTAATCCCAACTGCAGCCCTGGATCATAAAACACTTAAAAACTGCTCATAATTTCTGCCCACCCTTGTTCTTTAGCTGGGGTAGTAACCCCACACAGAGACTCTGGCTGTGTGTATGTTGCCAACAGACTTTCCTTAAAAAAAAAAAAAGGAATAAGGAAAAGCATCCCTGGGAAACTGGCTGAGAGTGGCTGTTTCTTTAAAGGAAACAAGATCTCAGCTAGGCAGTGTTAGGGTAGTTGTTGGCTTTGATGATCTAAGAGATCTTTTCCAACCTAAATAATTCCGTGACTCTGAGTTGTGGTAGCAAAGGACTTGTCATAAGTTAAAAGGGGAAACTGCCAAAAAATAAATCCAAACATTGAAACAAATAAATTTGTGTCCTAGTTCAGCAGGAGGGACCAGCTAACCCTGTGTGGGGGTGATCAAACCTGTGTATTCTACCCCCTCTATTCATTCCCCAAGGTCAATGGGCCATTAGCAGCAGCTGCCCAGGGAGTCATTGGCACCTTCACACCCAGCCTGAGGGGGTGTGGCTGCCAATGGGCCATCAACAGTTCAACACCCCCTGGCTCCCAGAGTTAATCACCCATTGTGTGAGTCCCCGCCCAGGGGGAGGGACTGAGAGCTCCCTGAGGGTACATAAGGGGTGGGTAAGAAGACTTTGGGAACTTCTTGTTGGATCCAGAGCAGCAGGACCTCGACAGGAGGAGATCACCACTCTCACCCAGACCACAGCCCTCGTCTGCACCAACAGGTTTTTCATTTCCTTTTGCTCTGGACTTGGGGGAGCTACAGGGGTCTCAGCACAAGGGCAAACAAACCCCCTTGGGTTTGTGCCCCAGGACACTGGGTTATACTGCTGGGGTTTGTGAGTTGAAAGCAATCTCCCTTGTGTGTCAGTGTTGTTATTGTAATATTATTATTAAATTTTAGCTCTGACTTATAATCTCTCTCATGGTGAGTTCATTTCCCCTGCTGGTTCACCTTCAAACCAGCACAATTTTCAGGTTAACACCAAATCTTCCTAAAACTTAAAATAAGAAAAAAATGAAAAAAGGGAAGAGCAGGTTATAACCATGGGTGAGGACAAACTCTATCTTGCTAATTGGTGGTACCATAATTGAAACTGGGAGCAAGTTCTGCTATTCCCAGAGCCCTAAAATGTGTGTTATGACCAGGATTCAATGTATGTTGAGAAAGTAGTTTTATAAGTTTGTGCCTAAAAGCTTTTTCCCAAAGCTCAGCTGGAAAGCAGATTAATCTCTTGAGTTCTGACTGATCCCAAGCCCTGTCTTTCCAAGGTTGGAGCAGCTCTTAGGGAAGGGCAGGGGATTTTATGGCCTTCAGGTGAATTTTGGTCAGAAAGAAGAGCTGAAATGCATCTTTGGAGTTACTGGGAGGTGGATGGGGAAAGGATGGAGCCTGCAAACATTTTTTGTAGCAGAAACTGGGGCTTGGACTGGTTTGAAGGAAGTGTTGGAACAGTGGTGGGCTTCACTTCCAGGAGATACAGTGGGAATGTTGGCACTGGGGTGTTTGGACACTCCCCTCTGGGTATGGCACCTGTCCAGAGGGAGAGATGGGAGTGTGCTTTGGGTCACTTGGTGTGTGCTGATGGGGGGACCTCACCCCCTCCTTCCTGAGAAGACAGAAGGGCTCTCCTGCCAGAACTCCACAGAGGGAACACACTTGGACCTCTGTTCTGACCAGGACAGAACTCTCCCAATACCAATTTAGGTCTTTCTCTCATCAGCATCACTACTCATTATGAAAGTTTCCTCCATGTTCTTGCAATGTAAATAATTTTTCTCTCCCCTGAGGTTTCCAGACCCTTCCCCACAGGCTTTTTCCAGGGCTGTCTCGAAGAGCTGTTTGTGTTCCTGCTCCCAAATTCCAGTGTGGAACAGCCTGGGAGCAGTGTGGCAGCCCAGGCTCTGCCCTGTCCTTCTCTCAGGCACTGCCAGGGCATGGAGTGGAGCTGTGCTTTTGTTTGATGTTTTTGGTGGAGGGTTCTGACCTGAGTGTCCCACATTGTTCTGTACTGTAAGACAAAAATTGTTATCTAGGAAAAGAATCTTGCACAAAATCATTCCTACACTTGCAGTATGTTTTTATATCTTTCTCAATTCTTTTGGAAAACCTGAATGGTGATACAGAGGAGAAAAATACTGTACTTTAGGGAATTAAAAAATTCAGAGGCAAAGGAAAACCATGTCCTTCCAGTGGGAGGAGAAGCACTAACACAGAGCTGGGAGTACAGTTGTCCCAAAGGATTGACTTAGTTTAGGGTTTTGAAAAGAGGGATCAAAATATAATTCCAAACCAAGCAGGATGTTTTGGTTCCCTTGCAGAGAACACAACAGTGAAACAGAGGTGAGCTGTGAAGATGGCACTGATGGCTCAGCAGGGCCAAGGAACCTGTTGGCACACTGGCAGTTCTTTAATTAGGCTTTAAGGCTGTTTGGCAGCGCTGGGTCTGGGTCAATGTGGGCATTTCAGAGGATTGCAGCTTAAGCTGCTGAAGCTCTTGGACTAAATCTTTTCCAAATAAATCTCAGTTTGAAGTATTCTGGACCTGCCTTTGTTTTGGAACAATGTGTATTGTTGTCCAGATCTTGGCAATGTAACATGTCAAAGGGAGAGACCAGAAGGGCCCAGAGGGTTTGCTTTGGAAAGGTTGTACCACCTGGTTAAGGGTTTATCATCAGTGCTCTGCAGAAAGCCAAGCCCTTGCCCTCTGGGTGCCACTTACAGGTCCCTTTGCTGGGTTTGGCTGGTCCTTGGTGGAATTTTCAAATGGTCTTCCCAGGCCTTTAAGTGACTTCAGCTCAATTTTGGCCACCTTGGCCTTCTGAGAGTTGCTCCCCATTGCTCAGCCTTCAGTCAGAGTTGGGGTTGGCACCTACAGAAACACCTGCACCATTTCCAGAGACTTTTGTCATTCTAAAGATTTTTCATGAAGGAAAACGTAGAAGTTCTGCATTTTGCTAAAAATATGCTAATAAGGCATCTATGTATAGACAGATAATAGCAATTATTTATTGTTCCAGTAATTTTTAAAAAGTATTCTTTTAAAAGAAGCTGTTTACTAAACTGATGCCTTGTCTGCCAGAAGGAAACTGCTGGAAGGGTGTTTGGTCTGATTTGTTACCTGGTTTGGTTATTACTTCTCTTGAGGGGGGCTGAGAGGTTTCCTCATTTGCAGACAGGTTTAAAAATGATTATTATAAATATTATTATTTATTAACCAGGTAGTATGAGTCATAGTGGGAACCCCTGGAGGCCCTTTTTATAAACTGTGCCCCTTTTTGTATGAAACTTTGCACAAACCAGTAAGGCTGTAAAATAAAGATCTCCTGGAAACTCAGCAGGTTTTTCATCCTTTTTTTCAGCAGAACACTCTGTGTGTGTACCTTGTGAAGCATGAAGAAGGGGGAAAAGAAAGTAACAGCAAAAAGCACTGTTACATTTCATGCTATTTCTCCTGAGATCTATGGATCCATGATTAAAAATTTAATCTTTTTTCCTTTTGTTTCTTTTTTTCTTTTTTCTCTTTTTTTTTTTTTTTTTGTTTGGTTTGGTTTGGTTTTCCTTCAGTCTGAATATTTTGATAATTTTGTTGTTGTGGGGGGAGAAAAGAGACATCTCAATTAAAAGAAAGGGACCACTTACTAATTTTATAACAATCATTTTTGGGTTTGTTTTATAATTTCCAAGAGATATTGTTTCTTTTCACCCCCTGTAGCAAGAGGCTGCTTATGATAACAAGGCTGGAGAAGGGACTGGAGCACAAGTGCTGTGGGGAGAGGCTGAGGGAGCTGGGGGTGTTCAGCCTGGAGAAGAGGAGGCTCAGAGGTGACCTCAGCACTGTCTGGAACTGCCTGAAGGGAAGTTGTGGCCAGGTGGGGGTTGGTCTCTTCTCCCAGGCACTCAGCAATAGGACAAGGGGGCACGATGGGCTCAAGCTCTGCCAAGGGAAATTGAAGTTGGAGAGCAGAAAAAACTTCTTTGCAGAGAGAGTGCTCAGGGATTGGAATGGGCTGCCCAGAGAGGGGGTGGATTCCCCATCCCTGGAGGTTTTTCAGCTGAGCTTGGCCGTGGCACTGAGTGCCATGATCTGGTAAAGGGAGTGGAGTTGGACCAAGGGTTGGACTTGATGATCTCGGAGGTCTTTTCCAACCCAATCGATTCTATGATTCTGTGATTCTATAAGTGGAATTTTTTGGAGGTAAAAGCTCCTCTGACTCCCAGCAGCCTCTGTGTCTTTCCTGTACAGCCCAGTGTGTCCCAGCTGTGATGTGGCATCTGTGAGTGATGGAGTTTGTGCTTCTGTATCTTTGTTAATGAGTGTAGGATGGAACCCACAGCTCAGGGAGGTCTCATTTCTGGATTCTCTGCACCCATGGACAGGAAGCTGTAGCAGACTGAATGTGACCCATTAGTTGGTGTGTGTGGCAGCAACACATTTCTTTTTGCTTCTGAAAAAGGAGTTTGTCTTCCATTTGAGGGCTGTAAAAGGAGATAATTTGTTTTGGCTGGAGGGGGAAGTCTGACTCCTGATCGTTGCTGCTGCACTGATGTGCTTGGCATCATTCTTAGTCATGCAATTATTTTACCTTTTCCCTGGAACCCTCAATTCTGTGTCACTGGTAATAACCAAATGTGAAAATCTGGACAATAAAACTTCAGAAAAATCTTCAGTTGAGCATTCAAATAAGGGAGACTTAAAGATCTGATCTAATTTTGCCAAATTCTGATATATTTTTTCCTATGTAATTGATGTGACTTGACAGTTAATAATATGGGGTTGTTGGGATTTGAACCAAGGAAAAGGAAATTTTTTTAGACTGGAAAAACAGGCCATTCAAATATACCCCTGAAGCTGTATGGGCTCAGTTTCTGTAGGTACACAGCACATGTCTCAGGCTTCAACAGGACTTGTGCTCACTCTGCTCATCTCAAAGCTGATTTAATAAGATGGTTTCTGTGCAGTTTCTTCCCCTGTGGTCTGCCTGGTTTTGTTCCCTCCTGCTTTCCCAGTTTAGTGCATCTGTGCAAATATGGCTTATGTGATCATGCAGCCTCTTGTGCCTCCTTATCTGGTGTCATTTCTCTCCTCACACTAACAGGTTTTGAATATGTTGAACAGTTCCAACCAGAACTGACAGAAAGGTAGAAATCTAAAACAGATTTACTGTGTTTTATGAGAGAAGACAGGAGGGCAAAGGAGGATGCTATCAGAGTCCCAGCTGATTTCACACTCAGTCCTTAGCTGTTTCCACTCTTGCACATGCAGCTGGTTTAGTGCCACATAACCCAGTGCCAAATTTCATGCTCAGTAATCTCTGAGAAACAATTTCTCACTGTGACTATCACTGCCTTGTTTTGGCAAGTCCTGAAACCCTGCACTGTTGGTACAATGGTCAGACTCTGATGTTGTGCTTAGGCCAAGGCAGTTCCTCTGGGGGCCTGATAGAACTGCTCCCAGGGAGGGAGGACATCCCTGTGCTCAAGGGCTCGGGGTCTCCTCCAGGAGTGTGACCCATGTGCAACAGGAAACTTGGCACACCCAGAGCCAGCTGAACTGGGGCCCTTCTGCAGCCAGAAGGACCTGGCTGGGCATCACTTTGCAGACCTTGTGGTTGTCACTTTGTTCAGAGAGAAGTTTTGAGGGGGGGAAGGACCCTGCAGGGCAGGAATCTGCAGTGGTGCCATCCCATTAGTCTCTGCCTTGGTAAGCTGCAAATTATCTGTGGTCATACGTACTAACACTGAAATACAGGATTTATCCTCTCTCTTTCTCTCTGCTTGTGAATCCCAAGCCTGATTGACTGAGCACTGGGTTACAGCTCTCTCTCCCTGCCCTGACTTGCTGTTGTAAAAACTGTTCTTCTGTGGGGAAGAACCATGCTCAGCATGTGTGTTTGATCTCTGAGATCCCAAAGGTGAAGTTAACAAGTGTAATTTATCCTTTTGACCAGTGGATTCTCTATTTTAACCACTGTGATGAACCAGAGAGGTTTGTATAAATGTTGCCATAGGACACGGAGTTCATTCCAGCTCCACAGGCCATAAATGCAGAACTGTGGATGCCTTCAGTGCCCTGTGGCTGGAGCTGCAGAAGTGCCTCCAGCAGATAATGTTGTGGAGCTGCAGAAGTGCCTCCAGCAGATAATGTTGTGGAGCTGCAGAAGTGCCTCCAGCAGATAATGTTGTGGAGCTGCAGAAGTGCCTCCAGCAGATAATGTTGTGGCTCTCCCTGACTGCTTGTCCCTGTCTCAGGCAGTGGGATTTTTTCATTGCAATGAGAGAGATGACCTTTTAATCACAGAATCACAGAATCATAGAATTGACTGTGTTGGAAAAGACCTCCCAGATCATCGAGTCCAACCCTTGGTCCAACTCCAGTCCCTTTACCAGATCATGGCACTCAGTGCCACGGCCAAGCTCAGCTGAAAAACCTCCAGGGATGGGGAATCCACCCCCTCTCTGGGCAGCCCATTCCAATGCCTGAGCACTCTCTCTGCAAACAATTTCTTTCTGCTCTCCAACTTCAATTTCCCCTGGCAGAGCTTGAGCCCATCGTGCCCCCTTGTCCTATTGCTGAGTGCCTGGGAGAAGAGACCAACCCCCACCTGGCCAGAACTTCCCTTCAGGCAGTTCCAGACAGTGCTGAGGTCACCTCTGAGCCTCCTCTTCTCCAGGCTGAACACCCCCAGCTCCCTCAGCCTCTCCCCACAGCACTTGTGCTCCAGTCCCTTCTCCAGCCTCGTTGCTCTTCTCTTCTCAGTGGGTTTGGAAGAGACCTCTGAGATCATCAAGTCCAACCCTTGATCCAACCCCACTGGGATCACTCTGGCACTCCGTGCCCTGGGCTGGTGATCACAGTGGGGTTGGATCAAGACATGTTGGATTCTCTGCCCCTGGAGGTGTTTCAGAGGACATCCAGTCCCTTCTCCAGCCTCGTTGCTCTTCTCTGGCCCCGCTCCAGCCCCTCAATCTCTTGCCTCAACTGAGGGGCCCAGAACTGAACACAACACTCAAGGTGTGGCCTCCCCAAGGCAGAGTCCAGGGGAAGGGTCACTGCCCTGGGCCTGCTGGCCACGCTAGTTTGGATCCAGGCCAGGATCCCATCGGCCTTCTTCATAATCTCCACCACTGTCTAAACAGGCATTCCCTAAGCACATTTGGGAAGGATCCTTCCTTATGGACACATCCCTCAAGCACTGACCATTTCAATGGTAATAAAGTGGGGCTGGTTTTTATGATCTCTTAGACATCTGCTAGTCTGCAGAGTTTTGATTGCTGCTTGTTTGAAATGAGCCATTTTGGGAGGCAAAAGTCTCTTTCACCCCTTTGCACAGAGGAATTGATACTACAGCATTTCCATCATTAGATGTCTGTTTTTATTGGATGATTGTGCTTTTTATGCTGAATGCATTCTGCTGAAAATTTCCATTTACTGCACCTGGGGAGGTTGCAGCAAAGATAGGAAAAATTGTTCTCACCTATCTGAAAAATGAAGTTATTTTCTTGTAATGCTTAGTGACCAAAAAAGTCTTGTTAGATCATTTTCATAGGAATTTTCAGCCAGGAAAAATTCAGAGAGCTGGATGCAGTGAATGACAAGTCTGTTTCTGGAGCAGCCTTTAACTTTTTGTTTTGAAATTTATTTTATTTGAGGAATCACTTAGAGCACTTTGGATCATACTTTTCCATAGTAAATAATGCATTTTATTTTCTGAATTTAATAGTGGGGTAGTTTTACAGTAAATTTAGATGGTGTTGCTTTGTATTTTAATTTTCCTCTCAGCCTTGATGAAATTAAAAACTTAATGGGACATCTTTTTCTTACTTTTTTTTAATGCCCATGGGCAACCTCTGGTTGGCTCCTTTCTGGACAATATGGTTAGAAATCCCTGGTTAGGTGCTGCCTCTGTTGGCTTCATCATTGTCTTCCTCCCTGCCAGGAGAGGGGAGCCAGGGGTGAGTCAGGCTCTGCTCCTGGGCACAGGGACAGGAGGAGAGGGCACAGCCTCGGGCTGGGCCAGGGCAGGGGCAGGGGGCACAGCAGCAGGAATTTCTGCCTGGAAAGGGTGGTCAGGCCTTGGCAGGGGCTGCCCAGGGAGGTTTGGAGTGCCCAGCCCTGGAGGTGCCCAAGGCAGGACTGGCCGTGGCACTCAGTGCTCTGGGCTGGGGGACAAGGTGGGCATCGGGCACAGGGTGCACTCGAAGGTCTTGGGATCTTTTCCAACCCTGATGATTCTGTGATTCTGCCTTCTCTGTCCTATGTTCTCATTTATTTTAATGAAACTTTCCACTGTGGACAAGCCCAGTGCTAAAACTCTCAGCACCTTTTCTCATCAGCAGCTTGCCAGTCTGCAGGAAGGAAAAGCAAAGAGCAGATTTCCTTTCCTTCTGCTGTTGCTACCTGGTGGCCTGTGGCACTGCATATCACAGCCTGTTGGTTTTCACCAGTGGAGTCCTTGATCATTCCTGTTAGTCTGTTTGCAGAAAGGGAGGCAAGTGCAATATTTTCATGCTGTGTGCAGTGTTTCAGATCCTTCAGCAATGTCTGGAGCTCCTGCCCAAGAGACATTTTCCCCACAGGCTGCAATGAGTAAGTGCCAGCATTGCTTGCTATTAATAATCACATGCAGGAATTAATCTTGGAGCTGCTACAGTTTGTTCATCCTGTTGTGTGCAGTAGGCAGACCTGGCACAGTTTAGGGAGGTTCTTCATCCATGTGCTGCCTGTGGGTACCAAAGGGAAGCCAAGGCCTCCCTGTGAGGTTTTGGGATGTTGGGAAAATCTGTATTTCCTCAATGTGGTGGAAAATAAGCACTCCAAAGACACTGTTTGAGTCCCAGCAGGGTGTGCAGGCAGAGCTGCAGCAGCATCTGCAGTGGAGTCAAAGATGACCCAACAGTCATCGATGCTGTTGCCTGGCTGGTGCATGAGGAGGGTGGGTGGGAGGTGGGATCAGCCCCAGGAACACCTTGTCCCACCTCCCTGGCAGAGCTGTCTGCTGGTGATTACACCTGGCTGCTTGGAACTAGCTGGGACACCAACAGGAATGTTGTAGTTCAGGTCTCTAGTCTCAGGTGGAGCATGGCTGTTGCTTGAATTAACTTCCAAAATTAGAGCTAAATTTCAATGTGTTAATTAATTGCAATTTTCTCTTGTTTGCATCACGCACAGCCATGAACACTCTCTGTGACAGTCACTGCTGAGGCCATTCCAGTAAGTGTGGAGAGACCCAGTTAGGAAATCTTGGGGTCTGATAGTGAGAATACATTATAAAGAAGTATCTTAATTTCCTGATTAGCAAGACAGGGTCGAGAGCTTTCTCAGAACCCCTCACAAACAAGGAGTCTTCAAACACTTTGTGAGGAGGGAATGAACACCAAACAGTTTTTTTGATGGAAGTCTTTGCATGTGTGTTTGATTTTCCAATATGTGCTCGCTTTAGGAAAGGTGATTAATTTTAAATAACGAGGACTGTGTGTCCATGGCATGAGGAGACCTGGGCTGGGGTAGCTTGTAGCTTCTCCTCAAGGACAGTCTCAGTGGCACTTTGAATTCCATTCTAAAGTACATGCAATTCCTGTCATTGCTCTCCTCACTGATTCAGATGAATTTGTGACAATTGTTCATTCCAAGGAGTTTTTAGTACCCTTAGAATTACACAATCCATCAGATGGACTCTACTCTCCAAAAGTGTGGATATCCATGTGCCTATTCTTAAAAAACCCCAACCAACCAAAATGCCCCACAGTAACATCAACCAACAGCAACAAACCAACCCTGCTGAAAACCTCAGCAAAATTAGGAGATCCCTTGCTGAAAATATTTGGGAATTGCACCTGTAATTTTAGAACATGATACTAAAACAAATTCCTGGTGTACACATAAAGTGTTAATGGGGCTTGGTGGAAAGCATTAGATGTTAATGATCTTCTGGGGAGGGTTTTTCCAGCAAAAATTAAAGACTTGAAATGACTTTTCATGGGTTCATAGGATTCACAATGGGAGGTTATTATTACTACTGCTAGTAGTGGTTATTATTTATCCCTGCCAAGCCTCCAAAGGCAGTTTGAAGGACCTAAAGAGCTGGAGAGGGACTTTGGACAGGGATCTGGAGTGCCAGGACAAGGGGAATGGCTTCCCACTGCCAGAGGGCAGGGTTAGATGGGATATTGGGAAGGAATCCTTCTCTGTGAGGGTGGGCAGGCCCTGGCACAGGTTGGGCAGAATTTTCCATTGTTCTCTGGTCTTTGTACATTGATTCTCCTCCCTGTACAGGCAGAATGTTCTGTTATTGTTCCAGTACTGGAGTTTAATTTATTTTTTTTTCTGTCAAGTGGATGGGAAAGGTTAAAAGGATGATTTGCGAAATCTGCCATCTTGGTATGAAGGTTCAATTTGAATTCCAGAGTTTGTTTCTGCCAACTGGGAAAATGTACCTTGGCTAACACAGGTACTGCCACGATCCTCTGTGTTTTCACTCAGGATAGGTGTGAAAGCAGCTGCAGAAGCACTGAAATGTGAAGGGCTCAGGCTCCCTCAGCCTTGAACAAATCAAAACTCTTGGCACTGAGATGGAGCTGTGAAGTTCCCCACAGCTGGGAGGTGCTTTCTGGTGTTCTTTGCCACTTCACAATTTCTTCCCAATGTCATATGAGTTTTAACAGCTTGGTTCCAGCAGGATTATGGCTATCAGGGTTTGGGCTGGGAGGAGGAGTGTGAAGCTCTGCAGTGCAGGTCAGGGCAGTTTCTCACGAGTGCCACAACTGGGCTCTTGAGATGGTGGATCTTCTCTTAACTATAAATGTGATTAAACCATGAAACAAATCAGTTTTCTTGTTTCAGCTCTTGTTTCCAGCTTTGGATCACCTTCTCTGGCCTGTCTTTTCCCCTTTGCTGCTCGCTGAGTTTTGTAAAAGGAGTTTTCTCCATTTCTCAGAGTCAAGATTAGCTGCTTCGAGGCTCTTCCTTATGAAAAGTTAATAATCTATTAATAGTCTTATTACCCAAAATGTATCAGTCTGAAAGGCTGAAGCAAATTTGTCTGTATTTTCTCTAGTGGTCTCACAAACAGACTTCTGAGAATACGTGTAATAATAATAAACACAGGGCAATATCAGCCTGGACTCAGAGGTGGTGACATTCCCTTATGAAATAATGGCAAGATCATTCTTAGGCTGGAGAATCTGCTTTGGGTTCCACCACTGCGATGAAAGAGGCACAGAAATGATTTGAGGGTGCTTGATTTGCAGCAGGATAAAAATGAGTTGTCCCTTTTGTTCAAAGAAAAAAGGCATGAAGTGATTTATTTCAGCTCCTGTATAAATACTGCGAGATGATGCCATGCCCAAGGACTCTTCCATCCAGGACATGAAGGCATAAGAAGGTCTGTTTAATGGATCTGTAGCCTGAGACACTCCAATTCCAATGAAACCTGAATTTTCACATGGTTATGCTTAAATAATCACTGACAGTTTAGCAAAGGAAGGCATATTAAGAAATTAAGATGTTCCTTGCTTCCCTCTTTCCCCCTCCCAGTGGATAACAGGAAGAAAGTCTGTCCCCAGAGTTGATGCAGGATAATAGGAAGAAAGTCTGTCCCCAGAGTTGATGCAGGATTATCAGGATTTCTACTTTAACCACCCAGGTTAAAGGTATCTCTGTGAGAAATAGGAAAACATAAATTAATTAAAAAAATAAGTTGATCCATTCATCAGCAGTTGGAGCAGTAGAAGTTTCCCAACATGCTCCATCTTTGTTATGATTCTTTTTAAACTGACTGTGTAGATCTTGTTTGGATCCTTTATGCAAAGTAGTTGAGGTGTTAGTTAATTTTTATGTATTTTGAGTAACAACAGAAAATAATATTGGCGTATTAAAATACTTGTGATTGAGTTAAGAAACAATAAAATCCAATAGAATAGAACAAAATTCTTCCTTTTATTCAGTGCTGGGAACATGGGGGGTAATTCCACCAAAGACTTTTGTGTTTCCAGGTTTTTATACTTAGTTACAACTGAAACCCCCTCCTCAAAGTCAAGCAGGATATTTTGGGTGACTTTTAACAGCTCCAATGGGCTGCTCTTAATTCTGCAGTTCTATATTTCCTTTTAACTAAACAATGTTACAGCTTCAAGCCTCAACCTGCACAGGTTTGCTGATTTATTTCTTACAGCTCAGTCTTTAATCTTATAAAGGTTTTGGTTTATTTCTTAAAGTTCAGCTTAAAGCTACAGGGTGAAATTCCTCTTTGTCTAAAGCTCTGCAGGGTTCAGGTCCCAGACAAACTAAGGTAAAAGCTAAAATCAAAAATTAATATAAAATACAAAGTTAGTACAGTTCAGATTGAAAATTAGTAAAGACTTTATGGTTTTATGGAGAAGGGACAAAATCCTTTTTCTTGAGGGGTGCCTGAATCAAGACACACCAAGTAGAAAGGTTCTGTTTGTGTGGGATGGAACATGATTTCTCACTGGCCTCAGGCAGGAAGGTGGGCAGGAACCTGCCCATGACAAACGTGTTCCTCTATCAGAATCCTGGAATGCCCCGAGCTGGAAGACTCTCCCATGGACTGTCCAAGAGCTCCCACAAATGTGAAGTGACCATGGCATGGTCAAGCTTTGGGTGTGTTCTCCAAGGAATTGGGCTGACGCCTTGGACAAGTAGAGGGAAGATTCTTTTCATTGCTCACACCCCAAGTCATGGGAGCAACAAACCATGAAGTGTCGTGGAACACAGGGAGATGTTTGCAGGACAGGCACAGAACAGCAGTGGTGTGTGAGAGGCAGGCAGCAGCAGCACTGTGCTTAAAAAGCCTTTCTCCAAAAAAAATGCCACAACTGCCAGCAGATCTTAATTAAAATGCAGGGAATTGCAATTGCTGTTTGCATTTGAGCCTTCATTATTGTGCACTTCATGGTGGTGCTTCATCTCTGTCATCCTGAGTAACCTGGTATGGCTTGGACCCCCTGCTTTGGTAACAGTGCAAGGACTGATTCCTGTTCTTTTTCCTCCCTCTTGAGTAAAGGGTGAGAAAAAGGCCTGGTAATGTCAGAGAATCCCACACTGGGTTGGGTTGGAAGGGACCTTAAAGCCCATCTGGTTCCACCCTCTGGCCATGGGCAGGGACACCTTCCAGCACTCCAGGTTGCCTCGGGCCCCATGTGTGGGATGAACAGGATCAAGTGTTTAGAGAGCTGATTTCAAAAACTGAAAAAAAGAATTCATCTGATGAATAATTGGTGTAGAAACACACTCAGAAATCAGCGGAGAGAGGCTTTAATTTCAGATGAATGAATGCATGTTTTGAAGGGAATGCTCACACCAATGATGAATTTATGAGAGGAATTGTGTGGGTTTTGCAGCACTTTCCCCTCCGTCAAGGCATTTCAACCAAGAAGTCAAAAGGAAACGAACAAGGGAAAGAAATGGCACAATTAGCAGTTAATTTAAAGTAACTAAAGTGTATTAGGCCCAGTCAAATGAAGCATTTAATTTTTGTTCCTTCTTGTTTGTAATCTCCTAAGTATGAGTCATTGCAAAGCCAATCTGGCTCGGCGCAGCGCGTGCTGCTTTATAGTGCTTGCTCCTTGCCAGCACAAGCATTTCCCTGTTAATGTTTCACATCTGTTCTTTGTAATTCAGTGATTATGTGCAGGGCCCTGTGTCCTCCCTGTTTATTTTCAAAGGACAGCAGGAGGCTTCGCTGATGGGAGATGGAATCGATGGCTGTGATTTATTGAAGTTTGGGTGTCCTGCGCCGCCCGCTTCGCTCCTTTGTGGAGGTGAATATTTGGAGCAGGAGATGAAAATGAGGCTGGTTGGAGCAAAGTCAGTAATCTGTAGTTAGAATCAGCTGAATGTCTCAGAACCAAGTTGGCAGGTGCATGCTGGAGATTTATGTGCCTTTCTTATCACTCACACTCAGGCTCCTCGCAAGCATTTCTGATGGGGTTTGTTTTTATCGAGTATTCAGAGAACAGCTTTTCATTCTGGGGGCATCTGTATTCACACAGATACAGGGTATTCATGTCCAAACAAGAATATTTGGTGTTAAATAGAAGTGCTGCTTACAGCTGATGTTATTGGCCATTCAGACATTGGTATGGAAAGTGGCAACACCATGTAGTTTAGGTGACTGATTGCATTTATTAACGTGCAGTCTGAAAGGGCAGATGACCAGAGTGAGCTCTGGTCAGGTGTGAAAATAAATTATTTACCTAGTTTGTAAATGCTTTAATACCTTCTGTGGCTCTGAGGTGCTCAAACACACAAAAGGGCAAACATAATCAGGTGTCTTAATAATCGTGAACGGTTTTACTGGAGCACATAATGAGCTTTCATGCATTACAGAGGGAGGTTTATTATTTATAGTAGAGGAGGACCAAGAAAAATAAATCTGTTTGTGGAGATGGTACTTTGCAATTAAAATCCTACACAAGGCTGGAGTCTGATTCAGAGCTCTGCCAAAGCTATCTGTGTAACCTTCAGCAAATGAAGCCTCTAGTCTGGGCTGAGCCTGGAATTCAGATGCTGAGCTGAGAGAGAAAGGGAAGAACCCACATCCCCAGACAATCTGTCTCTGCTTCACATGCACTTGGTATTTATTTGTTTTCATGTGGGATTACTGATGCAATCAGGGAATTGTCTTGATTGATAGGAACAGTGAGGGGCTATGCCAGTCCAAAAGGAGTGCACAGTGCATTTGGGGGGACAGTGGAGTGGGGTTGAGGGGTGTTTTGGGAACAGAAACCAGGCACAGTGGTGGGCAGAGGTTAAAGAGGAGGGTCTGGGCTTGGAGGAGTTGGACAGCACCAGTCTGGGGCACTGCTGGGTCCAAAGTGTGTCTGAGTGGATTCTGGGGGGATTCACCAGTGCAACCACAGAGCACAGCTCCAGTCAGTGTTCCCTCCAATGATGGGGCTGACCAAGGACAACCACAAGGCTGAGTGACCTTGGCTTTTTCCCCCCTTCTTACATTCACAGTGCTCATATGCTCACATCTCCCACGGAATGTTGTCATTGCCTCACAGCTGTTTTAAGCTCAAGATGAAGGGCTCTTCTCTGCTGCTTGATTTTTATGCCTTTCCATAATTTTCAGGGTTCTTCACTTGAAAATGAGATACCTGTATGGCAATATGAGCTTAGATCAAGCATGTAATAGGAATTCCTGAGATAACTCTCTCAGCCTCTACACACTCAGAGAGCTGGGAAACCAGAGGTACAATCACGGGCTCTTTCTCCTACATAAATTTTGAGTCTCCTCTCCGGCCCATGGAAGCTCAGGGTGTCTTGGAGCAAAGTTCCTCTGCCTAATTAAAGGCCACTTAGGAAATGCCACTGCCTTTTGTGTGTTTGGAACTGTTGAGGGATGCTCTGATCCTGAGGGGAACAGGGAGCTCAGGCTCTGCCATGCCCCTGCTGAGTCACCTCCCTGTCCTGGAGGAATAGTCTGGGCTTTTCTCCCCATCCTTGAACCCTTTGAAAGCCACTGGTCCACTTTTTGAGGAGGAGGAAGAATCAGATTTATGTACAGGTTTGCACTGTGGATTTTAGATAGAAACATTGGAAAGTTTTTCCCCTGTTGTTTTATTTTACTTTGACTGCCAAGGAGCCTGAGCCAATTTTCTCACAGCACTAATAGTTGCAGCCCCACATTATCATTCCTGCAAAGACCCCAACTTTGCTCCAACACATTTTATCAGTGGAGGCTTTGTTGACTTTAGTGGAGGGACTCAGATGGGGAGGTGATGAAAACTGTCTGGCTCATAAGAACACATTTCTCCCCTTATGGATGTAAGATAAATTTTGATTTAGTGATTATGTCTCCTTTTAACTAATCCTGTGTGCTGGAGATATAATAGCTTCTGGTTTATGGTATTTTAAACTGTGATATGCCTTTGATTCCATCATGTTTTTGAGGTTTTACGATTACAATAAAACAGGTCTAGTAAAATTCTTTATATCTGTGATATATATTTCTTTTTATAGAGGGACCATTGACATCCTCACTGTGGGTACAGTGTTCTCATATGAAACAGATTTAATTTTGTTTCTTCTCCAAGTCATCACATTAAATATACAGTGCACATGCTTCTTCCATTCATGGTATTTAGGGGGGTTTTATACCTAAACTGACATTTAGATGGAAAGAATAAATTTACTTGGCTATTTCTCAGTATCCTGTGAGAGCTACAGCAGGAATCACATTTGAAGCTCTGACATTTCCAGCAACAATACCTGTATTGTAAACCCACTGGATATGTTGACAAAATCAAATTTTGTTAGGAAAATGGGTATAAAAATTATGTGCTATAAAAGCAGGGAGAGGGAGGGGCCTTAGCAAAGCACTGCCAATGCCACCCCCTCAGAAGCTCTATGAAATCTGGCATTTCTCTGCTGAATTGACTGTGTCAGAGTTAGTGCTGGAGAAATGCCAGAAAATTATTTGAAGTCTCTTTTTGAATATGAAATGTGGAGGCACCAGGCAGAGGATTCCCTGAAGACAGGGAGCAGAGGAGCTGTCTGTGCAGCAGACAGAGAAATCATCCTTCTTAGCACTGGGATATTTTTAGATCCTCTCAGCCTGGTGAATAGACTCAATATAGAATATTTTAATTGCTGCCACAGTCAGAAGGATTGAGAAGCTCTAGGTCTCCACCCACAATTAATGGAGACTTCAATCATCTTAATTTTGATTATTGCTTTCAGTAAAATTCAAGTTAAATGTCATGTTAGATATAAACTGTTCCTTTGTTTTCTGTTTCACTTCAGAAAGTGTTTGTGAGCTGACTGAACAGCACAGCCATAGGAAGAGGCTTCTTAATCTTTAATATTTTGTTTACTTGGTAGCACTGTAAACAGCTCCCAGCTCAACTTGAAACCTTCAAACTTAGATTAAAAGGGGGGGGGGGAGGGAGGTGTACCTGTAGGAAATTTCAATATTTATCTGGATTCATTGCAACTTGGATGAAAAGTTCCACTATCAAAAGGTATAACAGACAGCTTTGTGTGAACCTGCAAGAGGTTAAGTACTTTGGGGTTTGGTTTTGGTTGGAAATGTCATTTTTAATTAATTTTTTAAAAATCTTTTCTCCGCATTAAATTCCTTTTCTTGAATTAAATTAGAAGTAAAAAAAAACCACCAACAATGTTAAAAGTTCAAGCAGAGTACAATAAAAATTGTGGAGTCCAACGATGAGATTTCCACTGGAAACTTTAACTGCCATAATTTGGTGTTTTGTGTCCTGTGTGGAACACAAAGTGTGTCAGGTATACATTGGACAGAGAAAACAAAGAATATACTTGTAGTGCATTCCATGTTCTTGAAAACTTAATTTTTACCTGTCTCCAGTTTTTAGGGGTTCAGGTACATAAGAAATCAGGTCTATCTGCATTTCTGCCCCTAAACCATCCCGTGACTCTCTCTTTGGGAACACTGTGATTTATTGCTGTTTATGAAGCACAAGTTTGTTGGGATGTCTGATGGAGGTTCTCACTTCCACTGAGGGGCACGAGCTGGTTGTGCCCCTTCACGAGGGTGTGTGGCCTCTCAGCTCTTGGCCTGTCCCTCAGGTGGGTTTGTGGCTCAGCCTCCCTGATCAGCACCTCACAGCTCAGGCTCGAAGGCATTTCAATATTCTTCAAGGAAGGGTCTGCCATAACCAGATGATGTACAATGGATTTGGATCAAAGCACCAGCCTGTTTTCAGCTGTAGAATGTATTGAAAAACCAGTTACACCTGAAACTCCTTTGCCCCTGCCTTAAATAACTCAATAGACTGACTGGAGTTGGTTATTTTTAAATTACACCCCATTAGTCTGGAGCAAAACCATTCTCATTAAACACTTAAGTACCAAGAAAACCTTGATAAGTTAATGGAATAAATAACAGTGGCATTATCTGTTCTTCCCTGGGAAGATGGGCAGGCCCTGGCACAGGTTGGGCAGAGAAGCTGTGGCTGCCCCATCCCTGGGAGTGTCCCAGGCCAGGTTGGACAGGGCTTGGAGCAGCCTGGGCTGATGGAAGGTGTCCCTGCCCATGGCAGGGGTGGGGTGAGATGGGCTTTGAGGTCCCTTTCAATCCAGTCCCTTCTGGGATTATGTGATGGGTTCTCAGGTGCCTTCCAGCCCAGTCTATCCTGGGATTCTGTGACAGATCACTTTAACCAGAACCTTCACAATTTTTCTGATGTCTCTTCTCACAGTGCCAGGAAGAGCAGCAGCACTGCAGGGCTGGAGGAAGGCTGGGCAAAGCTTTCCTCTTTGCTTTACCACTTTTAAATGCATCAGCTGCTGGGATTATCATGGCCTGATTTAACGTGTGCTTCAAGACAACATAAACACACAGTGTGTTTTGAGTCCTGCTGCAGCTTCTGTGTTTCAATACAGCAGGTTTTCTGTATGCCATGGTGGCACTGGAAGAGACCAACACAAAGGACTGAGCTTGTGATTCCAGCCCAAAGGGTCAGGCTGGTGCTGACAGCCTCGCCAATGCCTTGCTGGTACCCACTGAGATATTGGCTTTTTCTTCTTAGTTGCTTTTTTTACTACTGGTGTTTTGTTTGAGGATATTTTGTTTCAGGCTGGACAGTTAAGGAGATACTCGTTGTCATCAGACACCTTGGAAATCTGGCTGTCAGAGTTCTACTGGGGCCAGGATAGAACCATCACCCCACAGACACAGCTTCATGAGATATGATGTGCTTTGAGGCATTTCAGAATTTTCCTGATGACATTTTTTTGCCAGTAGGATTTCATTTTAGAGGTGTGGAAGTTGGGAAGGCAATTCCTGTGTGTAAGTCCTGTGAAGAGGATGCTGCTCCTGGGGGTAGATCAGAGCTGTAGTTACAAAAATTGTGTCTAGTTTGGAGGTAAAATAGGAGAAATAATCTAATGGATCTGTCTAGTGGCAGCTCTTTCTGCAACCCCCAGCTCAACATCATCTCATCATCTGGACAGGTGTACCCTCTGCTGGATTAGGAGCTGGCTGGAGGGTCAGGCCCAGAGAGTGCTGGTGAATGGAGCTGCATCCAGCTGGTCACCAGTGGTGTTCCCCAGGGGTCTGTGTTGGGTCCAGTCCTGTTTAACATCTTTATTGATGATTTAGATGAGGGGATTGAGTCCATCAGCAGCAAATTTGCTGATGACACCAAGCTGGGAGGGAGTGTCGACCTGCTGGAAGGCAGGAGGGCTCTGCAGAGGGATCTGGATAGACTTGAGAGATGGGCTGATTGCAATGGGATGGAGTTCAACAAGGCCAAGTGCAGGTCCTGCCCTTTGGCCACAACAACCCCTGCAACGCTCCAGGCTGGGCACAGAGTGGCTGGAGAGCAGCCAGGCAGAGGGACCTGGGGGGACTGAGGGACAGGAAGCTCAACAGGAGCCACCAGTGTGCCCAGGTGGCCAAGAAGGCCAATGGGATCCTGGCCTGGATCCAAACTAGCGTGGCCAGCAGGCCCAGGGCAGTGACCCTTCCCCTGGACTCTGCCTTGGGGAGGCCACACCTTGAGTGTTGTGTTCAGTTCTGGGCCCCTCAGTTGAGGAAAGAGATTGAGGGGCTGGAGCGGGGCCAGAGAAGAGCAACGAGGCTGGAGAAGGGACTGGAGCACAAGTGCTGTGGGGAGAGGCTGAGGGAGCTGGGGGTGTTCAGCCTGGAGAAGAGGAGGCTCAGAGGTGACCTCAGCACTGTCTGGAACTGCCTGAAGGGAAGTTGTGGCCAGGTGGGGGTTGGTCTCTTCTCCCAGGCACTCAGCAATAGGACAAGGGGGCACGATGGGCTCAAGCTCTGCCAGGGGAAATTGAAGTTGGAGAGCAGAAAGAAATTGTTTGCAGAGAGAGTGCTCAGGCATTGGAATGGGCTGCCCAGAGAGGGGGTGGATTCCCCATCCCTGGAGGTTTTTCAGCTGAGCTTGGCCGTGGCACTGAGTGCCATGATCTGGTAAAGGGACTGGAGTTGGACCAAGGGTTGGACTTGATGATCTCAGAGATCTTTTCCAACCCAATCCATTCTATGATTCTATGATTCTATGATCTCCATTTTGGCAATTATTAACCAGATTATTTAAAAACACACTAATCCAGCTGACTGCTTCAGCTACAGTGACTGCAAATTGAGCTGCTGCTTTATTTAGTTGGTAAAAAAGAAAGATGTTGCTGAAGTTGCACTGACTGGTACTGTAAGTCAAGCATTGATCACATAGATATATCCATTTTCTGGTGTTTTGGGGGTTAAATGGCTGTGGTGCAGCATTAAGAAAGAAGCCTCTACCATGATAGGGAGAAACTGGAATCTGGAGTTGTTATAAATGGGTCCAGATAAGTAAGAAATCAAGCACACAGATTTGGCTCACCTCTGAAAACAACAGATCACTTGGCATTTTTCTGGTAATGAAGATTTTAACATTAAGATGAAAAAGCTTGGCTTGAAGCAGATGGATTAGTTATGAGGTGCAGGCAGCATTCTGGGAGGAAGATTCCGTGCCAGAACATACACTTGGAGAGGAGAACAATCTGGGGATGTGAGAACTGAGTCAGAAACTGCTCCTTGAAAGGGTTTCTCCCCAAGGAGCTGCCACTCTTGATTTGCACTGAGATGCCTCACCCAGGTTTGTTCATGTTAACATCACATTTTGGGGCAGAACAACAATTCTTTGTTCTGCTCTCAGTAACTCTCTCTGTGAAGTTTTATTTTCCTGATTTTAAAACATCTCCCCAAGTGAGGTTCATTCATTGGCAGTGGGAAAATTTCATTCCTTCCTACAGCTGATAATGGCTGAGAAAATAAATCCATTAAGGGTTCCTGAAGTCTTGAAGTTGTAACTGAATCCAGGAATGTCACCTGGCTTAATGAGATGATTTGTCTCTCCCAGTAAAGGGTTGGGGTTTTGTAATTTATATCCATTAACCTTTTACTTAAAAATCACTCAAATTATAACATGTCTCCCCATAGGAAACATCCTCATTAATGTAGTTAATTTTGTGCAAGAAAAATAACTTGTGATGTTTGGACGGTTTTCTTTTGTGTATTTTCAGCCAGTTGTTATGATCTCTGTTCTTTGACCTTTCGCAACTCCCAGCCTTAAATTTGAGAGTTTTAATTTAGTTTTAGTCATTTTTAAAGCATGTGGTACTTTTGTAATGCAAGCACTAAAAATGACTGTAATGAATGTGTGAAATGTTAATCACAGAATCACAGAATCATAGAATGGATTGGGTTGGAAAAGACCTCCAAGATCATCGAGTCCAACCCTTGGTCCAACTCCAGTCCCTTTACCAGATCATGGCACTCAGTGCCACGGCCAAGTTCAGTTGAAAAACCTCCAGGGATGGGGAATCCACCCCCTCTCTGGGCAGCCCATTCCAATCCCTGAGCACTCTCTCTGCAAAGAATTTTTTTCTGCTCTCCAACTTCAATTTCCCCTGGCAGAGCTTGAGCCCATCGTGCCCCCTTGTCCTATTGCTGAGTGCCTGGGAGAAGAGACCAACCCCCACCTGGCCAGAACTTCCCTTCAGGCAGTTCCAGACAGTGCTGAGGTCACCTCTGAGCCTCCTCTTCTCCAGGCTGAACACCCCCAGCTCCCTCAGCCTCTCCCCACAGCACTTGTGCTCCAGTCCCTTCTCCAGCCTCGTTGCTCTTCTCAGTTGGATTGGAAGAGACCTCTGAGACCATCAAGTCCAACCCTTGATCCAACCCCACTGTGATCACGAGCCCAGGGCACTTTGTGCCCTGGGCTGGTGATCACAGTGGGGTTGGATCAAGACATGTTGGATTCTCTGTCCCTGGAGGTGTTTAAGAGGACACTCAGTGCCACATCCAGTCCCTTCTCCAGCCTCGTTGCTCTTCTCTGGCCCCGCTCCAGCCCCTCAATCTCTTGCCTCAACTGAGGGGCCCAGAACTGAACACAACACTCAAGGTGTGGCCTCCCCAAGGCAGAGTCCAGGGGAAGGGTCACTGCCCTGGGCCTGCTGGCCACGCTAGTTTGGATCCAGGCCAGGATCCCCTTGGCCTTCTTGGCCACCTGGGCACACTGGTGGCTCCTGTTGAGCTTCCTGTCCCTCAGTCGCCCCAGGTCCCTCTGCCTGGCTGCTCTCCAGCCACTCTGTGCCCAGCCTGGAGCGCTGCAGGGGGTTGGGGTGGCCAAGGGGCAGGACCTGCACTTGGCCTAATGAACAGGCATGGAAGGGAACATTCTCTACTCAGCTTCCTGGGGTCCAAATCTGCCTGAGCCCGTTTGGGAGCCTCAGTCTGCAAAGTTTGTAGTGTTTTAAGTTAAGGATGGGCATGATTAATTTAATTTTTCCCCCTTGAGCCCTGTGAAGTGATTTTCCTAATTTTTTATTCTCTCTTTTAAGATGAATGACCCTAAGTCTGATTTTTTGGTGATATTTTACATGATTTCAGCAGTCCTTATTAATTAACTGAAGCTCTTTATGTCCTGGACATGTGTTTGCTGGAAACTTGGGAGGATCTGACAGATTATACTTTGATTCTTAGTCTGTAGCAGTATTTGATGATTTATTTCAGATCAGATCTCCAGACTTAGTTGATTATTTGAGACTTCTGAACTTTTGCACTTTGTAGACTTCTCAGTTCCTTCATCTCCTGCCCAAATTTCTTGTTCTAGGGAGAGAGTTCAGGGACTTCCTTGACCTCTCCCTTGCTGAACCCAAACCTTTCAACCTACAGAGGGAGAAGAAGAGGTGGGTCAAACAGGGATGTCTGGCAGGTGAAAACAGGGAAGAAAAGAATTCTTTGGAACAAATCCTTTCTTTCTTCCCTCACACAGATGTGCACAGATATACTCTGGAAAACAGGAAAAGATGTTTGTGTGTGGGTTTTAATAAAAATGCCTGGAAAAATTAATTCAGTTTCTCCATTTCCCCCATATGTTGTTTGAATGAAAGGAAACTTTCAGATGCTTCAATCCTGGGTAGGTTTTTGCCTCTCCTTCTGTTTATTTTCCTTCTTACAGGCAATTTAATAAAGCAACTCAGTAGTCCTGCAATATGAGACTCATAGTTGGCTTGATCTTGTTTTTCATTTTTCTAATGGATTTTCCTCTCTAATGCCACTTTTCTCCCCCAGTCCTTGACATATTCCTGAGAGTTCCTGCTCACCTCAGAATCCTTTATTAATGTTAGCACACTTGAGCAGGGGAGGATTGGCAGCAGCTGAGGAACACTGGGCTAAATGTCACTTGTCTGGAGAACAGCTCTGTGCAGTTTGTGCTGCTTTTCCTTTCACAGCAGCAATAACCAGAGGAGGAGAGGGGGGAAATGCTTGTGGTAGAAAGCAAGTCTTGGAGAGTCAGCCTTTTTGGGGGAGGAATCTTTGTCTTTGAGCTGTGAAACATTTGACACTGGGGTGACACATGTCTGTGTCTGTGCGTGCACGTTTTGTCCAAAGGCTGTAATCAAAGGTTTTCTTTAAGTCAGGAATTCAAACAGAATTTCCAGGTATACCATTTAATTTAGTCTTCCCTCTTTGGTGTTCAGGCCAAGGCAGGAGCCTTGTGGAGCAAAGGAGTGTGAGTCCAGATGGTTTCAGGACAAATCTGCACAGCAGAGGTGAATTCAGATTGCAGCAGTAGCTGTTCCAACACCAAAGACTGAGAGTCTTTGCTTCCTAAATGTTCTACTCTCTCTTTTGGTAACTTTGTTTAAGAAGCTTTAGAAAACTTGTGTTTCATGGTGCTGCAAAACAGGAAGGAAGCATTTCATACTTGGAGCAGGGTCAGTTTTCTGGAGAAGTGTAAATGAATTTCCCAAGTTTTATAATTTTAAGCATATGCCCCATGGTTGAGGATGTTGTGTCTTAGTCGAGTGGCTCTCGTTTCCTTCACATCAAACAAGAGGAGGTTAATGTTCTTCAGCACCAGCTCCTTACCCAAGCATCTTTACTTGCCCCTCTGACAAAGAATTAAAGAGCTAATTCCTGATATCTATGGAATGTTTATAGCAGGTTTAGCACTTATGTGGATCGAAAATAAGCTGGAAATTGGGTATTTTTTTCAGGGTGATTCCCTACCTGGTTAAAGGAACTCTGCTTCCTTCCCAGCAAAACTCATCGCACAGGTTGTGTCCCTCAGGTTTTCAGCCCTGGCATTGCACAGATTTCTTTTTGTCACCATTCAGACCGAGGTTTTATCTGATTTATCTGTGAAAAGTGTTGCATATCGATTTTTTTTTCATGAAGAAAAAGTTCTTGGAATAAAACCCCCATTGCCTCAGGTCATCCTGTGCTCCTGCGTTTGCTGGTGCAGCAGCTCCAGCTCTGCCACTCAGCTCGAGGCTTCTGTGCCCACTGCAGCTCCCCAGGCTGGCACTGGGGCTCTGTGCCAGTCATCAGCTCTCCATGAACTGGAGAGTCAAAGTTCATTCTCACGTGTTTCACTTGTTTTTTCCTGGGGGAAACTATTACTATTTCAAACTGTAGGTATTTCTGATGTAAAAAAACCCCTCATTATTTTCATATTTTATTGCCATTTTAATTTTTAAAAAATAGTATTTAAAGAGAAAAAGCCTTGAACTTTATTTTTTTTTTTAGTATTTTTGAAACCTCTTCACAAAATTATTTAAAGTCTTCTTTTGTACTGATGAGAATAGACAAGAAATGTACCTGTTGTGTTTTCTGTGTTCTGATAAATGCTCTTGCACCTCTGTTTAGGATCATTGGGAGTTTGCTGAAGGCACATCGGGTTTTAGGCTCTAATTAATTAAAAGTACAAAGAGTTTAAGGGCTTTTTATCCCGTGTGAAAAACAGTGTGCATGAGCAGAACTCTTTTTCTAGCAAATATTGCAAAGGGAATTTGAAATGGGATGATCTTTAAGGTCCTTTCCAACCCAACCCCAAACCCACTGTGTGATTTTTATACCAGATGGTAACTGTTTTGTGACTAACCAGTCTAAAATGTTGTGCTGGTTTAAAGGTGAACCAGCAGGGGAAATGAACTCACCATGAGAGAGATTATAAGTCAGAGCTAAAATTTAATAATAATAATATTACAATAAATACACTGACACAAAGGGAAATTGCTTTCAACTCACAAACCCCAGCAGTATAACCCAGTGTCCTGGGGCACAAACCCAAGGGGGTTTGTTTGCCCTTGTGCTGAGACCCCTGTGGCTCCCCCCAGTCCAGAGCAAAAGGAAATGAAAAACCTGTTGGTGCAGGCGAGGGCTGTGGTCTGGGTGAGAGCGGTGACCTCCTCCTGTCGAGGTCCTGCTGCTCCTCTGGATCCAACGAGAAGTTCCCGAGGTCTTCTTACCCACCACTTATGTACCCTCAGGGAGCACCCAGTCCCTCCCTCTGGTCAGGGACTCACACAATGGGTGATTAACTCTGGGAGCCAGGGGGTGTTGAACTGTTGATGGCCCATTGGCAGCCACACCCCCTCAGGCTGAGTGTGAAGGTGCCAATGACTCCCTGGGCAGCTGCTGCTAATGGTCCATTGTCCTTGGGAATGAATAGAGGGGGTAGAATACACAGCTTTGATCACCCCCACACAGGGTTAGCTGGTCCCTCCTGCTGAACTAGGACAAATGTTTAGAGAGAGAATTGACTGGGGGAGAATGGACACCAAGTCCTTTATTTGATCTCAAGAGCCACCATCATTTTGGAAGGCACTTCCCTTGGAATCATCCAGGCCAACGGGGTCTGTGCTGAGCATCTGCTCTGCATCCAACTCATCCAAGTGTTGTCTCTTCTGGGTCTTGCTGGTTTTTCTGAATTGTCTTCTCTCTCATTCTGGCTTTCTGTTCCACAGAGCATGGGCTTCTCACCGCCTGCAGCACCACAAATGAAGTGCTGACCCATGAGGAGAGGGAGCCCAAGGGAGCTGCTCTGTGGATGGTGCCTCTGGTGGTTCTGCACAGATGTACAATGAGGTCCAGTGGGAAGCAGGACTGAAGGAACTGGGGGAGAAGGTTCTCAGAGGAGCAAGCACAAGGGATATAGTACATTCAGCTGGAGCTCTGTTGGAATGCTGTGTGTGCCCAGGATTGAAAGGTGAGGGTCTTTTATTTCATTTTTGGTTGATCCGTGAGATTCAGGCAAGACATTAATAATAATGAAAACCATGTCAGAATCCCAGAATCCCTGAGGTTGGTAAAGCCCTCCCAGCCCATGGAGCCCACCCTGTACCTGATGCCCACCTTGGCAAAGCCCTCCCAGCCCCTGGAGCCCACCCTGTGCCCAATGCCCACCTTGGCAAAGCCCTTCCAGCCCATGGAGCCCACCCTGTACCTGATGCCCACCTTGGCAAAGCCCTCCCAGCCCATGGAGCCCACCCTGTACCTGATGCCCACCTTGGCAAAGCCCTGCCAGCCCATGGAGCCCACCCTGTACCTGATGCCCACCTTGGCAAAGCCCTCCCAGCCCACAGAGCCCACCCTGTGCCCGATGCCCACCTTGTCCCCCAGCCCAGAGCACTCAGTGCCACGGCCAGTCCTGCCTTGGGCACGTCCAGGGCTGGGCACTCCAAACCTCCCTGGGCAGCCCCTGTCAGGGCCTGACCACCCTTTCCAGGCAGAAATTCCTCCTGGTGTCCCACCTTGTGATTTGTCTTTGATCTGTATCTTTATTAAAGTTACATTTGTTAATTTGCTTTAATTTGGTAAGACTACTTAATATTTAATTTTAGCTCAGCTGTGATGATCAAATGTCCTTGCAAGAAAAATTTCCAAGGGGATGAACCTTACCTGGCAGCTCAGGGAAGGGAACTGGAGAGGTGTGGAGATGCAAGGAAATGAGTGCAAACTGGAGGCAAACTGGAGTGGCAGAAAGGAGCAGGACAAGGCCCTTGGTAGGAGGCTGAAATCAGATAAATACAGGATAGAAACAGAGAGTAAGAATGAAGTACTGGAAAAGTAGCTTGAAAAGGAGCTCAGTTTAAACTCAAATCATATGGAATTTAAGAAATACTCCCATGGGGGTAGATAAAACATTCTTAACTGTGTTTGCAGGGGATGTCCAAGCCCATGACAGTAATGTTCCCTTCCAGCCTTTTTTCATCTGTTTGCAGCTGATGGAAAACCTCCTCGATAGGGTTTAAATTGTGATGCATAAAATTATAGCTGACAATTAGAGGCAATTAGGAAGACAGTGTGAATTGTCTTATGTGCATAAGAAACTGCTGCTCTTGTTCTGTTTTGATTGGGGAGTAGCTGATGTGGAAGGCACAGATTAAGTAATTTTCAAAGTGTGACATTTAAGTATTTGCTCATCACATGTTTGCCTGAAAGGGTTCCTGCCCTGGGGGAAATGTGGGTTATTAAATGTTGCAATAGATTTCCAGTTTATGTTCTTGATCATCTCAGTAGTACAACCTGACCTTTATTTGTGGCATCACCTAAAACTCGATGCAATTAATTCCAGTGCATCAGATTACTGTGCTCACATCTGTTTCCTTTGTCAGTCAACCTGGTTAATTAACTCTCATGCTGATGATTCTCGGTGAGGTCTCTAAATGTGCACAAATGGCAACACAAAGATGGTTTGTTTGCAGGAATTTTTTTGTTTCCTTGCTGGGTTTTTTAGTATTTCATGTTATCTTTTAGCAGACTCTCTCTTGGTTGTTGCTCCCTCTGCTGAGGTGTGTCCACAAGCCTGAGACTGAGCTCATGGACAAGAAAAGTATTGGGGAGGATTTAGTGGTTGTGCTTTCAGTCCCAAAGGGCTCTCAGTCCCAAAGGTCTTTCAGTCCCAAAGGGCTCTGAGTCCCAAAGGGCTCTGAGTCCCAAAGGGCTCTGAGTCCCAAAGGGCTTTCAGTCCCAAAGGGCTCTCAGTCCCAAAGGGCATTCAGTCCCAAAGGGCTCTCAGTCCCAAAGGGCATTCAGTCCCAAAGGGCTCTGAGTCCCAAAGGGCTTTCAGTCCCAAAGGGCTCTCAGTCCCAAAGGGCATTCAGTCCCAAAGGGCTCTCAGTCCCAAAGGGCATTCAGTCCCAAAGGGCTCTGAGTCCCAAAGGGCTCTGAGTCCCAAAGGGCTCTGAGTCCCAAAGGGCTCTGAGTCCCAAAGGGCTCTCGGTCCCAAAGGGCTCTCGGTCCCAAAGGGCTCTCGGTCCCAAAGGGCTCTCGGTCCCAAAGGGCTCTCGGACCCAAAGGGCTCTCAGTCCCAAGGGGCTCTCAGTCCCAAGGGGCTCTCAGTCCCAAGGGGCTCTCAGTCCCAAACCATCTTTTAGGAGCAAACTCTGATTTGTGGCAGCAACACCTTCTCAGCACCACAAACTAATGGAAGCTTTCACATCACATTCCACAAGGTGATTCTCTTGCACATCAAATTCCACAAGCTGATCCTCTTCCCTGATAGGTTAATGTCCGAGGTTAGCTGCTATCCCTCTTTATTTCTGGGGAGGTAACAGGGTTACAATCAACACAGTCAGAAAGTTTTAAGCTGCTTTTTATGTTGCTGGTTGAGGAGCATGTCTCAAAATAACACTTGTTTGCAAAGTCAAATGATGAGACAGAAAAACAGAAAATCCAGACTGAAGGGGTTGTTATTTATGATTTATATTTAACTGAATTTTGTAAAGACTGACTAGGATTAAACTGTGTCAAGGCTGTATTTGTGAAAAATTACACATATCCAGGAATTCTGACAAGTTACTGAAGTTTTTTTCTATTTAGCATTGCAGAGTTTTCTATCCTATAAGTTTGAAGCAGAAAGTTCAGAAATAGAGAAGTTTAAAAATATTTATTCTGCCACAGAGTAAGTCTCAGCCTGCTCTAGAATATGAGCCATCCCTCCCAATTCAAGAAATTGTTGCATCACAGGTGTTCCAAAAGGGTCTTTCAGGTAGGCTGTTGTTGGTACTGCCCTTGTTTATCAGCACACCAGTAAAAAAGCTCATTCAGAAACTGAGGCTTGCAGCAAACTCTGGGAATAATTCTTTTCCCAAGTGTTTTCCAGTGCAGCCTTATGCAGTTTATACCACACAAAAAAAAAAAAAAAAAAAAAAGGTGGAAAGCAAAGAGGTTCAAATTAATTTTGAATCGTGTAAATAAAATGGTTCTCGTGCTGTGCTCAAGCAGAGCCTTGAGCTGCTGGAGGGACTGTGGTGTTGCATGAGCTGTGGGGAACATTTCAGTCCTAGGGGAGGACTGTAGGAGGAGATGTGTGAAATGAAATCCTTGTGTTTTCCCTCTCCTGACAATGTGCTTGAGTAAAGCTCTGCCACATGGAATCCCCTTCCTTGTGGGTACTTCATAAGGCAGTTGAACAACAGTTCCCAGTTACAGTCCTTGTGGGTGCCTCAAGGTTGGGTGGTTGTAGAGAGGTGGGGTCTGTTCTTCTCCCAGGTGACAAGTGGCAGGACGAGAGCAATTGGCCTCAGGTGCCACCAGGACAGGTTTACACTGGATATTAGAGGGAAAAAAAAATCACAGTAAGGGTTGCAAAGCACTGGAAGGGGCTGCCTGGGGAAGTGGTTGGAGTCCCCACCCTTGGAGGAGTTCAGGACACATGTGGATGGAGCACTTGGGGACACGGGTTGGTGGTGAACATGGGGGTGGTGGCTGATGGTTGCACTTGCTGATATTAAAGGTCTTTCCAGCCTTTACATGATCCTGTGATTCTGAGCTCCTGCTGGAAAATCTTTGTCCCAGCTCAAGGGCATTCCTATCCTGGCATTCCTAGTGTGGCTTAGCTAACAGAGGTTGTGGTGATGGCAGAAATCTGGAAACCCTGAGTGAATGAGATACATTTGAGGAGCTGTGATTCCTGTTGCAATCCTGTGGGACTGTTCCTGTGCCACTGTTGTGTTCATGGTACTGCCAACCTCTCTCCCTCACCTTCTCTCCCTCTCTTTCTGTACCTGTAAGCTGTAGGGACAAACATTCCCTGCTACTTCTTGTATGTGTAACAGCTGCTCTAGTGTGGAACAGACCCCACCTTTGTGCTCAAACTGATTTTGCCCTCATTCCATAAGATTTGAACCCCAGGAAGTCCCTCTTTCCACAGCTGAGCCAGAGTGACAACACTGGGGCTGTCCCTGTTTTAAAGAAGATCCTTGAATGAGCATTTTACATAAATTTACATCATCTGTCCACAAAGGTTGTTTTTTTATCTCAGGTTTCCTCTAGGAAATGATTTCCAAACTTCAGAGTGGCTGTTTTCTTCTATGCTCAAAAGAAAAGCCTCCCCTGGCACGGATCCAGATGTACCAGCTGGAGGTGGCTGTGCACCTTCTGCCTTCAACCAGTCTCAGTTTGGGATTAAAAGAGAAAGTAAAAATCCCCAGCCTTTGGGTGGGGTTATTACTTTTCATCCCTAACTGAATTCAAACAGTATTTAAAGAGAAAGTCTTGTTATAAATATTGACTCTTTTGCAGGCTGGAGAAATGTGGTTTCACCTTGAGCTGGTTATAAAACCAGTGTTGGAGAAAAGCTTCCCAAGTGGTGGATGATAACCCATTAGTCAGGCATTTACTGGCATGGAGATCATGCACCTCTTCCTTAGCTTTTTGTCCTTCCCCAACGCTGGCAATCACTTTAGATTTATGTACAGATTTCCTGGAAACTTCTTATTTCTTAGCAGTGGCACCTCTGCTGATGTCCTGGAGCTTGATTGGAATCAATAAATGTAATGAGTGGTGAGATTAATTCTCCCAGTGCTCCACAGTCTTTTGGCAGTTGCATTAAACTTTCAAATCTCATATAAATTTCTCAAGCAAATTTATTTAGTGGACTCCATTTAAGGCTGTCTTGGACAATATAAGAATGTAACAAAAAGGTGGTTCAGGAAGGAGCAGGTGTCCAGTGCTGCTCAACCCGAAGTCAGGAGATCAGCTGTGACTGGCATCTCCTGTGCCCCATTTGGAGAGAGGACATTTAGTAAACTCACTGTGGGGATGGGAATGTTTTTTAGTAATTTTTCTTTTCATAGAATCATGGAATGGTTTGGGTTGGGAGGGACCTTCAAGGTCATCTCATTTCAACCCCTGCGATGGTAGGGACACCTCCCACCAGCCCAGGGTGCTCCAAGCCCTGTCCAGCCTGGCCTTGGACACTCCCAGGGATGGGGCAGCCACAGCTTCTCTGCCCAACCTGTGCCAGGGCCTGCCCACCCTCACAGCCAGGAATTCCTTCCCAATATTCCATCTGTCCCTGCCCTCTGGCAGTGGGAAGCCATTCCCCTTGTTCTGTCCCTCCATCCCTTGGAAATGGTCTCTCTCCAGCTCTCCTGAAGCCCCTTTGGGCCCTGGAAGGGGCTCTCAGGTCTCCCCAGAGCCTTCCCTGTGCAGACTAAGCTGTTTTAAGCTCTCCTTTAGGAAACTTGCTGTGTCAGACAGAGCCAGTCTGGTGTTACCAGATAAAGTGGTGTTACAAACCCTGATGGGGATTTCATCTTTCACACACTTCAAGGTTTGTTTGCTCTTTGTGACAGCTGGAAATGATCAACTGTTAGCCAGTCTGAAACCATCAGGTTTGGACTGACTCACAGTAACTCAGCCTTTCCATTTTTCCACTGTCTTTGAAGTCCACAGGTGGCTCTGGAGTTGTTCAGGAAAATAACACATTCAGAGTTGAAAGAACACCGTGTATTAATGTTGGTTTGACAATGTGCTGCTTTGCATGTGTGACATAATCAGTAGCAGGAGGCAAGATTCAAAATCCAGCTTTTATTTAAGCAGCTGAGGAGTTTAAATAATAGATTTAGCAAGTCATACTGCATGAAAAGAGATTCAGGGCTGATAGCTCTGAGGTCTTACAGTGTCCTGTGTGATATCTAAATTATAAAGAGCAATTGTTGGTCCTGTTACCTTGCAATAATGCTCTTGCTTCAGGAGAGAAGGATGCTTAACCATTTTTTTCCCCAACAGATGAGTAGTTGTATTTAACATTAAATAAGTATCATGGAACAACACAGGCTGTGTGTTCACTGAAAGGACATTGAGGGGCTGGAGCGGGGCCAGAGAAGAGCAACGAGGCTGGAGAAGGGACTGGATGTGGCACTGAGTGTCCTCTGAAACACCTCCAGGGACAGAGAATCCAACATGTCTTGATCCAACCCCACTGTGATCACCAGCACTTTGTGCCCTGGGCTGGTGATCACAGTAGGGTTGGATCAAGGGTTGGACTTGATGGTCTCAGAGGTCTCTTCCAATCCAACTGAGAAGAGCAACGAGGCTGGAGAAGGGACTGGAGCACAAGTGCTGTGGGGAGAGGCTGAGGGAGCTGGGGGTGTTCAGCCTGGAGAAGAGGAGGCTCAGAGGTGACCTCAGCACTGTCTGGAACTGCCTGAAGGGAAGTTCTGGCCAGGTGGGGGTTGGTCTCTTCTCCCAGGCACTCAGCAATAGGACAAGGGGGCACGATGGGCTCAAGCTCTGCCAGGGGAAATTGAAGTTGGAGAGCAGAAAAAACTTCTTTGCAGAGAGAGTGCTCAGGGATTGGAATGGGCTGCCCAGAGAGGGGGTGGATTCCCCATCCCTGGAGGTTTTTCAGCTGAGCTTGGCCGTGGCACTGAGTGCCATGATCTGGTAAAGGGACTGGAGTTGGACCGAGGGTTGGACTTGATGATCTCAGAGGTCTTTTCCAACCCAATCCATTCTATGATTCTATGATTGTATGTTCAAAGATGAATCAACATACTTATATATTAATATCACAGGGGAAAACACCAAAACCCCCTATGAAATGAGGAAATAATTCCATTTTTCTCTTAATAGCTCTCATTAAAAAAAATGAAAATTTTCTACATGTTTTTTTCCAGCATTAGTTGCACCTGCAGCCAGAAATAAGCAGTCAAATTAAGCACCTTGCAAAGACTCAGCCACAGCAGTTCATCTTCTGCCAGCTAATTAAGGGGTTCTCCTCTGTGTCTGAAGCTACATAACCATGCCAGAAGTATTTCCCCTTTATTAGAGATGACTTTCTGGAATCAATTTGGAAGAATGATGAAGATTGAACTTAGTATCTGATTTTTAATTATAATAGTTGGGTACCAATTTTCCTGAGTTTTCAACATAAACCTTAACAAACCTCCCAAAATAAAGAAGTGATGAAAGGAAGAGACTAACATGATTATCAGCATGGTCCTAAACTAAAGTACTTAAAGACACACACTCGAGGATCCCTGAAGGGATCTCGGAGGTCTTTTCCAACCCAATCCATTCTATGATTCTGTGATTCTATGAAAATATTTGTGGTCACCATGACCTGGTATGTCATGAAGAAATGTCCTGGATTTCCTTTGACTGACAGTGTTCATTAGGCAGAACATAAAAGATGAATTTCAGACCTGAAGGCACCTCAAGAGCTGAGTTAATTAATGAGTTAGTTTGTGATGGAACAGACAGTGGCTTAGGCCAACATGATGCAGGGAGTTATGGCCACCATGCAATAAACTGCTTAGTCCAGGTGTATTTGGCCACCTGCAGCTAATCTGAGCTTTGGTGTTAATCAGCTGTCGTGTTAATCACAGGTCCATCCACTTCCTGTTTGCACACATATATTTGTGTATTTGTTTTCCTTTGTGCTGCATGTTTGCATGGAGTATAAATAACCAGGGGGTTTGTTTGCTTCTCTATAAAAAAATGTACCTCACAAGCTGGAAACCATTGGCATTTTATGCCTGCCTTGCAGCCTGGCACTCAGACCACAGCAGATCAAGGAATTTACTTTATAGCATGGGATCTGCTATGGATTTGGTTCCACTGGCACAGGTGCCCAGAGAAGCTGTGGCTGCCCCATCCCTGGAAGGACAGGGCTTGGAGCCACCTGGGCTGGTGGGAGGTGTCCCTGCCCATGGCAGGGGGTGGCACTGGATGGTCTATAATGTCCCTTCCGACCCAAACCATTCCATGATTCTGTGATCTCCAAATGACTGTCATGCATTTCTGCATCATAGATACTGTGATGTGCTATAATCACAAAGAGAATGTATAAAGATATTCATAAAACAATTCTGATGCTTGTTGTGATTTCTTTGCATGATATTTCTTTGTGGGAGGAGAGAACAACCGGATGCTCTTTGATTTATTTGGTTACTTTGCCATATACTGGACATGTATTATAACCATGTACAAATTTCTCTCAAGTTGATCAAACCAGCTTAGAGAGAAGATTTCTTTTTAGGTACCAGACCTTGAAAGGCATTGTTTAATGTCTATGACACCACAGGTTGTCCTTTAAAGGCATTTTTATTTTCTAATTCAGTCAGTTGGTGTTCAGAATTAATAAATAAGTAATGTGGTTAAAAAGCAGTCCCTCAGCAACCCCCTGCCCTCAGCCCAGGCAATGCCAGTTGGGTTTGTCTGTGACTCTGTACCTGTAAGTTTTTAACTGTATGTGGTGGTGCCCCTTAGATGGAACCCAAGGATTCTGTGATACCCACTGGCAAACTTCCTGAGAAAATAATAATCACCTCCTTCTCTCTAATAAAAGGTAAAAGGAGGAGTTTTTGGTACAAAACTCTTGCCCCAGGAGACTGTCAGAGATTTGAAGGCACTAATTTTGTAGCTGTTATAGAGCACAATGACAGAGCTTGTCCAGATGTCATAATGACACTCTTTTGCTGTGTCTGTATCAATTCAAGCAGCTCCCTTTGTGGGAATCCTCTGGTTTAAAGTGACATGTTGGGCAGCAAACAATGGATGGGGACTTTGGAGGAGCTTTTGGCCAAGTTCCTCAGCAGTGTGTTTTTAGGAAGTGAGATAGCTGGAACCTTAGCAAAGAAATCCTTAATTGGACAAATAGCTTATTAGAAAGTGAGAAATGGAGGTTAAAAGTCTGGGGTCAGTCCTCACAAAGGAAGGAGCTCACCACTGGTGTACCATCAGGATCTCTGTTTTCCATTACACCTGAAAAATAGGCGTACTGGGGACATGAGGGTATTTCGTGGAGCTCAGGGAATCCTGAAGGTGGGACCTGAAAAGGAAGATGTGCAGAGGACCCTGTGATTGCCATTAAAGTGGCAAATGAACCTCAGTGCAGTTGAAAAAGAGATGCTCATGAGAGAGTAGCAATTTTAAATTCATCTCTGCTCTGTTTGTTGCCATTCAGAAGCAGGAGTTTGAACTTGGAGTAGGTGGTTCCATGAAAATGTCCAGCCAATATTAACCCATAAATTAAGAAGGTGCTGTATGGAGAGCAGAGAGGAATCAGTTGTTCCCTGCTGCTTTGGGTCTCAGAACCAGGTGCCCTCATGGGAAGGCTGCAGGAGCCAGGGCTCAGGGCAGACAGGAGAGGGGAGTGCTCACCCACTGTGCTGGACACACTTCAGGGAACATTGGAAGTTCACGCAAGCTGGAGAGAGAAGTTGATGTGGTTTCAGAGGAGAAGTCCATGGCAAGTTACTGAGCAACTGAACTGGGTATGGCTTCATGAAGACCTGATCTGGAAATGGTGGAACATGGAGAAGGATTCAAACAACTGTAGGTTTCTTCTTTCCTTGTTCCACTCCCTTGGCTTGTGCTTTTGGCACGATTGGAGCAAAGGACGGGCTCAGTCAGTTCTAGGAGTGTCTGAGGGCACTTGGCTTGTTCAGCTGGAGAAGAGGAGACTGAGGTCAGAGCTCATTGGGTTCTGCAGCTTCTCCAGAAGGGCAGTGCAGGGGCAAGTCCATCTCTGCTCTGTGAGATCAAGGACAGCACCCAGGGAAGGGCTGGGGCTGTGCCAGGGCAGGGACAGCACCCAGGGAATGGCTGGAGCTGTGCCAGGGCAGGGACAGCACCCAGGGAAGGGCTGGAGCTGTGCCAGGGCAGGGACAGCACCCAGGGAAGGGCTGGAGCTGTGCCAGGGCAGGGACAGCACCCAGGGAATGGCTGGAGCTCTGAAAGGGCAGGGACAGCAGCCAGGGAATGGCTGGAGCTGTACCAGGGCAGGGACAGCACCCAGGGAATGGCTGGAGCTGTGCCAGGGCAGGGAGGGCACCCAGGGAATGGCTGGAGCTGTGCCAGGGCAGAGACAGCACCCAGGGAAGGGCTGGAGCTGTGCCAGGGCAGGGAGGGCACCCAGGGAATGGCTGGAGCTGTGCCAGGGCAGGGACAGCACCCAGGGAAGGGCTGGAGCTCTGAAAGGGCAGGGACAGCAGCCAGGGAATGGCTGGAGCTGTGCCAGGGCAGAGACAGCACCCAGGGAAGGGCTGGAGCTGTGCCAGGGCAGGGACAGCACCCAGGGAATGGCTGGGGCTGTGCCAGGGCAGGGACAGCAGCCAGGGAATGGCTGGAGCTGTGCCAGGGCAGGGACAGCACCCAGAGAAGGGCTGGAGCTGTGCCAGGACAGGGACAGCACCCAGGGAAGGGCTGGAGCTGTGCCAGGGCAGGGACAGCACCCAGGGAAGGGCTGGATCTGTGCCAGGGCAGGGACACCACCCAGGGAAGGGCTGGAGCTGTGCCAGGGCAGGGACAGCACCCAGGGAATGGCTGGAGCTGTGTCAGGGCAGGGTCAGGTTGGATCTCAGGGAAAGGCTCTTTCTCCAGAGGGTGGTGGGCACTGACCAGGCTCCCCAGGGCAGCGGGCACAGCCCCAAGGCTGCCAGAGCTCTGGGAGTGTTTGGAAAATGGGACAGGGACAGGGACAGGGTGGGATTGTTGGGATGTCTGTGCAGGGCCAAAGACTGGACTGGGTGGTCCCTGGGGGTCCCTCCCAACTGAGGTTATTCCATGAGCCCTCCAGGCTGCTCTGGTTTGGTATTTTAACTCCTGGCACTGTGCTGAGCATTGCCATCGGATCTGTCTGAGGAGGAGTAGGGCCAAAATTCCCTAATTCCCACTACCCATTTTAGCAGCAGATGCATTTTTACTACTTTTAGCAAGTTCCCTGGAAGAAATGAGAGGGTTCTTGGGATGGACATGCATGTGCAGTATCTCTGTGAGTGAAAGCTTCAACAGCATGAGCTGAGCAGAGCCTTGGAGCTCCATGGACAAAGACTTCACATAATTATCTCTTCATCCTGTTTGGTTGCTGTTCCCAGGAAGGGGTTGGACTGCTGTGGAAAGTGTCTCCCCTGGGTATTGACCGTGGCCATGTGTCTGGGCAGGAGTGCCCACACCTCCCAGGTGTTTATGCCAAATGCCAGACTGGAGCTCACAGTCTGACCTTACCTGAAGATAATCTGAAGCTTACACAGGTCGACTGATTCTCCTGAACAACAGGGAAGTCACTCTCATTTAGGAAATCTCATTCATCCCATTTCAACTTGTAGCTTCAGGATTATGCTCCATTGTTTGACATTGCAAAGAACAGCCAGGATTGCTTACCCCTGAAAGGTTAAACCTCCTTACTGCTGCATGAATGAATCTTTTTGATAGCTTTAGAGAATCTTTCAGACATGACAGGAGAGCTTTGAGGGTTGGTGATACCGAATCCTTCAGTGGCGTCGGCGTTGGGTGTTCTCAGGGTGGGTTTGCGTGGTTGGAAGCTGCAGCTTTCCCCAGGGCTGAGGGCTGAGCACTCTGCTCTGGGGCAGCTGCACATCCTCAGAGGGGATTCTCCAGCTGCAGCTGCTCCCCAGAAACTCAAACACAGAAGGACTCATGCCAGACCTTCTGGAGAATTCTATTCCTTACTGCAGTTGTGGCTTTCTGCGGTGATTTTTTTATTTGTAGATAACTTGCTGCATTTTGCCTTTCTAGTCATTGTCTGATAGAAACTTACTTAATAAAAAATACCAAACTTCCCTATGGCAAGTGGACAAAAAGACATTTTGCTGCAAATTGGTTTGATCTGCCCCAAATTAGAATTTTTTGAGCTCATTGCACAAATACTGAATTTTCTGGTGTTGACGGAGTTGTGAATCTGCCTCATTTTCCTGGGGCTTCTCTGTTGTTTGTGGGTCTAATTTCTGTTCTTGAGAAAATTGTGTCTTTTCAACTAGACATTTGCTGTAGAAGAAAACAGAGACATTTCAAACTTTGTTGAGGTTGAGTCCATTCCTGTCTTTCTAGGGGTGACTGGTAAAAAGCCTCCTGGGAGATGTTTGAGAGCAAATCCTGAATGAGATGCCTGTCCCAGGACACACTCCTGGACCAGTTTAGCATTTTTGATCCCAAATCACACCTGTGTTACCAGCTCTGTTGCCTTGAGAAGGAGGGAAGGAGGGAAGGGAGGGGGGAAGGGAGGGGGGAAGGGAGGGGGGAAGGGAGGGGGGAAGGGAGGGGGGAAGGGAGGGGGGAAGGGAGGGGGGAAGGGAGGGAGGGAGGAAGGGAGGAAAGAGGGAAGGGAGGAGGGAAGGAGGGAAGGAGGGAAGGAGGGAAGGAGGGAAAGGAGGGAGGGAGGAAGGAGGGAGGGAAGGGAGGGAGGGAGGGAGGGAGGAAGGGAGGGAGGGAGGGAGGAAGGGAGGAAGGGAGGAAGGGAGGAAGGGAGGAAGGAAGGAAGGAAGGAAGGAAGGAAGGAAGGAAGGAAGGAAGGAAGGAAGGAAGGAAGGAAGGAAGGAAGGAAGGAAGGAAGGAGGGAGGGAGGGAGGGAGGGAGGGAGGGAGGGGGAAGGAAGGAAGGAAGGAAGGAGGGAGGGAGGGAGGGAGGGAGGGAGGGGGAAGGAAGGAAGGAAGGAAGGAAGGAAGGAAGGAAGGAAGGAAGGAAGGAAGGAAGGAAGGAAGGAAGGAAGGAAGGAAGGAAGGAAGGAAGGAAGGAAGGAAGGAAGGAAGGAAGGAAGGAAGGAAGGAAGGAAGGAAGGAAGGAAGGAAGGAAGGAAGGAAGGAAGGAAGGAAGGAAGGGGGAGGGAGGAAGGAAGGAAGGAAGGAAGGAAGGAAGGAAGGAAGGAAGGAAGGAAGGAAGGAAGGAAGGAAGGAAGGAAGGAGGGAGGGAGGGAGGGAGGGAGGGAGGGAGGGAGGGAGGGAGGGAGGGGGGAGGGAGGAAGGAAGGAAGGAAGGAAGGAAGGAAGGAAGGAAGGAAGGAAGGAAGGAAGGAAGGAAGGAAGGAAGGAAGGAAGGAAGGAAGGAAGGAAGGAGGGAGGGAGGGAGGGAGGGAGGAAGGAAGAGAGGGAAGGGGAGCGGGGGGAGAATGGTTTGGGTTGAAAGGAACCTTAAATAATCATCTAGTTCCAATGCTCACATATTCAATATATTTAATTTCACAAATAGTTCAGGATTTTTTTTTTGTGTACCTCTGTGAAGTAAAAAAATATACAATTACCCCAAAAATGCCAGACCGTGGAAGTTCAGGAGAACTTATCCCCAAAATGGAGAATGCTGGACTTACAAGGGAAAACAGCACCAATGCTGGAAAATTCACTGGGCCTGAGAAAGACACACCTCCTGTTCTCTATCCAACTAGTTTTGAGAAAGGAGCTCTGAGGCAGGAAAGACTTCCTGAGTGAAACAAGCCCTAACTCCTCATTACAACATCCTCTGGAAGGATGTCTGCCCTTACAGCCTCAGAGCTCTCTTGGTGTATCAGAAAACTGGTTAAAATGCAAGCCTAGATGAAGCCTCTTAAGTAGAAAGATTTTTTCCTGTTTAAAGGAAGTCCCTTAAGTAGAAAGATTTTTCTCCCCACCTGTTTAAAGGAAGTCCCTTAAGTAGAAAGATTTTTCCCCACCTGTTTAAAGGAAGTCTCTTAAGTAGAAAGATTTTTTCCTGTTTAAAGGAAGTCCCTTAAGTAGAAGATTTTTTCCCCTCTGTTTAAAGGAAGTCCCTTAAGTAGAAAGATTTTTCCCATCTGTTTAAAGGAAGTCCCTTAAGTAGAAAGATTTTTTTCCCACCTGTTTAAAGGAAGTCTCTTAAGTAGAAAGATTTTTCCCCACCTGTTTAAAGGAAGTCCCTTAAGCAGAAAGATTTTTTTCCCATCTGTTTAAAGGAAGTCCCTTAAGTAGAAAGATTTTTTTCCCATCTGTTTAAAGGAAGTCTCTTAAGTAGAAAGAGTTTTTCCCCACCTGTTTAAAGGAAGTCCCTTAAGTAGAAGATATTTTCCCACCTGTTTAAAGGAAGTCTCTTAAGTAGAAAGATTTTTTCCTGTTTAAAGGAAGTCTCTTAAGTAGAAGATTTTTTCCCAACTGTTTAAAAGAAGTCTCTTAAGTAGAAAGATTTTTCCCCACCTGTTTAAAGGAAGTCTCTTAAGTAGAAGATTATTTTTCCCACCTGTTTAAAGGAAGTCTCTTAAGTAGAAAGATTTTTCCCATCTGTTTAAAGGAAGTCCCTTAAGTAGAAAGATTTTTTCCTGTTTAAAGGAAGTCCTTTAAGTAGAAGATTTTTTCCCCTCTGTTTAAAGGACGTCCCTTAAGTAGAAAGATTTTTCCCCACCTGTTTAAAAGAAGTCTCTTAAGTAGAAAGATTTTTTCCCCATCTGTTTAAAGGAAGTCCCTTAAGTAGAAGATTTTTCCCCACGTGTTTAAAGGAAGTCCCTTAAGTAGAAAGATTTTTCCCCACCTGTTTAAAGGAAGTCTCTTTAGAAAGATTTTTTTCCCATCTGTTTAAAGGAAGTCTCTTAAGTAGAAAGATTTTTTCCTGTTTAAAGGAAGTCTCTTAAGTAGAGAGATTTTTTCCCATCTGTTTAAAAGAAGTCCCTTAAGTAGAAAGATTTTTTTCCCCACCTGTTTAAAGGGAGTCTCTTAAGTAGATTTTTTTCCCTACCTGTTTAAAGGAAGTCCCTTAAGTAGAAAGAGTTTTTTTCCCCACCTGTTTAAAGGAAGTCTCTTAAGTAGAAAGATTTTTCCCTACCTGTTTAAAGGAAGTCTCTTAAGTAGAAAGATTTTTTTCCTGTTTAAAGGAAGTCCCTTAAGTAGAAAGATTTTTCCCACCTGTTTAAAAGAAGTCTCTTAAGTAGAAAGATTTTTTCCCCACCTGTTTAAAGAAAGTCCCTTAAGTAGAAAGATTTTTCCCCACCTGTTTAAAGGAAGTCTCTTTAGAAAGATTTTTTCCCATCTGTTTAAATAAAAGTCTCTTAAGTAGAAAGATTTTTCCCCACCTGTTTAAAGGAAGTCCCTTAAGTAGAAAGATTTTCCCCACCTGTTTAAAGGAAGTCCCTTAAGTAGAAAGATTTTCCCCACCTGTTTAAAGGAAGTCCCTTAAGTAGAAGATTTTTCCCCACCTGTTTAAAGGAAGTCCCATAAGTAGAAAGATTTTCCCCACCTGTTTAAAGGAAGTCCCTTAAGTAGAAGATTTTTTCCCACCTGTTTAAAGGAAGTCCCATAAGTAGAAAGGCTTTTCCCCATCTATTTAAGTGCAAGCACAGTGCCCACATAAGAAGCAGCCACTCTGTGCAATAATGGTGTGAATCCCTCCAACTGTCTTGGCATTTTGCAGAGAAGAGTCAATTTGTTCCCTGCAGGAGAAGACTTTAATAAGAGGTGCATCAAATGCTTGAGATGTGCATCAATACAGGCTCTAAAATGCTGTGTTTGGGTTGGTTGGAATTGGAACAAGAAAAAGACATTATCTTACTGCTTCCCAAAGGCAAGTCACCTGTTAGGTGACGTTCTGAGGACCAGCACGTGTGTACGTGGCTCTGTTTCAGGGCACCAACGCTCCCTGGAAGTGGCTGTTGTTTTGAAAAGCCTTTAAGCTTCCCTGAGATGCTGTGTCTGACTGGATGAGGATTGTGTGGCTCTTCATTTACACACAGGGAGTTGGTGTTCCCAGATTTCACACAAAGCTCTGACTTGGAGAGCACCAACCAAAATCTCTTTGGCACTTCACTTTGGGGAGAAAAGAGAGGGGAAAAGGGCAAAGTCCTCATCATAGGCTTCATTTGCTGCTGAGCAGCTTGTGCCCAGGCAGAGCCTGAGTTACAGACCTGCTTCCCCCCAGCCTGCCCCAGTCAGACACTGCAGAGGGTGCACCCTGGGAAGTCAGGCACAGAATCACTCAGACTTCAAGAACCTTGGGTGGGTGCTGGGGTTCTTTATTTCTATCTTAGGTTTCCTCTTACTTAAAGTCATAGAACCATTAGGGTTGGAAAAAACCTCCAGGATCATCAAGTCCAACCTTTGACCAAATACCACCTTGCTTAGAAACATTTAGGACTTCACCAGGTCAGAATCTGATCCAGATGAGGAATGTGCTGGGCTACCTGCAGAGCATGAGGCACTTCCCACCTTCCTGGGAGCCTTGGAGCTGGGAGCAGTCTGGGAGTCACAGAAGTGTGCCTGTCTGTAGGAAATATGGAATCATAGAATTGTTTGGGTTGGAAGAGACCTTCAAGGTCATCCCATCCCACCCCCTGCCATGGGCAGGGACACCTCCCACCAGCCCAGGGTGCTCCAAGCCCTGTCCAACCTGGCCTTGGACACTGCCAGGGATGGGGCAGCCACAGCTTCTCTGCCCAACCTGTGCCAGGGCCTGCCCACCCTCCCAGCCAACAATTCCTCCCTAACACCTAATCTAAACTACTCTCTTTGAGTTTGAAATCTCTTGTCCTGTCACTACAAAAGAACAGTCAAAAAAAAAGAGTGTATTTTAAGCATACAAGATTAAATGATTGGCTGATTCCCCCCGGGGCCATTTTATGTCAGTTGATGTCCATAACTTCTTCCCAAGTGTTGGAGACAAGCTGGAAGCAGATGTGAAAGTCTGACCAGTGGGTCTAAGCTACCAGTTCAAAATTCTCAGCAGATTATCACAAAATGTTCTTAAATTACCCTGGTGTAGTTATTGAGAACTGCAGTGCTGATGTTGCTGTTTCTCAGGCTGTGGCTCCTCAGCACAGCTCAGCCTTGAACTCAGATTAGATGAGTTCATTTTGTTCCCAGCTCAGCTGTAAACTTAACTTCATAATAAACAGCTTTCTCCACCTTCCCAGTGCCCCTGACTCCTTTTGTACAATGGGAAGATGTAGAGGCAGAAAGAGCCATTCTTTAGTTCATGGCATTGCTGTAAATGTAGCAGTTGTAACAATCCGTGGTATGTTCTTCTCTTGCTGAGTTGAAGATGAAAAGTGTTGTTTAATCAATATGTTACATTCTGGCAGTGCAAGAGATAAAAGATGATGCAATCCTGGTTTTGTGCCCCTTGAGCTTGCAGTGCAGCTCCTGGAGAGCCACTGGTGGTGTCCCCATGTGTGTGTCTGCTCCTGGGCTGGGAGGGGTTTCTGCCCACCCATCCCTCCCATCTTAGCTGTCCACGAGGCTTTGCTACCAGAAGAGCTGGGATATGATGGTTCAGCTCAGTCCTAGTGCTGCTGACAAACCAGGAATGCTGAAAGCCCTTTCTATTACCTGTGTAGGCAATGCAAGAGAGTTCTCAATTGTGTCCATGTCAGCAATTCCCAATATTGTACAAGAGCTGAAATGGACTTGTCCTAGTTCAGCAGGAGGGACCAGTTGACCCTGTGTGGGGGTGATCAAAGCTGTGTATTCTACCCCCTCTATTCATTCCCCAAGGACAATGGACCATTAGCAGCAGCTGCCCAGGGAGTCATTGGCACCTTCACACCCAGCCTGAGGGGGTGTGGCTGCCAATGGGCCATCAACAGTTCAATACCCCCTGGCTCCCAGAGTTAATCACCCATTGTGTGAGTCCCCACCCAGGGGGAGGGATTGGGTGCTCCCTGAGGGTACATAAGTGGTGGGTAAGAAGACTTTGGTACCTTCTCATTGGATCCAGAGGAGCAGCAGGACCTCGACAGGAGGAGATCACCGCTCTCGCCCAGACCACAGCCCTCACCTGCACCAACAGGTTTCTCATTTCCTTTTGCTCTGGACTTGGGGGAGCCACAGGGGTCTCAGCACAAGGGCAAACAAACCCCCTTGGGTTTGTGCCCCAGGACACTGGGTTATACTGCTGGGGTTTGTGAGTTGAAAGCAATTTCCCTTTTGTGTCAGTGTATTTATTGTAATATTATTATTAAATTTTAGCTCTGACTTATAATCTCTCTCGTGGTGAGTTCATTTCCCCTGCTGGTTCGCCTTTAAACCAGCACAGGACTGCAGTTATGAGTAATAAATCAAGAGGTAAGAACAGCCTCTCAGAGGTGTTTTGTGGATTGTTGCTTTTGTGGTTAGACTGCAATTGTCACTTCATTGTAGTGTCTGTGTGGTCATATAAGAGCTTTAAATTCTAAAGCAGAAAGATGAGGGTACTGAAGGCTCTTTCCCAGGCAGTGTTTGCATTAGAGCTTAAAGTTCAAAGTGGGTTTGCAGCAATTTACTGCCTCTGTTTCTGTATTTTTCCTCCTGTGGTCAAAAGAAGTTTAGGGACTGTCACATATGGGTAAAGATTTAGGGAGAGTGTTCCTGTCATGGGAACCTTCAGTGCTTTGCTCCCCTGGCACAGGCACAGAGTTTGCATTTCACTGGAGTGCCCTTTTGTGTTTGCAATCAATTGATCATAAAACCAGGAACCCAGAGGATTACTTTTATTTTTAGATGAGGATATTGCCATAAGAATGGGGAAGATAGGAAAAGGACAAATTCAAAAATGCTACTTATTTTTCTTTTTGAGACAAATCAGTCCCTGCTGTGGATAGGACAATCTGCATCTCTTTAGTGTGCTTGGTGTCTTCTAGAGCCAACTTCAGGGAGTTTGAATTTCCATATTTACATTGGAACAGAAACCTAAACAAGGCAATTTTTCATGAAGAACAACAACAGTGGAGGTCAGAGAGAACAAAACCATGGGCAGCTGTAAGAGTGTGGAACACACAGTGCAACATGCAGGGGGGAAAGCAAAATGTACCATGATCAGAAGGACAAATGTTAGATGGTCCCTGCCAAATTTCCTTAATGATTGATGCTGTGAATGACCCTCCCCCCAAAAACAGGACTCTGAGCACGTTAGTGAAGGGTAAGATAAAAAGTAAAGGTCCTTTAATATCCCAGGCCTACAGCCCACAGGAATACAGGATGACAGGCATGTGTGTCCCAGTTCTTGTTTCCATGGCTTTTATAATAAGATCCCTCCAATCATTGCTTTACACATTTCTCAGTCCAGCCCCAGTCCCACCCCTGGTCCAACCCCTGGAACTGGGTCTGGGGTCATCAAGACCCTCTGTCTTCATCAACTCTTCTTCCTCAGGCACACAAAGGTCTCTTGGAGCTCATCCAGTTCTGGCTTTTGGGTCACTCTGACCTGTGTTTATGTTTCATTCTGTGGGTCTCTGATATCCTTCAGCTCTACCTTGGAAAGGAGTCTGACCAAGATTAATTAACTAAAGGAATTTGAGCTCCCTGTTCTGGGACAGGGGTAGTGATAGAAAGGCATTAAACTTAAACTGTTAGAAATATTAACCCTCTAAAAATCCACAACTGCTGTGTTCCTAAAATCTACAAAATGTGAAAATCAGAACAAAAACCCCTTTGGCATCAGGTGGTTCTTAGGAAAGTCCAGGCCAAATCATGTGCTATTTCCATGGGGTTAATCTGGGAGTGTAATCCGATCTTCAGCTCTTGATGATTTCTTGTTGAGTCCCTTTCCTTTTACTGGTGGCCTAGTTAATACTTCACTCCCTCTGTTCAGATGTGCTGATTGCCAAGGTCATGATTTTTATCACAAGTCCAGCAGTAATGGGAATTTCATAGCAATTTTAATCACTTTTTTCCCCCGTGAAGTGTTTTTTTTTTTCTATTTCTTTATTGCTTTCATCAAGACAAGGTATACTCTGGCACCCACTTTACACCAAGTCAATGATGTCTGTATAATCATCAAGGGGAGTAATGGGCACATAAATTTTTCAGTGAGATGAAATGACATTCTGCAGCTGTGCCAGATTTCTTCTGCTATCCAAGTTTTTGAAATGGTGAGACTTTATTCACAGTCTGAACTTGGGAGAAGTGGCTTTCCCAAACATGCCTATATGTTCTTTAATATATGTGGCAATCATTATGTTGCCTCAAGAATTGGCTTTGCCTTTTCCCAAGGGAAACACTGCCAAAGTCAGATTTTTCTAGAGAACTCTGGTTTTGTAGCCTTCAAATCCTTGGCTGTTTTCATGTCTTGCCTTTAGTTTTTGGGTGGGTTTTTTTGTTTGTTTCTTTCTTTTATAAATTTGGTTATTGTTATTTACTTATTTAGTTTTGTTTAGAAAGCTTCAATACAAAAGTAAACAAGAATAAAGCATTTATTTCTTTAACAAATGTTCCTTGCACTAGCAAGGTTTCAGTGCTCTGCTGCCTGGGATGGCCTAAGATTTCAGGACAAAACCCCCATGGATTCTTTGAATGGCAGATGGAGGAGCCAGCAGGGCATTATAATGTACTGGAAAATGAAAGGTTATCATTCTTTAAGGGTTCTATTACATTGTAATGTGTGTGGTTCAGGTCACACCTTCATGTTGTTCCTTAAATAGTAATTCAGAATATTCAGTTTGCTTCTGGACAGGCCATATTTCAAGGGATGTTCCTGCTATCATTTGTTCCTGGCAGCTTGTCTTCTGTAACACAGTTCTTATTTTAGGGACAAACTATTAATTGAGCAGCTCTATAATATCTGGTGTTGTGCTGAGCTTTTCATTTCCTCCAAACTGTGACTTCTTTCACAATAGATGGACCTTTGAGCCTTAATTACATTGTTTGTGACTCTGCTGTGAGTCACCCCCACATTTGCCTGCTGAGATCCCTGGAATGATGGAATATCTGCAGTTGAAAGGGATACATAGGGATCATCAAGTCCAGCTCTCTGCTCCTGACAGGATTACCTAAAACTAGATGAGATGGCTGAGTGTGTCACCCAGAAGTTCCTTGAACCCTGTCAGGCCTGATGCCACGAGCTCTGCCCTGGGGAGCCCACTCAGTGCCTGGTGGAGCTCCGTTCCTTGTCCCTGTGTCCTGGTCACCAGGGGGAGGAGATCAGCACCTCCCCCTCTGCCTCCCCTCCTGAGGAAGCTGCAGACTGTGAGGTGTCCCTTCAGTCTCCTCTTTTCCTGGCTGAACCAGCTAAGGGACCTCAGCTGCTCCTCTAAGTCTTGCCCTCCAGACCTTCCCCTGCCGTGGTTCCCTTCTCTGGACATCCTCTAATGGTTTGATGTCCTCAGTGAGGCACCCAAAAGTGCTCCCAGACCTGGAGGTGGGGCCTCAGCAGTGCCCTGTGGGGTGGGACAGTCACCTCCTGCCCCAGGCAGGTCCCTCTGCTGGGCAGGGCTGGATTTTCACCAGCATGGAAAGTCAGGCTTGGTCTTTGCCTGCCCAGCACTGGGGTCCCCTTCTGTTGGAGCTTCACAGACAGACTGGTGAGAGACTCACAGACTGTTCTGAGTTGGAAAGGACCCACAAGGATCATCGAGTCCAACTCTTAAGTCAATGGCCCACACAGGGGATTGAACCCATGACCTTGGGCATTATTAGAACCAAGTTTTAACCAACTGAGCTGATCTCAGCTGTTGGTGCTCCTTCCTTTAAGCTGCTGATTCCTGGCCATAAGCTGAGCTTTTATTGCCTTTATTTCCTTTGCTCATTGCCCTCACTTTGTTAGTGATTGTCCTGCCTCAGAGAGTTATTATTCACTCCAAATAAATGACTGATGGAGTTTGGTAATGTGCTAATATGAAGCTGTTATTACTACAAGGCAAATCATATTTCCCTCTTACAAATTTCAGTTCATGAAGCTTATTTTTTTTTAATTGAAGGAAGACAGAAATTAATTTGTGATTTGCCTTTTGGACAGGAAGAAGAAAATCTGCAGTAACTTGGGGTGACCCATCCTATCCCTTTATAGGGAACTGACAATCAAAGCTTACCTTTCAATGAATCTGCAGCATGGATTTAAATATTGCTGGGTGCAGTACAGGGTTCACATTGACATCAACAAGTTGTCCTCTGGGAAGGGGTGAAACCTGGAGATCCTTGTCTCAGAACACATCCCTCCTACTCATTCCTCTTCCATATTCTGTGGCCAAGTCACTTGATGACATTTAGATGTGTTAAATGCTGCCTGCTGGCAATGTGACTTCAGTGCAAAACTGTAGCTGGAAGCTTTTTTGGATGTTTTTCCCTTTTTTTTTTTTTGTGCTAGACATTCTAATAATACACACCCCAATGAACAAACAGTTCCGTGCTTCTGTTAGGCAGGAGGAAAGGGGAACAGATTTCCAGCCCATGGAAATTGGATTTTCTGAACCTTCAAAGGAGATAAAATAATATTAGAAATAAGCACTAGGCAGACCAGAAAGATTTGTTGATAATTGGGTTTATTTTTTAATTACGAAGAATTAAATGTGGGGGGAATAATAGAGGGAGTGTGATCCCAAGATGAAGAGATGGTTCTTTATAACCACCTACTGGAGTAGGAGGAAGTCTCCTTGTCTTCCATGAGTAATGACCTGGAATGGATGGCTCTAATTCCCTCTTTTAAAAATGCATTGGGAACTTAAGCAGTGCTGCTTGTGCCTGGTGAAGCATTTGCAAAGACATGGAGAGCCTGTGAAAAGCTCTGCTGTCTGCGAGTTCTGTTGCTTGTGGGCCTTCAATTATTTAATGCTTGAAGTTTCTGTTCTTCCCTCAAGGATTGGAGTTTGCAAAAGGACTTTCAGAGGGTTTAAATTTTGATTATTTTTTCAGCTTTGCATATCTTTTAGCACTGGAATCAAAACATCCATGAAATAAGTGGAGTGTCAGAGTTCCTGTTAGTCAGAGGAACATCAGTAGCGTGTCTGAGGAGCTGAGAACCTTCCAGAGCACTCAGAGCTGCTGCATTTTGCCTCCTTTCTGAGCATAAATCCCTGGTGAAGCCTGAAGAAGTGTCAGAGAGCAGAGTTTCACGTGGAGGTGTGTCTGGGAAGGAGTCAGGATTAATTATTCCTGTCTAAATCTCGCTTCTGGGCCCCTATTACAGAACCTGCTGTCCAACCCCCTCCCTTCCCACCCTGAGGAATTCCTCACCTCATTCCAGCCAGAGACCTGGAGCTGCCAAGGGGTGTCCCCAAGGCTTCAGTCAGGTTGGAGGAACCAATTACAGCAGTGTGGGCTAATTAAAAATCCAGTAGGACTTTGCTGCCCTCCCCCATATATGTCAGGTTTTACACATAGAATTTTTTTTAATTAATATTAATTGGTAATTAACATGCAGACTAAGCACTTTTGACCAGGTACCTGCTGAGAAGTGCAAATTTGAGGCTCCCCAGTGTCGTTTTTTATGACCAATCTTGCAATAAGGAAATGCACTGTAGAAAACAGTAGAATTTGACATAAACCCCTGTTGGAAGCTGACTGAGGTCAGATATATTTTAGAAGCTCAAACCTCATACTTAGGTACACGTTTGCTTCAATTTCCCTGGAGATTTTTGGGCCAAACATAGTGTAAAAAAGAATTAATTTGTTTCTCATTTGTTTTCTCATTGAAGAGATTTCTGCAGAATTCTTCCTCCTCCTTTCACACTCTGTGACTCTGCTAATATTTTACAACACATACCAAGACAACTGCTCCATGATATCATCCATAAGTATTTGCATATGAGATTGCTTTGGAAAAAACCAGGATTTAGTGTTTGATCAGCAGCCAGGTCAGCTTATAAACTGATACAGAGGACCATTGATGTTGGTGTTCCCCATAAACTGCCATCAGCTCCAGTTTGTCAGTTGATTTAACTCCTGCAAAAAAGAAAATTGAGTGGTCTGCTTGTCATTGCAAACCTGTCTTCATTTTTAGAAGCAATATTTTTTTTAGTTTCTTTTTGTTAATTTGGTTTTCACATGAAAGGGTTTGCTGGACAAGCATCAAACCCTTTCTTTGACCCTGTTCCAGTTTTACCTGTTTTTTCTCAGAAAGTGTAGCTGCTGTTGGGGAGGAGATATTTGGGATTTCCTTCAACTGGTAGTTAAAAGTAATGGAAAGGCAGGAGAGAGGGCCAGGAAACAGGGGTGGGTTTGCAGCAGAAGGTGTGGTGGGGTGAGGAGATCAGGACAAACCAGGGCTGGTCTGTGCAAGGGCAGTGCCAGAAGTTTGGAATGTCCTGATTTTGGAGCTCCAGAAGGGCCCAGGAGCTGTCAGGCTACTTTCATCCTTGCCTAGTGGTAGCAATGGACAATATTCCTGTCTGGTGCTGCTTTAGAAAGACCCACAAATGGTACCAATGCATTGAAGAGCAGTGACACAGGGCTTTGAGGAGGCAAGTTCTAGTATTTCTTCTAATGGCTTGCCTTCATTCTTCACTGAAAGGGTGACTGGGCATAGGAAGGGGCTGCCCAGGGAGGTGGTGGAGTCACCACCCCTGGAGGTGCTGAAGAAAAGTCTGGACATGGCTCCAGGTCTGGGTGACAAGGTGCTGTTAGGTCAGAAGTTGGACTCGATGGTCTCAGAGGTCTTTTCCAACCTAATTGATCTGTGACTGTATTCACAAAATGAGTGTATACTTGGATGCAAAGGAATTCAGTTTGTTCCCAGTTAGAAGAGGCAAAAAGTAGGGGTTTGGTTTTCTTTCAAGTGTGAGAATGTTCCGTAATCACTGGCATGGTCCTTGTTTTGGAGGACCTCCTTGTCCTTGGAGCACCTGTCCTAGCACACATCCTGAGGTGGGATAAGTTTACATGGAATCACAGAATCCCAGAATGGTTTGGGTTGGAAGGGACCTCAAAGCTCACCCAGTGCCATCCCTGCCATGGGCAGGGACACCTCCCACCAGCCCAGGGTGCTCCAAGCCCTGTCCAACCTGGCCTTGGACACTCCCAGGGATGGGGCAGCCACAGCTTCTCTGCCCAACCTGTGCCAGGGCCTGCCCACCCTCACAGGGAAGGATTTATTCTGTATATCCAACCTAAATTTCCCTTCTTTCAGTTTGAAGTCACTCCCCCTTGTCCTGTCACTCCAGTTCCTGAGGCACAGCCCCTCTCCTGCTTCCCTGTAGCCCCTTAAGAACTGGAAAGTGCTGTGATGTCTCCACACAACCTTGGCCTCTCCAGGCTGACCATTCCCAGCTCTCCCAGCCTGTTTTACCTCCCAGTTGCCTGGACCTTTTGGATCAGGCTGTTTGTTGTTCCTTGTTTGCTGCTGAAATACTTGGGACAGTAAATTATTTCCTCCTGATCTTTCCCATATTTATTAGCCCTGGGTTAATTTGTATCACAGAGGCTGAAAGATTTGGGGGGTTGTTGTTTGTGACTATCCTTATAAATAAAGAAAATCATATTCTCAGTTTAGAGCCCAATCTGGGTCTCTTAAGATTTGATCCTTATGAGCACTCTGTGCCATTTCTCTTCTCAGGCCCTTTTCCCCCTTTTTCTCCTCATTTTGTCCCCCTGCCCCTCTGATGCCACATTCATCAGCATTCCAGAATGGTTCTAATCTTTGGATAGTGTGGCTCAGGTTTATGATGACTTTTCTGAGGACCTCTGTGCTTTGGGGGTGGTGAGTTGGGTTTCCTTGGGCCTTTTTTTGGAGTTATGGGGCTTGTCACAATGAGGTTTTCATGAGGTGGGAAACTCACCCTCATAAATTTCCATGTCCAGTGTGTTTTTCTTCAAAGTCTGTGCTTTGAGAGTGGGAATAGAAGATGTCCTCAATGAAATGATGTTTCTGAATGTAAAATATGGTTCCTTACAACTGCTGGGGTTGTGAGACAACACGACAAAAGGAACTTGCTGAGTTTGAAGTTTTATTAAGCTATTTTTAGTGTCCACGAGCCAAGAGTGCTTTGACTCCAGATTATAATGGTAGGGGGAGAACAAAAACTGTGCTTTTATGAAAGACTTTGCCTTTTGCCTGTGAAAGGGCTCCATCTCCATCCCCAGGTCGGTCCTGGGGCTTGCTGGAGTGGACCTTCAGGTTGTGCTGAGACCTGCCTAGTTTTGAAGATTTGATCCCGAGCTGCCTATTGATTAAATCCAACCAGTTCTCTTTGGGAAAAGAGGCCATTTCAGCTGAAATGCCCAATGCCCAGCAGGAACTTAGAGGAGCTGTCCTTTTCCTGCCTGTGGTTTTCTGTTGTCTTCTCATGGCAGCAGACACGTTGTTCTGTGAGAACACGAAAAGCGGGTTTGCAAATTGCTGAAACGTTTCTATTGAAACGATTAAACCATCAAGTGTCTCTCTCTGAATAATGATGACCCCCATTAAAATAAGTATTGAGCTGTATAACCTACATATTCCTGTTAAAGCCACTGTAATTAACTCCATTTTTGCTGGCTGGGATCTGTGGCTTCGGGAGGGTTTGTGGCTGAACGTGGTGACACCGAGCTCCAGCCTGAAGGTTGTGTGGCTCCCATTTGACCCCTGCAGGGCTCCCCAGGGCCTAAAGTTGGACTCACAGAGCAAAAGTTTAAAGGCAATTGTGAAGGTGTTCTCAGGGGTTGAATAAAGTGTAGCCCAGAGCAGGACTGGTACAGATTCACAGCAGGTTTTACAAAGCAACGAGAGGTTTTGGCACTGTCAGAAATACCAAGAGGAGTTTTGCTGATTTCCATATTTCTTCTTGGATGAGGAGTATTTCCATATTTTCCTCAGGGAACATCTTTGAAAGTCATCCCTGGGGCCCTTCTTATCACTCTTTTCCCTTCTAACCTCCTGTTTTTTAGTACTTTATTATGAGCACATGACAAGTTTTCTTAAGGTCTAGAGGGGGAAAAGTCTCATGGCAAAGTTTTATGGTAATTGCATGACAAAAGAGGGAACCTTTCTGGAATATGGAGAGTGGCCTGTTGCCCTGACAGACATTGCACAAGGGGTGTCATCCCAGTGATCATTGCTAATTCAGGTGCTTAAAGCTGGGAAAGGAGCTGTCCTTCACAGTGGCCTTATTGTCCCAATATTTCACAAATTCAGCTCCTTGTGAGCACCTCTGTAACTCCAAGGGGCCAGTGCTCCCTCTTGCCCCTGTGTGGCCACCAGCAAAAGGTTCCAAAGAAGGATGTTCAATGACTCCACCTTCTTAAAGGGCTGTCCTTGATAGATACCTGAGTTAGTTCTCAATGAATAAATAAACAGAGAAGGATAAGCCAAGTTTTGTGCTACTGAAACTGTTTAATTTATAGGGCTATTCTTTTCAGAGGATGCTGCAGGCTACAAATACCTTGGGCACTTGTTGCCCAGCTCACTTCAGTTCTGAGAATAGATTTGGGAGATTAAACAGCTTTTGTCAGCTGGCCCTTTGTGAGGAAGTCTGGCTCGGAGCTGGAGGAGCAGTGCCTTAGGTCAGAGCCCTTCTAGTCAGGAGTACAAAGCTGTCTAAGTAAGTTTATCTCTGAAAAGCAAGATGTGTATCTGATGGTCAAATAAAATTATTCCACATAATGTAACAGATGTATCTGCCTGCAGTGCCATTGTCTTGCCAATCTCCACCAGGAAAAGCCAGGTTTCCCTTATTTCTCCTCATCTCCAGTGTTCTTCCACTCATTCTGCTTCCTGTTAGCTGGATTAGAGCTTGGCTGTGCTCCTTGCTGTATTTTGGTCAAGTAGCTACTGAAGAATTATCTTATTTCAGTTGTTATTTTCCATGGTAAAATATAAAGTCCTGTGAAGGAACTTCTGAGTAAATACTGGAGATATAACCTGTGCTTTGACCTCTTAATTTGTTTTTCTAAGGCCAGGCCATTCTCAGTACTCTGTTTAGTGTAGAAATTGTTTCTTTGTATGAAATAAAACATTTTTATTTTTCATTCCTTTCATACAGGACTGGATTGAAAAGAAAATATCTTCATTTTTATTTTCATTATCATCATGACATTGGTGGTCTCCATTGACATGGAGTTGTTCATTTCTGTTGCAATGAAGTTGTTACTAAGCAGTAGTTGCCTCCTCCATTCCCCTGAGAGCTTTTCCTTGGAGTGTGGGCACGGTTTTAATCTTAGAGGATATTCCTGTGAGAGGCTTTTGATTGCACAAATTTCTCTGTGGAAGGGAGTTATGTACATTAAGGAGGTAGGAGGTTGCATTGCTCTTCAGACATTCCTAAATGGAGAAGTTGTGTAGTTTTATTCCCTTTGGGACAACTGTGTACTCAATGCCCTGGGCACTGTATCCATATCACTGCCTTTTGCATTCCCTGGGAATGTGACCTGTGGAACTCTGGCACTCCTTCACTTGTCAAAGACCTGGTATTGGTGTCTGTGCTGGTTTAAAGGTAAAGCAGCAGGAGAAATGGAGCCAACACAAAGGAGATTGTAAATCAGAGTTACAATTTAATAAAAATATTACAATAAATGCAATGACACAAAGAGAAATTGGTTTTAACCCACAAAAATCAGAAGTATAACCCAACCCCCTGGGGTACAAACACAGTGGGGTTTGGTGGCCCCTGTGCTGAGCCCCATGTTGTTCCCCCAACTCCAAAATTGAAGGAAGGGACAAACCTGTTGGTGCAGGTGATGGCACAGTCTGGTGGAGAGTGGTGGGCTCCTCCTGTCCAGGGTCTGTTCCTCCTCTTGATCCAACGAGTGGTCCCAGAGGTGTCCAACCCCCAAGATTGTCTCCCCTCAGGTTTAGGTGGGAGCCCCCAGTGCCTCCCCCAGGGCAGGGAGTTCCACACTGGGGGATCTGACTCTGGCAGTCAGGGGGGATTTTGGAATCGTTGCTGGCCCCTTAGCAGAGCTGAGCCCTCAGGTGGGTGTGGAGGTGCCAAGGAGTCCCTGCAGGGCAGTTCTCCCAGCTCCTCTGCCAGGCTTCTTTCCCAGCCAGCTCCCAGCCTGAGGGCTCAGCTGTGCCCTGGGCAGCTGCTGCCAACGGGCCATTGGGAACAGTTGCTGGGCAATGGCCCAGAGGGTTTGGAATGCACAGCTTTGGTCACACCCACACAGGGATAAACTGGTCCCACCTGCTGAACTGGGACAGTGCCACAGTTTGGGAGAAATTGCTATGCAATGACAAAAGGAAATGTGAATAAAAGAATTCCCATCAACTGCAAAATCTTCATGTCTTGTACCAGCAGCCCTTGTGACAATAACATTGGTCATCTGTCCAGTTTCATGGTGCAATTTGTGCTGTCTGCTGGATCCACTGGAGAGACCTGGCTTAAAGCAAGTCAGACCTTGCATTAGAGTGTCCAAAGGAGGGCAGTGAAGATGGGCAAGGGCCTGGAGAGGATTTGTGTGAGGGCACTGAGGGCACTTGGTGTGTTCAGCTGGAGAAGAGGAGACTGAAGGGAGACCTCATTGCAGGGACAACTTCCTTGGGAGGGGCAGAGGAGGGACAGGCACTGAGCTCTGCTCTGTGGGGACCAGGGACAGCACCCAGAGAAGAGCTGGAGCTGTGCCAGGGCAGGGACGGCACCCAGGGAAGGGCTGGAGCTGTGCCAGGGCAGGGACGGCACCCAGGGAAGGGCTGGGGCTGTGCCAGGGCAGGGACGGCACCCAGGGAAGGGCTGGAGCTGTGCCAGGCCAGGGACAGCACCCAGGGAAGGGCTGGAGCTGTGCCAGGGCAGGGACAGCACCCAGGGAATGGCTGGAGCTGTGCCAGGGCAGGGTCAGGTTGGATCTCAGGGAAAGGTTCTTCCCCCAGAGGGTAGTGGGCACTGACCAGGCTCCCCAGGGCAGTGGGCACAGCCCCAAGGCTGCCAGAGCTCTGGGATTGTTTGGGTGATGCTCTGGGACACAGGGTATGACTCTTGGGGATGATCCTGTGCAGGGCTGAGGGTTGGACTCCATGATCCTTGTGGGTCCCTTCCAACTTGGCATATCCTGTGGTTTTGTGAATTATGGATTCAGTTCTAGGCAATAGTTTGCTTATACTGTACGTGGAACATGTTCTTGTAGTAGGAGTAAAAGGAGGAGAGATTGCAAAATGTTCAAGGGAAATTAAAAAAAAAAAAAAAACAAAGGAGAAAAAATATGTTTTAAAAAGCTTCCATCCCCTCAGTGAGGGCAGTTCCACCTGCTGAAGCCACTGTGAAACTGTTTGTGGGGGGTTGTTTGAATTTATTCTATTCTGATTCTGTAGCAGGTTGGTGTGAAGTCAAAATGTCTGTCAGATGCTCCATGAGTCATTAAATGCAAAATTCCACAATATTTTGGTAGTCCTACAGCAATGACACTGGAGCAAGTCAGTCCCCCTGTCTCCTGTTCCCTCCACTGAGGTGAGAAAGGCACACAAAGATGTGTGCATTCACTTTGGGAACTGTGGCATAACCACAGCTTGTTTTTGACATTCCTGATGTCCTTGCATCCATGGGACACAGCTCTGTTGTAGAACATTCTCAGATATCACCCTTTTTTGGAGGAAAGAGTGAGTTGCAAGATGTTGGCAGACATGGGATACACTGAACTGTGGCTTGGAGGAGGAACAACTGAGGGACAGCTGGAGATGGCCACTGGCTGGTGCTGGGCCACAGGTGCAGTTCTGGATTTCTGCATTTGGGACTATTCCTGCCTCCCATCATTCCCAGGTGAAGCTGCTGGAAGAGCTGCTGCTGGCCCTGTTCTTTGACATTGCTCTCCTGCAAAATGAGGCTTTGAGTCCTCGGCGAGCTGGGCACGGTGTCAGAGGTGACATCGGTGTCACAGGTGACATCTCTCAGGTGTTCCTGTGCCCATGGAGAAGATGGAGGACAGTAATCATGATTTCCCTGTTGGCTTCTCTAAAATTTTCCAGGAAAGGGCTTTCATAGCAATGACCTTCAGGTTTGTTTCTATAGAATGTCACCTTTATCCTTCTACATCATTTACATGCAGAAGCACCAAGCAGTTGTCTCAATATTAAGAAGCCCTGGCACAGGGTGCCCAGAGCAGCTGTGGCTGCCTCATCCCTGACAGTTTCCAAGGCCAGGTTGGAGCAACCTGGGCTGGTGGGAGGTGTCCCTGCCCATGGCAGGGAGTGGGACTGGATGGGCTTTAAGATCCCTCCCAACCCAAACCGTTCTGGGATTCTTAATGAGCTGGTGCTTCTTGATATGAGTAACTGTTCTAGTAGAGGTAAGGAAGGGGCTGCAGGGAGTGTGGAGAGGGGGAGAAAAAGGAAATCTGGGAGGTTTCAGTGAGTATTGGATCTGTAAAGTAAGATTTGATTTAATAAACTGGAAATAAAGATTTTCAAATCATCATATCATGCCTATCAATATCTCCTCCTTAGACCCTCCACAAATAATCACCTGACCTTGTTCAGATGATGCTATGAAATATTGAAGATAAAGGAAATTTTAGCCTTTTATATGATAGAGATCAGACCCAGGCTAAAGGCCTGCCAGGATAAATAACACAAGAATTGCTCTATTGATTGCAAGTGCCTTTGCTACACCGTGTGCTGTCCCTGTCCTTTAGCAATTTGCCAGAACAGATAACGAATTCTGCTGAGATCCTGTCACTGAAATGACAGTTTTGCACCTTCCTCTGGGGACAGTCCTGAGTGGGATCAGATTTTCAATCTGCAAACGCTCATTGATTTGCTTTCTGAAAACTTCCTACGAAATCCCACCCGGGCGCCGAGTTCTCTGAACTCCATCAGCTTCTCTAACAAGTTCTTCAAAAGAATTATTATCTTTTAAATGGAACTGCAGGGGTATGTTCTTGAAAGAATATGAAATTAAATTACCTGAGCTGGAGTGCAGTTATTCTGGTAGGTTTAGAATGAGGCATAAGAATGTATAATATGTCTATATTTAGGATATGTAGATGTATTAGATAATTAAAAGTCATATACATCTTCCTGGGTTGTGTGGTGGGCTTTGTTTAAGGATTGGAAAGTTGATGGGATTTTAGGGCTTTTAGTCTGGTATCAGTTAATACAGGTACAGGTTGTATTGAAAAGCCACTCAGCAAAAAAGGAATGTGTATTGATGGAAAGTTGCCATAATTTTTAAAATATTTATTTCATATATATATATACAAAATTTTATATACTCCTAGAGAAACATGGTGGTTCTCAATTTTGGCCTTTAGAGTTTGATGTAGCATTCCATAGTGAAATGGTGCCTCACTTCCCTGCAGAGCACTGGATGGTGTTTAACTCAGTCTCTCTTATTCTTTCTGCACACAGAAAACCTTGTTATTAAATCCTGAATATGTGATTACATTAATCCTGACAGTAAATAAGCATGTGAATAAAAATATGATTTGAGACCAGAACTGGGCTTTGCTCATTGCCACTGAGAATTGAGTGCCTCAGGTCTGGTTTTTCCAAGCCCTGCCCTGTAAGATGCTGAGCACTTTCCCTGCCCAACTCAGAGCATGGTTCAAATGTTGCACTTGGTGATCTTGGAGTTTGAGGTGAAATGCCAGGTGTCCTCAGAGAGGTTTGGGACTGCATAGATTGGTGTTATATAGAATCACAGAATCATAGAATGGATTGGGTTGGAAAAGAAAGACCTCCAAGATCATCAAGTCCAACCCTTGGTCCAACTCCAGTCCCTTTACCAGATCATGGCACTCAGTGCCACAGCAATCTCAGGTTAAAAACCTCCAGGGATGGGGAATCCACCCCCTCTCTGGGCAGCCCATTCCAATCCCTGAGCACTCTCTCTGCAAAGAATTTCTTTCTGCTCTCCAACTTCAATTTCCCCTGGCAGAGCTTGAGCCCATCGTGCCCCCTTGTCCTATTGCTGAGTGCCTGGGAGAAGAGACCAACCCCCACCTGGCCAGAACTTCCCTTCAGGCAGTTCCAGACAGTGCTGAGGTCACCTCTGAGCCTCCTCTTCTCCAGGCTAAACACCCCCAGCTCCCTCAGCCTCTCCCCACAGCACTTGTGCTCCAGTCCCTTCACCAGCCTTGCTGTTCTTCTCTTCTCAGTTGGGTTGGAAGAGACCCCTGAGATCATCAAATCCAACCCTTGATCCAACCCCACTGTGACCACCAGCCCAGGGCACAGAGTGCCCTGGGCTGGTGGTCACAGTAGGGTTGGATCAAGACCTGGTGGATTCTCTGTCCCTGGAGGTGTTTAAGAGGACACTCAGTGCCACATCCAGTCCCTTCTCCAGCCTCGTTGCTCTTCTCTGGCCCCGCTCCAGCCCCTCAATCTCTTGCCTCAACTGAGGGGCCCAGAACTGAACACAACACTCAAGGTGTGGCCTCCCCAAGGCAGAGTCCAGGGGAAGGGTCACTGCCCTGGGCCTGCTGGCCACGCTAGTTTGGATCCAGGCCAGGATCCCCTTGGCCTTCTTGGCCACCTGGGCACACTGGTGGCTCCTGTTGAGCTTCCTGTCCCTCAGTCCCCCCAGGTCCCTCTGCCTGGCTGCTCTCCAGCCACTCTGTGCCCAGCCTGGAGTGCTGCAGGGGGTTGGGGTGGCCAAAGGGCAGGAACTTCAATATTTTGCTGTGAGTATCCAAAGGGGAGTCTGTGCCTGGAGCTGTGTCTGTGTGCAGGGATGCCCTGCACCCCCCAGGGATTCCCTGCTCTCTCCAGGGATCAAACCACCCCCAAATGCTGCGGTATGGATTTGTTACACTGGCCATGTGAACCCTGTGATAGGCTTGGGAGAAGGCCTTGGGATGTGAGTTGATAGAGGGAGTGAAGAAGAGTCAGGCTTGGAATCTTTTGTCTTGCCTTTGTTGTGTGTTTGTTTTCCTCTAGAGAAGGCTAAATTTGTATGGAAGTCGAAGTAGGGGAGACCTGACGGCAAATCTGAGCACATCAGGTGTGAAATTCTGCCCTCAGTTCTCTGAGAGAGACTGAGATTACACTGAAAAAACGTCGGTGCATTAATGCAGGAGCAATTTGTGACTGTGATGGGGTGGGAGGCTTGTGCAGTCCCAGGTTTGTTTCAGTGTCACACCTGTCCACCAGCATATGTCAAACAGAGAGGTTTTAACAGAGAGGGGAAGCAAAATGCTCTTGTAATTCAAGTTTCCATCAGTCATTGCCACCAGCTGTTTCCTCAGTTGGTGCTATTGATATCCTTTGTGTGGGGAGGAATCCAAAAGATAAGACAGTAAAGCATTTAACAACTGTGGGCAAAAGATGTAGATTTTGGAAAATACTCAGCTTTGAGTGATGTGAGAATTGGAAGTTTTGTAGAACTCTTTTCAGTGTAGAAGTTGGTAAATAAATATTAAAAAAAAATCTTTCTGCCCAAGAACATTTTGTAGTTTTTTTTGAAGCGATGGGAAGATGTAATTCCTGAAACAGTGGCAGGAAAGTACATTTTCCTGCACTTCCAAGGTGTGGTACAGGAGGCCACAGATGACTGAAATCCAAGGTTAGATGATGCCTTTGCAAGGGGTGTGAGTCCCAGCCAGGGGGCAGAGGTTCATTCATTCTGCACAGAACACTGCATGACACTCAGAAATGTAGCAAATTCTGGCTGAATTGATGTGAGGGGAAAGATCACAAGAGGCAGTGGTACAAATGGAAGTTTTTCTGATCATTGCACTGTGTCTGAATCTCAGACAACACCATTGTTGGAGTTAAAAGCCGGAATTCAGGGCTGCCTTGTTACCAACACGAGGGCAAAGTGCAGAAAAGTAACAGATCTACCAAGTGAGATGAACAGTAGATGGGGAAAATTTGAGAGCTCTGAATTTTGCCTTGTTCTGATGTCAAGAAGCAGCCACAGGGGCTGCCTCAGGCTCCCTCCCACTGTCCTGTAAATATGTGTGTGATTCATGGTTTGTGCCACGATGTGAACCCATAAACCCACAGATGGTGTGTCTCGATGGTTGTGGCAAATGCAATTATTACAGGATCTGGGTCTTATTCTAAGTCAGCTGTGGGACGGTGGACCTGCTTTGTATTCATTTACCTTGATTATCTGAGTCAAGTTACCTTTCTTAGTCCTTTTAAATGGAAATTTTGTAAGCAGAGATCCTGCTGTGCTGAGAGCACCACTGCAATTTTTCCTCACTTCTGTAGGTAAGCAGGAAAATCTGTTCAAACCAAACCATTTTAAATGGGGGCTTGTAATACTTAAGATCAATCTAAACCTTAATCCTCAGTGTATGTGTGAGGCTCACAAGGGTTGTCTTTGTAGCTCACAAAGGTCGTGTGGATGGTGAGAGAGACACAGTTCAGTGTGGCTGTGACCCTGGGCTGATAAACTCTGCAGAGTGCTGAGTTGTATCCCCAAACTCCTGGGGCTGTGCTGATCCTTTGTGCAATTTGGGGCTCTCAGGGTGACTCAGAGCCAGCTCCTGCCTGCTGCAGATTGTCTTTCTCGCTGGAGCCACCAGAGCAGCACCAACCACTCCATTCATATTCACAGCTGCAAAGCACATGGGCTTTGATAACACTGAAAATGTGGGGGATGGCTTTGAATTCTTAGCTGAGGAAGAGAGAGGAAAACACCAAGCTCAGGGCTTTTTGCCTTTCCAGTGATTGGTTTGAAGAACACATTTAGTCTTCAGAGGAATTATTTCTCTCACCTCCTTTCCTTGTGATTGCTCCACCAAATGGGATCTGCAGCCTTAAGATGAAATTTAACTGCCAAGTTGAATGTGTTGCTTTGCTAACAAAGAATGGAAAAGCATGAAGTTTAAAAGCAAGAGAACACCAAAAAAAAAAAAAAGTGAGAGATTCTGGTATTTTCATTGGTATTGCTCATTATTTCCTTGGGGTAATGCTGCATTTTCCACATCTTTTGCTTGTTTCCTCCCTCCTTAGAGCTTCTTCCCACCCAGGGCAGTGTGCACATGGTGGATGGTCACAATAAAGGACACACAGCTTTCAGTTCTGCCTTTTTTCTGTCCAAACACTCTTTTGGATTTGATTCAAATTTCTATTCATGTTGTAAATTCAGTACAGGGTTATACAAGAAATTCTGATGGTACCACAGCTTAGGGAAAACTTGAGCAGTTTGAGCATTACCAGTAAATTAGGACTCTTCTGAAGTGAGCAGGGTTTTCATTCATTTCGCCCTACGCTTGAGAGACTGTGCAGCTCCTGTTCCTTTCACTTACAGACTGTTAATAAATAGAGATTTACCCACCACACGTTGGTCTCTGTGCTCTGAGTGGCCACGGGGGGTGGTGTGAAGGAAACCTGTGTGAGGAGCACTTTGGCCTTCTTAAACTTGGTTAAAATCCACTTTGAACACCTTAACAAATCACTGCAGCTGGAGCTTTTCAGAGCTGCTGACCGTCCTTTCTGCCTTCCCTTCAGCCTCGGGCTGTGCTTTGGGTGTTTCCAGACTGGAATTCCTGCTCTGCACAATGTGCTGCTGTTTCCTCTGGGCTTTACAGGTGTAAGCACAGACTTTATTGATCAATCCTCCCACTTGAGTGGTTGTGTTTAATGTGCCTTGCTGAGTAAGTAACACACCTGGGAGAGTCAGAGCATGTGTTTGGGGTTTAATTACACCTGTCCTGGCTGAGAGTCCTGCTTTGGGGATTGATTTATTTGCTGTGTTTTAGAAAGACATAATTCAATATTCCTTTACTATTTTATGAATGTAGCTGAGACTCAAATAAAAAGAAGCACACAGGTTTCATTAAAAGGCAGTTTAGCTGACACCATGACACAAGACAGGTGGGTTTGGATTAAATAAATGCAATTTTGATAAAATAAATAGGAGTAAATGACTATGTTTTCCAACAAAGCAATTTTATTACCATGCATTGTTGCAAATAAAATAAAATTATGCACAGGATATAAAAAAATTCCTGAAGATTCTCTAAGCAGAAAATGTTGATATGCAAGTAGTAAAGGTTTGATAGATAATGCCCAAATGTTCTCATCTGTCTCACTTACCTTTTGCTGCAGAGACCAAAAAATGCAGACAAAATGTTCACCTCAGAGCTTTCTTTGCATATTTTTTTTTTCAAAAAGGAGCCATAAATGGATTGTGTCTGTGGCCACATAACTCCGTTGTGTCTCTAATATATTCATTTTTACAGTTGAAGATGCCTTTTAAAAATGCTGATCATAGTTCTTACAGATGCAATAGACAAGCCTGGCAACTCTGTGCTCGTTTTATTGCTCCTAGATCTAAGAGCAGCAAATGTGATATGGAAATGGATTTCAAATCCTAAACAATATTTATGTCAAGCTGTCATGGGTTCACCCAGGTGGGCCTAGATTTGGGCTCTGGAGTCTGGACTAGGCTGAAGCTGTCAGCTGACTTGAGCTGGGCTGAGCCAACAGCTGACCTCTTCTAGCCAGTAATTTTGTATTCCATCCCACATTATGGCATCACCTCCAGGGCAGTAGGAACCAGTGTGGGAGTGGTTAAGGCAGTCGCTTCTCAGCCTCCTCTTGGGAGGACGCACGATGCTGTCCCAGGGGGGATGGAGAGGACCAGGCCCACCACTGGCTCACAGGGTACCTCAGGAAAGTAAAATGTGTTGTTCTGGGTCTCTCCTTTCTGCTTGGGTTTGTCTCCCTGGGGGAATAAGCTTCTTCTTAAGTAATGTGTAGTTAGGACAGTAGAATTTGTGTGTTCGTTAAGAAGTTGAGGTGGGGAACTTGTTGTTGTAGACTTGTGTGAGTGAATATTTGTACTCTCTTCTAATTGTCTCTTTCTTTCTGTGAAAAATATATGTAGATTTAGTATAAATGCAGTTTGAAGTGTTTTTTTTCTTTCCCCTCTCTTTTCCTCCCTTTCCCTGGTGTTAGGAGGGAGGCTTTTCTCTCTGTGCTTGGGGGGGTTGGCAGTTGCTTATCTCAAACCGAGACACAAGCTCACAAGATTTGGTGTGTTGTGCTAATGGCTGGAGAGCATATAATTAAACCCAGAATTGTTCATTTAGGGTCAAGGTGCTGTGATAAAACGTGTGCTGTGCTTGTTGCAAGTGTTTGAGAATAATTGTCATATGCCATTTATCAAATGAGGCTCTTAATGAGTAACTCTGTAGTTCTAATTGCATTGTAGCGGTGTGATGGTAAGTGCATGGTTGTCACTTGGCCTCAGAGGTGCAGCTGGATGTGCCACACTGCTGGATGTTTGCATTGATCTTGGCTTTCCGTGACAATAATGTGCTCTGATCTGCTCACTGTGGTAAACAAGATCCAATTTCATTGCTGCTGACAAAGTCGTGAGTCTTCACTGCAAGGCAGAACGGGCCCCACGCGTCGCACAACCCCCTGGTGCGTGTTCTCCTCTCCTCCTCTGGAAACACTGTCAGCATTGCTTTAATCATCACTTGGGCGCTTTCCACCTTCTCCTCCTGTCCAGCCGCGTTCTGTGGCTCCCACTGTTCCAGCTCCAAGTTGGAGGGGCTCTGCAGAAAGCAGTTTGGAGGGAATTCCTTGTCTTGCCAGCTTTTAGGAAGGGTGTTGGATTAGTAAGAAACCACGGGTGGGGAGAAGGGGACCTGAGGAAGACTCCAGTCCACCCTCCTGCTTGAAGCAGGTCAGACCAAGGCTCTTCAGGGCTGTCGCAGGTTTGGCCCAGCTGTTGCCAACCCTGGACTGGCTCCCCTTCCCCTTCCCAGAATTTTCCCAGCAAAGGAAAGGAAAAAAAAAATGAAAAGAAACACACTCTAAAAAACTGAACTGAATAAAAAGAATAAATTATATTTACTAACATTTACAAACCACACTGTATACACAGTACAAAGGATCCCACCCCCAGGGGAGAGGGGAAGGGAGAAAAGGGGATTGATTAGCCGGAAAATAGGGAAGACACCAACCCAACCTAAAGAAACCGAATGAATCAAAACAAACACAATTAAAAACCTCAAGGAAGGGGAACAAGAATGAAACAATCTCACCCAGGACAGGAGAACCACCAGGGACCGGAGGGACCAGACTTCTACGACCTCCCTCCAGCTCTTCAGCCAAAGAAGGGAAGCAACAAAACCACTCTCCCTCTGCTACATGGAAGACACGTGTGGAATTCTTGTAACTTCCTTAGATACAATGGTTACTGAGGGAGCCATGGGGCAAACCATTACAAGGGCTTTATCCTTGTGGGTCCTGAGGACATCTGAGGGTGGAGACTGCAGGGCCTGGCTGGCAGCTCCTGCCCACTCCCCTGTCCTGAGGGAAGGTCTCACAGAGATGCTGTCAGCACGTTTTTCCAGCCTGCAGGAAACTCTCCCTTTCCAGTGACATTAAAAACAAATACTGATCCTACTGCCGGGTTATTCCTGGGGCTCAGAGAGGGAAGAAGTGACATTCACTTCTTAAAAATATTCTTCAAAAGGCAGCACTGAATCATTTGTATCCTGGGATATTTTGGTTGTTTGCATGGAGGGTATATAAATATTTCTGGAGCTGCACGATGTGTCACATTTATTTCAGTGCAAACCTTTTGAACTGTTCAGTGTCTGGAAGGCTGGGACAGTATTTCAAGACAAGGGTTACTCAGTGGAGAATAGGAAGGAGGTGAGAACCCTCTGCAAGTGTCTTTAATGCTAAGCACATCATCTCTGCCTTTCCTTGGAGTAGCTGCAGGATGAATGTCTATATTAAGTCTCAGTGCATGTGTGAGGTTGTTTTAATCCCATGTTTCAAAAAAGACTTGTTTGCCTTTTGCTGTGCAGAGTGATCTGGGTAACTTGGAAACAACTCAGAGCTATAAAACATTCTTAGTAAAGTAGTAAGAAAAATGGAACAGAACAGCCTGCACCTCTCTCCCTGTTTGAACAGGAGCCCTCTCTGAATTCGGGGGGGACCTCTGGGTGACTTCCAGCAGCACTTCAGTGACTGAACTTCAACACAGGAGATTTCCTTTCCACCTGTGTTTCTGAACAGTCCTGAGTAACTGCAGGACACCTGAAAGGACTATGAGACAAAAGGTGGAAGGGATTGAAGAGAAAAGTTCCATATTCATAGAGAAACCAGAATTTCTGAGTAATCCATAGAAAGGTGTTGGCTGTCTACTTACTGTTAACAGTCCTTCAGTCCAGTGAGGCATTTTGAAGGACTTAAATAACTGAAGCATCCTGTGTCAGCTGCTTCTCTTGAATTATTTCAGCTCAGTTTCTGCTTTTACCCTCTACCTGCCCCCAAATCTGCAGTAGATTTTTTTTGAAACCGAGGTGGGGCTCTGTGTCTTGTGCCATGTCTCAAACCAAAGGATGAGAGGAAATGGCCTTAAGTTGGGGTGCAGGGGAGGTTCAGATGAGGTGTTAGAAAAACATTTTCCTGAAGGAGTGGTCAGGCATTGGATTAGGTTGCCCAGGGAGGGGGGTGTGGTCACCATCTCTGGAAGTGTTGGTGAGGTGTCAGCATGTGGGACCCGGGGACACGGTTTAGGGGTGATTGTGGTGGTGCTGGGTTGATAGCTGAATTCATTGACCTTGAAGGTCTCTTGCAACCTTGACTATTCTCTTGCTGTGACTTGCATCTGCTTCTGCAAACCTTTTCCATTTCCACGTACAATGATCATTTGCTGAGAGCTCCCATGAAACGTGAGGAAGATGTTTTAGGCGAGTAGTTCACCTAACAGTGAAGTCTGTCAATGTTTCCTTGCCTTCCCTCTCCTCCTGTCATCTTATTACCTCCAGTCTCACATCAGGCTGTGGGCTGTGAGCAATGGGTGGGCTGTGAGCAATGTGTTTAGCTCAGAACAGGGAAGAGCCATGTGGAGGTGCTCAGACCTGCTACCTGCAGCAAAACATCAGTGGAGGTGCATGGTGAAGGTCACCCTGGTTTTTAAAGCTGGAAAAAGTCTGTCATTCAGTAACAACTCAGAGAATCCAAAATGAAGGAACTGTTGCATGGCAGCTAATGTGTCTGATAGGCCTTTCCCAGCTTTGGTCAAACAGCTTTTATTTAGCAGCCTCTTCCAGAGGCCTGGATTAACTGATCTGAATGGTCTGGTTCTGTGTCCCCCATTACTGTAGATCATCCTGTCACCACCAAATGGGCTGTTGAATTCAATTCTGCTCCCTTAATGTCCTTCATAATTGTAACTGTGCATCATTCCAGCCTCGATGCTGCCTCTTGTTTTTAATATCAGCTGGAATTGTGAGGAGAAGAGGTTTATTCTTGATGAGCAGAATGATCAGCTGAGGAGGTCATGGAAGGTGGAGCCTCTGAGTGTGAGCACTGGCTTGGTCTGGGACCTGCTCTGAGAAATGCCAGTTTCCACTGAAAGCTGTCACAACCCAGAGGTTTTCTGTCCAAACAGTCCTGGGTAAAATACAAGAGTTGGCTCATCAATGTTTTTCTTCAAGTTTAGAATGCATAATAACATTTTACCAGCACCTCTCCATGTTTATAGCTTGCTTTTGTCAGGACTTTGCTGTCCTTGCACCAGGTCAGAGTCCTGGAGGTGGATAGAATGGATTTATCCCTAAGATCTTATTTTGGGGAAAAACCTCAAACAAACATTTAAACATGAGCTTTTGTGTATATGTTCACAAACCACTTTGGTCCAAATCTTCACATTACTGGGGTTTTCAGGATAATAAAGAACAATGTTGTTATAAAATGATGTGTCTTAGCCTGTACTTTGTATCACAGAATCCCAGAATGGGTTGGGTTGGAAGGGACCTTAGAGATGTCCCAGTGCCACCCCCTGCCATGGGCAGGGACACCTCCCACCAGCCCAGGGTGCTCCAAGCCCTGTCCAACCTGACCTTGGACACTCCCAGGGATGGGGCAGCCACAGTTTCTCTGCCCAACCTGTGGCAGGGCCTGCCCACCCTCCCAGGGAAGACTTTTCCTCTAACATCTCATCCATGTATTTATTATGCTGTTTGTGCAGACTTGTTTTCCCCTGCAGGTGACTAATTAAACACAAGGAGGATTTTGATTAATTTTTGGGTTGGGTTGGTTTTCTTTTCCATAGCACTGTCTGTTTGTCTTGCAAAATTGACTGAGGACAGTGTGTGGCACATTGAGAGACATTAGATTCAGAGAGACCCTCCTCCTAATCAGAAGGAAAATTTCATTTCCAAAAGGTTTCTCATTACTTCAGGCGAGTAAAGAGCTGTGTCAACGCAAGGCAGGGTGTGTCTGATGATGTTCTCTAACAGCAGGAGAAAGGCAGTTGGGGAGGAAATGGGAAATGATGTGGCAAATCAAGCTTTTAGTTTGGCCACCAGCTTTTTGCACGACCTTTGAGGCTCACAGTGCCCAACCACACATGTGCATCCACCCTCAGGGGTGGAACTGGCAAGGACAGAGCACCTGCTGCTTTTTTATGCTCAGAGATAACTGCAGGAAGAAGGAAAAAAAAATTGGTATTCTTTGCTTTGGGAAATTTCACATATTGCCCCAATCTGGCAAAGAAGTGGAGTGGGAGAATGTAATCTCTGGAGAAATTAATTGAAAATTGCAGTATTTAGCAGGCATCCAACTTTCTGTCCTAAAAATAGTCATGATACAACAGTAACTGATGTCAGATGCATTGGAAATACAATTACTGATATAAATATCCTGTGGAGACAGGAGGAGAAGGAGGAGTATTTTATCTGGGCAATTATAAGTAACAAGAAGAAAACCTTCTGTACACTCTGCATGGGGAGATGCATGTTTATAAGTATAATAGATCTAGTGACAACATATCCTTGTGGAATCAGAAACTTAGACAACAGTATCCAGTATAAAATAAATGCACAATAGTCCCTTCTCCTGAAATGCCTGTGTCCTCCTTTTGTTTGCTAATTGCTTCATTGAATAAACAAGTCTCATGACTTAGGGCTGTATTTATGCCATGCAGAAGCTCAGAATCCCAATCTGTCTCTGTGTTTCCCGTCTCAGTGGACTTGAGACAGAATTTCTCTGGTTTTGTGCCGTGCACAAAATTGAATCTGCCATAATTTATCTGCCAAACGAGATGAGTGTGCAGCAGTGGGTTGTTATGCTTCATGTCATGCTCGGGAGCTGTCTGACCTTACTCATTTCTGAATCAGAATGGCTGAACCAAACTCGTCTGAAAGGCTTTGAATGTGTCTTTGTGCTGCCTCCAGTTCTGATCCCCGCCATGTGTGCTGGCAGAGGCTCCCTGGGATGGCCACTGGGGGCACGTGGAGAGCTGACTGTTTTCGTGGCCATGAGGAAACTCCACCACTCTTTGGTGCATTCTTTCAGGGCAGCTTTGCAGTTCAGATCACCGGTCTGTGGATGTGCATATGAACAAAAGGAGCCCAACCTGCAGCAGTGCAGGGAACCACATCACAAACAAGGGAGACCGCAGGACATTTTGGAAATCACAACTCGGGATCTGAGCAACTTAATCAAATGCATCTCAGCTCCTCATCTCTGGGTCCCAGCCCCTGGTTTGGGGAGCAAGGAGAGGGATGAAGAGCAGTCAAGCACTGCTAATTAGCACTGAAGGAGCAGTGCACTCATGGCACTGCTATCACAGGTCCTCCTGAGTGCAAGTGGGTATAAGCTTGAGGCAAAAGTCATTTTTGGAGTACCTGCAAATTGTATCCCTTAATTCACCATTTTTCAGATACCCTTCTCACATAGATTATATTTTTTTGTGAGTCAGTAGCTCAGGTCATAAAATCAGAAAGGTTTTTTAATAGATCATCTCTCAATGAATTGGTGCTCCAGTGCCTTCATTTCAGAGGAGTGCTTCTGTCTGCATGTGCTTAATCAGAGTCAAAGGAGGTTACTGACTAATTGGAGAGCTCTTGCACAGCCAGAACATTTGGGAATAGGTTTTATTATATGATTTATTTAGAGGTGGAAGAGTTACCGACACCTGCCACATGACAAGGAGAAGAAAATCAGCAGTTGCATGTGTTGACCTTTGGGACTGGTTTTATTATTAATATCTGCCCTCATTTTGATGGTGCTTAGCTGAGTGGATGAGCCAATGTCCTTTCCTCATTCATGGAATCCCAGAATCCCAGAATGGTCGTGTTTGGAAGGGACATTAAAGATCATCCAGTGCCACCCCCTGCCATGGGCAGGGACACCTCCTACCAGCCCAGGGTGCTCCAAGCCCTGTCCAACCTGGCCTTGGACATTCCAGGGATGGGGCAGCCACAGCTTCTCTGGGCAACAATTCCCTTTGTCTCAGCACAGAGACAGGATTATTTCTGTCTTCCACAGCACCAAAGTGGCTCAGATGAATCAGCATAAACAGAAATCTGTCAGGAAGATGCTCATCTGACCTAGCCTGGCACTGACACAGCAAAGCAAGGCTGAGGCACCTCTGCCCCAGCTTTGTGTTTGTCCAGGCTTGTCGGGGTGACTGTGAGTATACGTCCCCTAAGGAAAGCTGTTTGGAGTGCACCTTTAAGAGAAGAGAGCTACCTGTGGTGTGTGGGGGGGGTCCTGTGATCAATGAGGTGCTTTGGTGAATGTGAGTGGAAGGGCCTAGCCAATAATGTCATGGCATGTTGGATGTGAGAGGATATAAAAGGTGTTGGTGTTACTAGAACTAAACTTAGCTGAACCTCTCCTAGATGAAACTATCTCGAATAAACTCTCTTAGAAACTCTCTTAGCTGAGCCTCTCCTAGATGAAACTATCTCGACTAAACTCTCTTAGAAACTCTCTTAGCTGAACCTCTCCTAGATGACACTATCTAGAATAAACTCTCTTAGAAACTCTCTTAGCTGAACCTCTCCTAGATGAAACTATCTAGAATAAACTCTCTTAGAAACTCTCTTAGCTGAACCTCTCCTAGATGACATTATCTAGAATAAACTCTCTTAGAAACTCTCTTAGCTGAACCTCTCCTAGATGAAACTATCTAGAATAAACTCTCTTAGAAACTCTCTTAGCTGAACCTCTCCTAGATGAAACTATCTAGAATAAACTCTCTTAGAAACTCTCTTAGCTGAACCTCTCCTAGATGAAACTATCTTGAATAAACTCTCTTAGAAACTCTCTTAAGTTGTAAACCTTCTGATGCCTGCTGTGCCTGAGCTCTTCTGACAATCATTCACGCTGCCCCCTTAGAATCACAGAATGAATTGGGTTGGAAAAGACCTCTGAGATCATCAAGTTCAACCCTGTTTGGGACAAGGGGACCCCAGCACAGACTTTGGCTGTTTCTTGCATCTGTGCCCTTTAACCACAGCCCAGTGCCACCTTGCCCCACGTCACAGCCACTCCTGTCACCTCTCACATGGTTTTCTGCCCTGGCAGGCACTTTGTCTGGTCACCACTTGTGCTTTCCCATGTTGTGTCCACCAAGAGACTCCTTAGGCAGCAGGACTGCTCAGCAGCTTCACCTCCCTGCTGCCCAAAGAGTTTCATCTCAGGTGGTTTGTTCTTGTTGCTTTGCAGAGCAGAGCAGGAAAAAAAACAAAACAACAAAACCCCAAACAAACAAACAAACAAACAAAAAGCAAAAAACTCCAACCAAACACATTTTTTTCCTTCTTTTTTTGTTAATTTACTTCTTTGTTTACAACAGGTGTAGTTTCATTTGCGGATCAGTTCCTTACTGGCCCTTGTAAACACAGAGCCAGAGGAATACAATGACATGAGTGAAGTTTCTGTAGATCATGAATAAGTGAGGAGAAGGAACTTGCCTTTCTCCAGCAGCATGTTCTGATCACTGTTGGGAATTACACTGGAACAGAGTTAACAGGAAGGTTTGATGTTAAAAATCTTGAAGTGCATCAGGGAACCATCATCTTTTTCTTCTCCCTACTCTTCTTGTCATCAGAATGTTGTTACTGCAAAGATGGTGCCAGTGAAGGGTTGTTGGGAGCAATTCACCATCAAAGGGACCTTGGAGTACTAATTGACAGGAAGCTCAACAGGAGCCACCAGTGTGCCCAGGTGGCCAAGAAGGCCAATGGGATCCTGTCCTGTATCAAAAATAGCGTGACCAGCAGGACCAGGGAAGTGACCCTTCCCCTGGACTCTGCATTGATGAGGCCACACCTTGAGTGTTGTGTTCAGTTCTGGGCCCCTCAGTTGAGGCAAGAGATTGAGGGGCTGGAGCGGGGCCAGAGAAGAGCAATGAGGCTGGAGAAGGGACTGGATGTAGCACTGAGTGTCCTCTGAAACACCTCCAGGGACAGAGAATCCACCTTGTCTTGATCCAACCCCACTGTGATCACCAGCCCAGGGCACTCTGTGCCCTGGGCTGGTGATCACAGTGGGGTTGGATCAAGGGTTGATGATCTCAGAGGTCTTTTCCAACCCAACTGAGAAGAGCAACGAGGCTGGAGAAGGGACTGGAGCACAAGTGCTGTGGGGAGAGGCTGAGGGAGCTGGGGGTGTTCAGCCTGGAGAAGAGGAGGCTCAGAGGTGACCTCAGCACTGTCTGGAACTGCCTGAAGGGAAGTTCTGGCCAGGTGGGGGTTGGTCTCTTCTCCCAGGCACTCAGCAATAGGACAAGGGGGCACGATGGGCTCAAGCTCTGCCAGGGGAAATTGAAGTTGGAGAGCAGAAAGAAATTCTTTGCAGAGAGAGTGCTCAGGCATTGGAATGGGCTGCCCAGAGAGGGGGTGGATTCACCATCCCTGGAGGTTTTTCAACACAGATTGGACGTGGCGCTGGGTGCCATGATCTAGTGAATGAACTAGAGTTGGACCAAGGGTTGGACTCGATGATCTTGGAGGTCTTTTCCAACCCAATCCATTCTATGATTCTATGAATTGTCACTTGGCTGATTACAGCAATTAGACCAACCCCACATGGATGGTAGGAGTGGTCTGCCCTTGGGAGAACGGGATTTCCTGGGGGACTCTGCATGGCAACAGCTGCAGTTTGGGGTGGGTGGGTTGTCACTTTTTTTTTTATTTTCACAGTGTGTGTGAATCCCCTTTATTTCAGCGGTGGTGAGGGTCAGGTATTTGGAAAATGCTGCTCTTCTGGTGCCAAGTGTTGCTTGGACTGGGCAGGTAGGGAAGTGGAGTCACTCAAGATGTGCATCATCTCTTTGAAACTCTGTGCCATGGAGACGTAATTCAACATTTTTACAATGACTGAGTCTGATCTGGGGTCACAAAGTGAAGGAAAGGAGAAACTCCAACAGTTAAATTTACTTTTTCTGCTACAAGAGTCATTTGTTTTCCCAACTCGATGACACTTAATTTGCTGAATACAGTCAGGCCCCTTGGCTGGAATGAGCTCTGACAGAGGACAGCAGAGCTTAATTGCATTCAGCACCAGCTGTGGGGCAGTATAAAGGTACAGTGTCTTCCCTTTGCTGTTCCTCTACAGGAAACTGCAAAGTATTATCTGGGATTATATGAAAAATATCCACAAGCTTTTCCGTATCCATTAGATCAATTTTTTTATATCCAAATTTCACGAGGTTTGAAGAAGATATCTCACTTTTAAAGGAAAAGTGTGCTGGCATGTGACTCCTAGGAATGGTTATGAATTTCCTTGGGCTGTCAGGTTATATTGTTACAAAGAATAATGTCCCTTTTTGAAGTTTTGAAGAAAAAATATCAGCTTTTCTTGCAATCTACTACTCTGCCTTTTTTTTTTTTTTCTTTTTTTTCCCTGAAATATATATTACACATTTCTGGACTGCTGCTGTTCTTTTCATCTTGTAGAAAAGTTTTATTTTGTTTTGTTTACATCCACAAATAATGTGTTTGGAAATAATGGTTTTCTATGATCATGGGGAAAGAAAATGATTAATTACAATAGCTTAGCCAACTAGCAGAACAGTTCCATCACAGAAGAGAAAAAAATAAAGATTTGCTACGCAAAGGCTGTCCCTATTCTTGAATCCAAAGGAGATGGATGGAATGTCAGTTTTTACTGACATTCAGGAAGATCAATTTATGATTTTGTTGCCTTGACTTCAGGTTACTTTGGTGATTTTTTTATAGGGCATCCTCTATTTAACTGAAAATTAAAGGTGTTGAAAAATGGAGCATCTCCTGTGTTACCATGAGGAATTGTATGTCAGTGTCAGATCCTTTCTAGGGGGGTTTTGGTAGTGGATGTCCAGAGAGGTCAGGGTGTGTCTGAGCACTCCCTGTGCCACACAGCAGTGGCAGGGACAAGAAGAAAAACTAGGCAGAACTGTCTCATTAAAGGAGAAATGCAGTCCTAGTTCACTCTCCATGAGCAGCCTCAACCTTCCCATTGTCTTTATCTACTGGGCCTGAAAATTGCTTATGTGTGTTAGATCTTGTCCTAGTTGAGCAGGAGGGACCAGCTAACACTGTGTGGGGGTGATCAAAGCTGTGTATTCTACCCCCTCTATTTTTAGGAAAAAAAACAACAATAAAACGAGGTCCTGCTGCTCCTCTGGATCCAACAAGAAGTTCCCGAGGTCTTACCCACCACTTATGTACCCTCAGGGAGCACCCAGTCCCTCCCCCTGGGCGGGGACTCACACAATGGGTGATTAACTCTGGGAGCCAGGGGGTATTGAACTGTTGATGGCCCATTGGCAGCCACACCCCCTCAGGCTGGGTGTGAAGGTGCCAATGACTCCCTGGGCAGCTGCTGCTAATGGTCCGTTGTCCTTGGGGAATGAATAGAGGGGGTAGAATACACAGCTTTGATCACCCCCACACAGGGTTAGCTGGTCCCTCCTGCTGAACTAGGACAGATCTGGAAATTCTTCTTGCCAGGAGTCCTGCTTTGCCTCAGACAGAAAATATCAGGGTAGGGAATTTTATACTTTTATTTGCAATCTACTTTATCCCCCACTAATACATCCTGGCACTAATCTGAGCCAGTCCCTCCTCCTCTGTCCTGGTTTGCCAGAAGCAGAGAGAGGGATCAGGACTTGAGTAGCAAAGCCTCAAAGTGGTGTCCATGAGCATCCCTGTTCCTTTCATGGTTAATCACTTCACTCTTAACCTGTAAAGTCCCTTTTGACTGTCACAGTCATCTACACAGAGCACAAATAGATTGCTGAAAGGCTTCAATATCAGTAGATCCCATGGCTTTTGGTTTGAAGACTAACAGTATTTATCTGCAAGCATTTTTAACTGTGCAAAATGAGGAGGCTCTGAAAGGAAATGAAGCTGCAACACAAGGGGGTGTCTGGAGAGCCTCTGAAGAAGCAGAGTCCTTAATTTAGATTCTGTGGTACTCAGGTGAATAAAGTCATTCCATGCAAACTTCATGACATTTCAGTGGATTAATTATTTAACTGCTGATTGATTTTTATAATCCTTCTGCATATTATTTGATTTTTTTTCCCCTTTTTTGTCAATGTGGAAGTCACTTTGAGCAGATGATTCCTGGGCCTTCTTCAGTGTCAAAGAGGAATACTGCTCCTCCAAGAAAAGATTAGGGAAAACAGGAGGTGTTGCTGGAATGGGAAGGGCACAAACAGCTGCACTCTTGTATTCCATTGGCATTTTGATTTGTTTTTTGTGGCAACCAGTGAAGTGCAATTTACTTCTTCAGGGAAATTGTGGAAAGCAGCACCAGCTACATGGCTCATGGAGCAGGAGGTCTTCAGCCTCCTGGTGCAGGGGTAGGAGGAGATGGCCAAGGCTCTTCCCACCTGACAAGAGGCACAGGTTCCATGCAAGGATTTTTTTTCCATAAAAAGGGGGATTAAACAGTGGAATGAGGATCTAGACAAGCTGGAGAAACTCCATCCTTGGGGATTTTCAAGCCTAGCTGGCCAAGGCTCTGAGCAACCTGTTGAGGTTGAGTTGTACTGAGCAGCAGGTTGGGTTGGAGTTGGTCATTAAGGGGTTAATTCAATTCCAGGTGTCCTGTGGGCAGTGCATCAGTCAAACACTGGCATCATGCACAGATAACAGGTGGGTGTTGTGTGTCTGTGAGCTCACAGTTCCCTTCTAAATACCTGTCCTGGACTAGAAATGCTCCTCGGTGCAGAGGACACCACGGAACAGGCAGTGGGATGGCAGAGCCCTGTGTGTGTGTCTGTCACTCTGGGGTCAAGCCCTGCAGATGATGCTCCACCTCTCACAGTGTGCTTGGTGACCAGGACCTGAAGTACCACTGAGAAAAAACGTTTGGAACAACTCAAGATTCTAAGGGCAAGTAACTGTAAGGAGTTCTGTGCCTGTCCTTAATATTTTAAAGCTCAGTTTTGGAGATGGCATGAGAACCTGCATCCAGCTCCTCAGCTAGGCTAAATAGACATGACAGCTGTTTGTCACAGCTGTGACTGTTGGGCACATCTGGCCCTGTGCTGCCTGCCATGGGCTGACAAGAGCAATTAAAGACATCCTGTGGGTCTCAGCCAGTGATGGAGAACAAGCAAATGGACAACACAGACTCTTGAATTGTCAAGTGTTCCTTGAGAGTGCATTACAGAGCATTGGAGAACCACACAGGCTTTTTGCACATCCTTTTCTGGAGGGAAAACATTTATGATAGATAAAAATAAGGTTTTTGCTTACCCTTTAGCAGGAGGGAGATAAGGTTTATACATAAACAATTGAAAGGATGCTGTCAATGGCAGTACAGCCCCAAACCTTCTGGAAGTTGGGAAATTAGTGAAAACTAAAATGAGTTTTATGTGTTTCCCTTTTCTAGATATCTGACATAGCCTCTCCACTACCAGGTCCTGTCACATAATTGCAATTAGTTCCCTCAGTTCTGTACAGCCAAGCACTGAACTTAAATATTGTGTGTGGCAAAGCAATTGAAGTGTTGCTGTTGCTGCTGTTCATCTGCCCCAAGTAACAACTCAGTTACACTGTTTCTGTGTGTTTGGAGACCAGGATATGTGGAAGGCTCCAGGTTGTTGGTGATACCAGAACCACTGAGGTTGGCAAAGCCCTCCCAGCCCCTGGAGCCCACCCTGTGCCCGATGCCCACCTTGGCAAAGCCCTCCCAGCCCCTGGAGCCCACCCTGTGCCCGATGCCCACCTTAGAAAAACCCTCCCAGCCCGTGGAGCCCACCCTGTGCCCGATGTCCACCTTGGCAAAGCCCTCCCAGCCCACAGAGCCCACCTTGTGCCTGATGCCCACCTTGGCAAAGCCCTCCCAGCCCCAGGAGCCCACCCTGTGCCTGATGCCCACCTTGGCAAAGCCCTCCCAGCCCATGGAGCCCACCCTGTGCCCGATGCCCACCTTGTCTCCCAGCCCCAGGAGCCCACCCTGTGCCCGATGCCCACCTTGGCAAAGCCCTCCCAGCTCATGGAGCCCACCCTGTGCCCGATGCCCACCATGGCAAAGCCCTCCCAGCCCCTGGAGCCCACCCTGTGCCTGATGCCCACCTTAGCAAAGCCCTCCCAGCCCCTGGAGCCCATCCTGTGCCCGATGCCGACCTTGTCCCTCAGCCCAGAGCACTCAGTGCCACGGCCAGTCCTGCCTTGGGCACCTCCAGGGCTGGGCACTCCAAACCTCCCTGGGCAGCCCCTGCCAGGGCCTGACCACCCTTTCCAGGCAGAAATTCCTGCTGCTGTGCCCCCTGCCCCTGCCCTGGCCCAGCCTGAGGCCGTGCCCTCTGCTCCTGTCCCTGTGCCCTGGAGCAGAGCCCGACCCTCCCCGGTTCCCCCTCCTGGCATGGAGGTTTCTAAAGTCACCTCCAAAGTTCAGAAGGGATTTGAGTTGCAGTGAAGTATCAGCTGCAGTGAAACAAAAGTGGTTTTTTCCATGCAACGAATTTCCATTCAAATTCAGAACCCTTTTTTGCAGGCTGATGTGGTTCAAAGTTTTTCTAATGGAAAGATAATTGGGATGGAAGAAGTGCTTCAAGATTTAATGAGTTCCCTTATCCTGGTGTGTGAATAGTGTTGGGTCAGCAGCTTGATATCAGATTTGGGGGGTTAAATTTTGGTAAAAAGATGCAAATGCATTTTTAGCATGTAATCTACAGTTATGATAAATTTTGTCACTTGGCATGGACTTATTCACAGAAAATAGAAAGGAGATAGGCAGGCCTGTACAAATGTTGACTGAGTTTAAGTGGAGATCTTTCAATTTATTTTTCTATTTTCTTTTATGTTTATGTTGGCATTTCACCCATCTGTAAATAGAAAATCTTTCACATTGAAAGTAGTTTCCAACTTAGATTAACTGTCCATGAAATTTATAAATTACAGTTCTGTGAATAACTTTTTTTTTTTTAACCATGTTCCACATACTCCTTATATTTTGCACTTTTTTGTTCATTAAATTGAAAGATGACTGCAGGGACCAATACAAATAAGATGGGAGCAGTTATTCATTAGCTTGCATTAGTTGTACTGTACATTTCTTTTCTTCCCTTCTCAGTTTTTCTTAAATCTTAAGGGGAGGACAGAACATGCCCAGCCTGGAGCAGGGCACTTTTTAAGGGATCCTTCAAGAAAAAGAGCCTTATGCCAAGTTCACCTTTTTTGGTTTCTCAGTTTTTTTTCTTGCCTGTATTTCTTTTAGCTCTTTACAGTCACCTTCAGATCTCCTTATTAATTGAAAAAGTAAGACCTGGGGAAAAGTGGCAGGTTAAGGCTTCTGGTCCTGTGTCCTAAAGGTCCTACTTTTCACTGCTTTATTTTAATATGAAAATAAGAATTGTGCTTGGCCAGAGAACTGCCTGAGTCTCCTGCAGAAGTTACTCCTTCAGAGGCTCAGGAGAATTATTCCTAGGCTGGTTTAATTCTCATTTTGCTTTGAGTGGAAAGCAGGTTGTGGAAAGGGTACAGCAATTGCAGGAAGTGCTTTATAAATAGGTGTGGTGATAACAGAGGGGCTTGGCTGGGGAGGGCATGGAAATAAAGTCAGCATTGCATGGATTTTCTTCTAAAAGTAATTTCAACAAACTCTACCCGTGCCTTGTTTTCAAGGGTTCACCTTTTGTTGTGAATTAATGACACGTATTTGCATCAATAAATGTGAGTGTAAATACATACCCTCCACTTGATTTTTGTAGTGATATTGAAAGGATCTGGGCAACCTACTTTTGAAATATTAAAGTGAAATAAATCACAGAGGTTTCAGTTCAAAGGCACAAAACTCTCTGCTCGAGGCTCCTTGTGCAGTGATGGGTACAAGGAGGAGCAGGGCTGAGGTGCACTGGGATTTCCCATCTGGGAAATGTCTCAGGGCTGGGAAATGGGGGGTGAGAATTCAGACCTTTGAGTTGTAGATGTGGTGCTCAAGGTCAGAATTCAAGGAACTGTCTGTGACAGAAGAGGAGTGGTATTCCCATCCCTTTTGGATTAGGTGGGCTGTGGGGTACCACAAGTGTGTCGAAGGCACAGGCTCAGAAATGAGCAGTCTTGGAATCACACAATTGTTAAGGCTGGAAAAGACCTTCAAGATCATCAAGTTCAAGAACCACCACCATGTTCACCACCAACCTCATCCTCAAATGCCACATCCACGTTTTTTGAACACATCCAGGGACAGTGACTCCACCCTCCCTGGGCATCCCCTTCCAATGCTTAACTATGCTTTTGGTGCAGAATTTTTTCCTAATATCCAACCTGAACCTCCTCTGGTGCAACCTGAGGTGGTTTCCTCTTGCCTGTCACTTGTTACCTGTGAGGACACAGTGACCCCCACGTGGCTACAACCTCCTTTCCAGGAGCTGCAAAGAGCATTGAGGTCTCTCCTGAGCCTCCTTTTCTCCAGGTGTCAATGAGACCGACATCTTTAAGATGTTAATTTGAATAAAAAGGGATTTCATTTCCTGTGAACTTGCTTGGGTTTGCAAGTCTCACAGGACATCTCCTTGGGGCATATCTCATGTCAGGGTTTATTTTGCTGGGATGTGTGTTCTGCAGTATTGAGGTGCAGTAGAGAGAGATTGCACAGACACCAGAACTGTTTGTCTCTTTAAGAAAAGATCTTTAAAATCCAAGTACTGAAAAGAAAAGCAGCAATTTCTGGCCTGGTGTCCATGGCACATGTTTTGGAGCAGGACTGTGCAGTTACATGGCAGGACAATGTCACTGTTTCCACTCCCTAAAGGTGGTTCCTGAGGTAGCTGCAGGTGCTGTCTAAGCAGAATTTCAACCATTCCAGGCTGATCATGGCAGAGTTCATGGCAATGTGCACTCTGCTTATTCTGTCTTTTTGCTAACTGAGAAAAGCTCATTTGTTTGAAGAGTGGGCAAGGTTATTGTAAGTGGGAAGGTAAAATATGGAGTGTTCCCTCTGAATGTGCAATAGGTGTAAAACACTGGCCTGAGGGCCATAAATACACAGTGAGAACATACCTGGGGTTTATGTTGCATGGCAGCACTGCAATAAAACATCCTTCTGTAATGAGTGAGGAACAAATTTCATGGAGCTGAACTTTAAAACAAACTTTACTGCTGGAGCTGCTGTTATTTTAGAATCACAGAATCATAGAATCGATTGGGTTGGAAAAGACCTCCAAGATCATCGAGTCCAACCCTTGGTCCAACTCCACTCCCTTTACCAGATCATGGCACTCAGTGCCACGGCCAATCTGTGTTTGAAAATCTCCAGGGATGGTGAATCCACCCCCTCTCTGGGCAGCCCATTCCAATCCCTGAGCACTCTCTCTGTAAAGAATTTTTTTCTGATATCCAACTTCAATTTCCCCTGGCAGAGCTTAAGCCTGTGCCCCCTTGTCCTATTGCTGAGTGCCTGGGAGAAGAGACCAACCCCCACCTGGCCAGAACTTCCCTTCAGGCAGTTCCAGACAGTGCTGAGGTCACCTGAGCCTCCTCTTCTCCAGGCTGAACACCCCCAGCTCCCTCAGCCTCTCCCCACAGCACTTGTGCTCCAGTCCCTTCTCCAGCCTTGGTGTTCTTCTCTTCTCGGTTGGGTTGGAAGAGACCCCTGAGATCATCAAATCCAACCCTTGATCCAACCCTACTGTGACCACCAGCCCAGGGCACTCTGTGCCCTGGGCTGGTGGTCACAGTGGGGTTGGATCAAGACATGGTGGATTCTCTGTCCCTGGAGGTGTTTAAGAGGACACTCAGTGCCACATCCACTCCCTTCTCCAGCCTCGTTGCTCTTCTCTGGCCCCACTCCAGCCCCTCAATCTCTTGCCTCAACTGAGGGGCCCAGAACTGAACACAACACTCAAGGTGTGGCCTCCCCAAGGCAGAGTCCAGGGGAAGGGTCACTGCCCTGGGCCTGCTGGCCACGCTAGTTTGGATCCAGGCCAGGATCCCATTGGCCTTCTTGGCCACCTGGGCACACTGGTGGCTCCTGTTGAGCTTCCTGTCAATTAGTACTCCAAGGTCCCTCTGCCTGGCTGCTCTCTACATTCTACATTGTGAGAAATCCAATCTCTTCCCCACCCTTTGTGAATTAATACTGGGGGTCATTGGAATTCTTGCAGAATTTTTCGACTTGTATCTGCTTAGGAGCCAAATGGGATGAAAGTCTGATTCATTAGTGCTCTCAAGTAGCAGAATCAAAAGCTGCTCAGAATTTCAATTGGAGCTTGCTAAATATTACTCATAATTAATCTCATGTGAATGCCAGAAACCGAGGAGTTTCAAAGTGTTAATTATACATAAACCATCTCTCAGGAAATGTCAGGTGACCCAGATGTTGCTGCATCCCGAGCAACCTCAGGACAGAAAGATCAGAAAATTGCAGAGGAAATCTGTGAGAAGAGTCAAGTTTTTTGACTCTGGTTTTCCTCAAAGGTGCAAACATTCCCAGTGTTCTGGAGTGCCACAGTGCTGTGGGTTGTCCTGTGCCCATGTCTGATGGCAGCTGTCCTGGCTGCAGCAGTAAGTGCCAGTGGATGGAGTGACCTTCTGCCTCACTGCCTCAGCCCAACACTTCTGGCCATCCTTTGGGAGCTGCTGGAGTGGCATTTCCTCGTTGTTTTGGTTTGGGTTCCTCAGGCTCAGCTGTGCTTTGCAGCTCACCCAATTCCCTTGATTTCCAGGCTGCAGGAATGTACTTTGTTCTGGGTACATTGCTGCAAATTCAGCAGGAGAAATCCTTCCCTGGGAGGGTGGGCAGGCCCTGGCACAGGTTGGGCAGAGAAGCTGTGGCTGCCCCATCCCTGGGAGTGTCCCAGGCCAGCTTGGATGGGGCTTGGAGCAACCTGGGCTGGTGGGAGGTGTCCCTGCCCATGGCAGGGGTGGCACTGAATGGGCTTTAAGGTCCCTTTCAGCCCAAACCACTCTGGGATTCTATAAATTAGCCCTTTTAACCTCCCTGTGGTTTTCCATCACCTCTCAAGGGCGTGTCCTCTGATGGGATGGTTTGGGAACCAGCCTGTTGTGTTCAGGAATGGAGATCTACCAAAACTGAGGGGTTAGCTCTTGCTTTGGGCAGCCTTGACCAGGGCACTGCTGTGAGGATGAGGAGGCAGGAGAGAGTGTGAAGAGAAACAGGTTGTATTTGCCAGGACAAAGTCTGGGCTGAGCCTGTGTGGGAGGTTTTAACCCTGAGCCCTTTGAAGGTTGTGGGGCCTGCAGGTCCACTGTCATCTCAGAAAAACATGCTGTTGCTTTGAAAAGCTTGGAAAAAGTGTAAGGGGAAAAAAAAGTTACTTTCTTTATATCCTTGAGGCAGTAAAATTCAATTTTGTTTCTACTGTTGAGCAATATTATGCCTGAGCTGTAAAAAACTTTGTTTGTTCTAAAATAAAAATGATCAGAGCTTACAGAGATTCTTCGCTTGGCTTTTTAAAGATTGTGTGTTTTACAACCCTCTTGAGTGAAAAAGAACATCTGTGGAAGGAAAGGTGCAGGCAAGGATCTGCTTGGAGTATATTCACAGCTGCAAGGTGAGAAATCTCAGGGAGTCAATGACTGTATTGAAATTCTAGAACATGCAACTCAAGCCTCAGAAAGAGGGTTGAATTTTAACCTTTTCCTGCTGCAGAGGTTTGCAGGGGGCTGTTAAATATCCTGGGGAGTTGCTAAAGAATGAGACATGTTGGTGCTGAGAGAATGAATTTTTTTCCTGATTCTCTGCTTGCACAGCTTCCTGAGAGGGCTGGGAACAAGCACCTTGTCTTGGTTTGAGATAAGCAACTGCCAACCCCCCCAAGCACAGAGAGAAAAGCCTCCCTCCTAACACCAGGGAAAGGGAGGAAAAGAGAGGGGAAAGGAAAAAAAACACTTCAAACTGCATTTATACTAAATCTACATATATTTTTCACAGAAAGAAAGAGACAATTAGAAGAGAGTACAAATATACACTCACACAAGTCTGCAACAACAAGTTCCCCACCTCAACTTCTTAACGAACACACAAATTCTACTGTCCTAACTACACATTACTTAAGAAGAAGCTTATTCCCCAGGGAGACAAACCCAAGCAGAAAGGAGAGACCCAGAACAACACATTTTACTTTCCTGATGTACCCTGTGAGCCAGTGGTGGGCCTGGTCCTCTCCATCCCCCTGGGACAGCATCGTGTGTCCTCCCAAGAGGAGGCTGAGAAGCGACTGCCTTAACCACTCCCACACTGGTTCCTACTGCCCTGGAGATGATGTCATAATGTGGTATGGAATACAAAATTACTGGCTAGAAGAGGTCAGCTGTTGGCTCAGCCCAGCTCAAGTCAGCTGACAGCTTCAGCCTAGTCCAAACTCCAGAGCCCAAATCTAGGCCCACCTGGGTGAACCCATAACACACTGCCTCCCCTCATGCTGCCTCTAAAAACTGGCTGCAATAACTGTAAGTCAGGAGCTGAGTCAATACTCCTGTTCTTTCTCCCTTATGGAGCTCTTTACTTTGAATAAAGCACCCAATAAAGGAAGAAAATTTCCATAATCCTTCTCCTCTCCCCCAAACAGAAGGAAAAGAAAGGATTGTTCAGCATGTTCTCAATAAAAACCCAAACAAACATGCTGGAACTGCTGCCTTGATGGAAATTAGTGGGCACATAAGGTTTTCTGGCACTGGTTTTTGACTAGTCCTGGCTAAGCTTTACCTCCACTAAAACGTGGTCTAGACAAGACTGGAGTTGGCAGCAACCAAAGTTTTGTACAGTGCTAAATACCCTTAGCAGTTTCTGGTGGGGTATGTGAGCTTTAGAAGAGCCCAAGCAGCAAGGGAAAGGAATTTATAGGTATTAAATTTAATGAAAGAGAAATAATCAGCAGGTTAGAAACAAAAATAAAGGATTGGGAATGTGTGGGTGAGGGGGCAACAAAGATGCTGCAAAAGGAAAGTCCTGACATTGCTTACTGAAATTGAAGTGGGAAGTGGACAAATTCTTCTTAAAAGTGCTTATTCCTTACAGTGTGGGTGTTCTTTGTTCAGTTTTTTAAAATATTAATACATTAGACGTGTTTGTTTCCATCCTTAGTTTTGCACTGCAGTTGGTTTGGTTTGGGTGTTCTGCTTTACTCTCTTACCTTAATTAGTGTCTCCAACATTCATCCTTATTCAGACTTTGCAATTCTAGATGAATTGGGCCAGATTCTGTGTTTGATTGGCTGCACATCCATGAGGTGTGACTGGAATGGCTCCATGGCCATCACACAAACCAATACTGGTGCACTGGTAATAGTGGAGTCATTTTATCCCTCGTGGGCTTTTACTCACACTCTGTACAAAATGAGCCTCTTGCTGCTTGTGGTCTCTTCCTTTTGACTGACTTTTAGGTTATCTTGGAGTCAATGAGGAGTTCCATATTCCCTGCAGTAAAAAGGCTCTTTCTTAATTCTATATTCTTCCCTGCCAGGGTAAGTGTGAGTTTTCTGTGGATCTACAGCAATCCCCTGCTCTGTGTTTGTGTCCTGTTACTGCATCGAGCTGTGTCACACAGAAAGCTCTGCAGGAGTTCCTGGGTTGTCTGTCTAACAAAAAGCTTTGCATTTTCTTGCCTGTGTAAGTACAGCCCAGAAATTCTTTGAGCTTTATTCCTTAGGGAAGAAGGGCAGGGAACAAAGAGGGGTGCAGCCTCCTTTTTCTGGCATTTGATAACTCTCTCTTCCCAGAGTGGCCAAGTTGGATAGTTTGACTATGAGTTCTAAATTAGCTGCTGGGAGTAACAGCATTGCTACAGGAAGAAGGGAAATACAAACAGAGTGACTTGCTGGGTCATTATCAAATAGAAGGATTGAGTGTGAATCCAAAGCAGAGGCTCTTCAGCTCAATGGCAGCTGCTGCTTCTCAGAGGGCTGGTTAGAAGTCTTTAATATTATAGAACCCCAGAATGATTTTCATGGAAAGGGACATCAAACATCACCCAGTGCCAGCCCCTGCCATGGGCAGGGACACCTCCCACCAGCCCAGGGTGCTCCAAGCCCTGTCCAACCTGGCCTGGGACACTCCCAGGGATGGGGCAGCCACAGCTTCTCTGCCCAACCTGTGCCAGGGCCTGCCCACCCTCCCAGGGAAGGTTTCCTTCCCAATATCCCTTCTATCCCTGCCTTCCTTCACCTTAAGGCCACTGAGACCATTTGCTGAGCTGCAGTTGGTGAGTGTTGGTGCTGCTGCACATCTGGCCACCCCAGATGGGCTGAGTCAAGCCCTGAATGGTTTTCCACAGTGTTGTCTGCAGATCCTGTTCCATCAGGAGGCCCTCAGGCTGGAGAGGCCATCAGGCACCTGCCCCTGCAGCAAGCTGTGCCAGATAATCCTCCTGCACATTAATCAGGAGGAGCTGAAGCTGAGCAGGTCATTTTGTTCCCGTGTTCCCTACAGTGAGACTGCTCTGAGCATCCTGCCTCAAACTGCTGGTGGCTCTTTCAGAGCCATTTATAACTCTGCCCACCAGCTTCCCTTTGCCTGGCTTGCTTGGTTTGCCCTTTGCACAGCTGGGGTGTGGACACAGCAGCACTACAGTCTCTTGGTCTTCGTTGTATCAGAGTTGAGAAGTTAAGCCCATCCTGCCTTGTTTTGTTAAACACTCTCCAGGCATTTCCCCCTCCCCGACCTCCATAGTGCCCTTCACTCCCTGTGCACCCCAAAAAGATTAATTCCACGTGCAGAGACCAGACAAGAGGTCATGTTGAGGAGAAACCCTCATGCATTCCTCCTCAGGATTTCAGCAGCCCTCTGGCTCTACCCGAGACCAGGCAAATGGACTTTGCAAAAGGAAGTACAAAAACTGGGAACTAAAAAAAAAAAAAAAAAAAAAAAAAGCACTTAAAGTGGCCCAGATTTAAGGAGTTTGGGAAAATGAGGCATTAAATTCTGAAATCACACACACAGTTGGCATGTCTTGGGGTATGTGTGTGAATTAATATGTGAGTATTTATAACATCTGATAGATGATTAAATACTTTTTATTATAAAAAATAAAGCTCCATATTGAACTGCTGTGCAAGATCCAGAACCAGCTGAATCTGCCCTGCTCAGGTTTTACTTCATCCACCAAACAGTTTGATCATATAGACAGATGATGTTAGGTTTGGGTTTGTGTGATTTTTTTCAATCAGTGGTAAATGTAGATTATTTTTTTCTGTCATCTGACGTTTCTAAGCTGCTTGTGGAACTCAGAATCAGGAGAAAACACCCCAAGTTCCTCACTCCACAAAAATCATCTCTCTGGTCTTCATCAGATATTTGAAAAGTACCAAGACAGGACACACTTTCATAACTTCCTGATGTCATAAAGTTTTCAGCTTTCCTCTGGCACAACAGGAATTCAAACATGGCACAAGAATCACCTGACATTTGTGGCTGTTTCTGCAGGTGATATTGGTCAGTCTGTGGGGACTTGTCTGCCACTGCAAACATTTCACTCCCAAGCTCAGTCCAGCACCTTTGTCCTTGGCTTTGCCAGAAGAGAAGCTGCAGCTGCTCCATGGATCTGGCTCCAGTGTTGTGGTGGATGTTGGAGCTCCAGGTGCATGTCCTGACTTGGAATTTAATGTCCTACTGGGCTCTCCTGAGCCATGATTTGCACGGGTGCACTTCTGGCTGGTGTGTATTACCATGGGATCACAGGGTGGTTTGGGCTGAAGGGACCTTAAAGAGCATCTCATTCCACCCTTGCCATGGGCAGGGACACCTCCCACCAGCCCAGGTGGCTCCAAGCCCTGTCCAACCTGGCCTTGGACACTCCAAGGGATGGGACAGCCACGATGCCACATCCTAAAAGTGCCCACACAGCCAAGAATTTCTTCCCAGTATCCCACTTAACCTTGCCTTCTGGCTGTTTGAAGCCATTCCCCCTTGTCCTGTCCCTCTCTGCTTGTACAAATCATCCCTCTCCTGTGTCTTTATAAGCCCCCAAGATCAGAGGTGTGACCATACACGTGGCCTTTCTCCAGTCTCTGTGGTGTAAACCACATGCTGGAACCAAAAATCCATTTTGCAGTAATTTTTTTTTTCCAGTTAGAAGAGTGGAGCCTTGAGAAGTTGGAATGGGTTGCTAAATGTGTAATCTGCCATTGTAAAGATAATTCCCTGCTGTTATGGGTTCACCTAGGTGGGCCTAGATTTGGGCTCTGGAGTCTGGACTAGGCTGAAGCTGTCAGCTGACTTGAGCTGGGCTGAGCCAACAGCTGACCTCTTCTAGCCAGTAATTTTATATTCCATACCACACTATGGCATCATCTCCAGGGCAGTAGGAACCAGTGTGGGAGTGGTTAAGGCAGTCACTTCTCAGCCTCCTCTTGGGAGGACACACGATGCTGTCCCAGGGGGGATGGAGAGGACCAGGCCCACCACTGGCTCACAGGGTATCTCAGGAAAGTAAAATGTGTTGTTCTGGGTCTCTCCTTTCTGCTTGGGTTTGTCTCCCTGGGGAATAAGCTTCTTCTTAAGTAATGTGTAGTTAGGACAGTAGAATTTGTGTGTTCGTTAAGAAGTTGAGGTGGGGAACTTCTTGTTGTAGACTTGTGTGAGTGTATATTTGTACTCTCTTCTAATTGTCTCTTTCTTTCTGTGAAAAATATATGTAGATTTAGTATAAATGCAGTTTGAAGTGGTTTTTTTCCTTTCCCCTCTCTTTTCCTCCCTTTCCCTGGTGTTAGGAGGGAGGCTTTTCTCTCTGTGCTTGGGGGGGTTGGCAGTTGCTCATCTCAAACCTAGACACCTGCTTTCTCATGTTTCTGGCTCAGCTCCTGTGCTGGTGCTGAGCATTACACAAGGGCTCAGGAGGGACTGTCTCCTTTAGCAGGGCAGTGAATAAATTTTAGAATCCCACTCCAAGGGACAAAAGGTATTAAGTTGATCCATAACCTGGTTTTGTCCAACCTGTAAAATGTTTTGAGGAGGAGCTCCCGTTGAGAAGGTATTATGCAATCATGTTATAGCACAGAAAACATCCCCAAAGGGCCAAAAGAAGGTTGCAGAAAGAGCCTTTTTCTGACAGTTCTTCTCAGGGGTTGATCTCCACCTAATTTGTGCTTTTGTAAGTCATGGATGCATTCAGAATCAGCTCCAGTGCTTTCATATTCACTGCTGTGCCTCTAGAAAACTTGCCAGTGATTTTGTGCTTAGTAAAAGTGCAAAGTGGTGGATTAGGAATTTTAGTTCAGTTTCAGTGTTTAAGTACAATTTTGTTTTACTCACTTGTGTCATGTAATTTCAGAGCAGTGCCCTGGATTGGAGACCTGTGATGAAAGTAATCCTCAGTAGGGATCTTTGAAATACTTGAAATCACAGAATCCCAGACTATTCTGAGTTGGAAGGGACCCACAAGGATCATGGAGTCCATCTCTTAAGTCAATGGCCCACACAGGGGATTGAACCCATGACCTTGGCATTGTTACAACCAAGTTTTAACCAACTGAGGTGATCTTTGATTGTTTAAATTCTGCACTAGGCTAGAAGGAGAAATTGGTCATAATGGTCAAGAGTTTTTGTAGTTAAATTTCAAATCACAGAATCTCAGAATGGTTTGGGTTGGAAGGGGCCTTAAAGCCCACCCAGTGCCACCCCCTGCCATGGGCAGGGACACCTCCCACCAGCCCAGGTGGCTCCAAGCCCTGTCCAACCTGGCCTTGGACACTCCAGGGATGGGGCAGCCACAGCTTCTCTGGGCATCTGTGCCAGGGCCTGCCCACCTCCCAGGGAAGGATTTTTCCCCAATATCCAATCCAACCCCTTGCTGTCTGGCTTTGCTGCTGAAATATGGTTGTTCAAGCACATGTTTTTAGCCAGGCTTTATAGGTGGTGCTGTTTTGTGCATTGTGAGCAGGGGGTTGGTCCAAGTGCAGGCACAGAGCTGGGATGGGTTACTCTGGAAGGAATCTCAGATCATCTGTCTGAATATGGATCTTCTGTAGGATCTGGGTCCTGTTTCCAAGAGCTTCTGCACGGGCACTTATGTCCTATTCTAAACTGGTAGAGATGATTAATTTGCTTAAATACTTTTATTTTTAAATTTTAATCCGGGTTAAATTGAAACCCAGAGCACAACAGTGTCTCTGACAGAAGTTCAATATCTTAAGTGGCTTATTATTTTTAAGTTTTTATACAGAAACTTTTCCACATATGTTGCTAATTATCACTGCAGTCACTACTTTAATGACTTTTGCTAAAATATGGTTTCACTCAAATAATTTTCATATTGCATTAATTCATGTTCCAAGCTAAAATTATTTGAACAGATGCATGTGCTTCCCCTCTAGAAAATCTTCTCAGCTGTTATTTTTTCATGAGTTTTTTTTCTGCTGTATATTTTTGTTTGTTTGTTTTTTCTTGGCTTTATTTTTCTTGCTCTTCAGCAAGAGAGTTGCCTTGATGTGAATAACACTGATCTTTCCCTTTGTGCAAACAAATGCCAAAGGTGTCTTTGAGGAAAGATGTGTAATTTAATTTTATTTAGTAAGAAGTTAAGCCCAAGAGATGGAGTTGAACATGAACTGCTTCAGGCACCACGGTGTTGCTGACGGTGTGAATGTTTAGGTGTCTCCAAAATTAAGAAGAAAAAGGGTTTCTGAGAAGCTGTTCATGTGTGGAATCCACTGGTGCTGGGCATAGCTGAAGTGACATTCCCTTGGTAAGGGCTGTAGAAAGATCCTGATCCAGTTTTCAGTGCATGGAATGGGAGGGCAGAGTGGGAAGGTGGGGCCTGTGGGATGGTGGTGTGAAAGCTTTGTGGTTGCACTGACCCCCAAACTGCATAAGGACAGACCCTGGGGCTGTCTGTCCATCTTGAAATTGGTGCCTGGTCCCTCCTTGGGTCTTCCACACTTGGCTTTGCACTTGGCTTCTCATCTTAAGGCATTCTGCAGTATTTTGTGGACTGGAGATCTTGAGAGAACAGACCTGGGGAAGGTTGGTGGGCTGGTTTAAAGGTAAACCAGCAGGAGAAACAAACCCAACACAAAAGAGATTATAAGTCAGAGTTACAATTTAATAACAATATTACAATAAATACAATGACACAAACAGTAATTGGGTTTAACCCCCAACCCCAGCAGTGTAACCCACCCCCTGGGGCACAAACACAGGGGGGTTTGGTGGCCCCTGTGCTGAGCCCCGCGTGGTTCCCTCGAGCCCAAAGGAAAAGGAAGGGACAAACCTGTTGGTGCAGATGATGGCACAGTCTGGGCCAGAGTGGTGGCTCCTCCTGGTCAGGGTCTGCTCCTCCTCTGGATCCAATGAGTGGTCCCAGAAGTCCCCAAACCCCAAGATTCTCTCCCCTCAGGTTTGGGTGGGAGCCCCCAGTGCCTCCCCCAGGGCAGGGAGTTCCACACTGGGGGATCTGACTCTGGCAGTCAGGGGGGATTTTGGAATGGTTGCTGGCCCCTGAGCAGAGCTGAGCCCTCAGGTGGGTGTGGAGGTGCCAAGGAGTCCCTGCAGGGCAGTTCTCCCAGCTCCTCTGCCAGGCTTCTTTCCCAGCCAGCTCCCAGCCTGAGGGCTCAGCTGTGCCCTGGGCAGCTGCTGCCAATGGGCCATTGGGAACAGTTGCTGGGCAATGGCCCAGAGGGTTTGGAATGCACAGCTTTGGGCACCCCCACACAGGGATAAACTGGTCCTGTCTGCTGAACTGGGACAGTTGGAAAGGGCTGTAGATGTAGAGCTGTTCTGAACTGAGGCAGCCTCTGAGGAGAACCAAGAGTGTCTTCCACACTTTCTGGATGTAGCTTCAAAAGCATGTTTTGAGTCGTGTGTATGTCAATGACTTAAACTAAATTACTCCAAGAATTTTCTCATATTAAAGTCTGTGTTGGCCTCCCTTGTTTTACCCAAGAAAGAGGTTTTTTCCCCACAAAACTGGAGGTGTTCACACCTTTTTTCAGTATCTATTTTTGTTGCTGCTGCCCCTTTTGCTGGAATGAGCTCTGTTCCATATTTGACTATGCTGCTGATGACAAAGCACAGGCTGCTCCTACCTTTGCAATTTCTGCCCAAGTTTCCAAAGCAGTTTCCTTCCAGTTGTTATTTCAATGCCACTTAGTAACTCTTTATTTCCATAAATTCTCTACTTCTGGGGCCCTGCTGGCACCAATTGCCGACAGAGGTCCACAAGTGTCCCAATGTGCACAACTGGTATTTTATGATGAGTTCTCTCCTCCTGACTCCACCCCAGGAGTGCAGTGCTGCCCTCCAAGTCCTCTCTTGTTTGCTGAGACTGCAGCTGCTCTAAGATGCCTCTCGTGTACAGGTATTTTGCATTTTTTCAGTTATGCTGCCCAGTTAAAATGAAAAGATGGTTCTTCACAGTTGAATTGTAGAATTCCAAGCAAAAATTCTATTTCATCTCCTACAGGCTTGTCTGATCTTGAAGGCACAGAGTAAACAACAGCCTCTCTTAGACCTTATTCAGAACAACAGAGAAGGAACTAGAAACTTTCAGAGTGGAATGTACTCTTCAGCTTAAGTATTGACTGCAGCCCTTTGGGCTGCTTTTTTCCTGGAGTAGCCAATAATTCCATAAATCAATGTCCAGAAGAATATGGGAAGAGCTTGTGAAGCTGATTAAGGACATGCTCCTATCTTTGTCCTGCTATCAGCCAACAATGTGCTTCAAAACATTTTGTCTAATTTAGCACATTAAAAGACAATATTTTTATTCTGTTTCTCATGAAGGACACAAAGGAAATGAAAGATCTCTTGAAAGATTTTTAGCCCTCTATAATTTCTCCTATTTCTGCCAAGAGTTAAAAAAACAATAACAGTAAAGCTGCTGAAATGATATAGAGATCTTATCTCAGGCGTGACTGTTCCATTGTTTTTTGATTGGCAAGATGAGGTGCGTGGGGACTTGTGGCTGTGCAATGACTTGGATTATGTCTGTCTTTTGTGAAAACAAAATTGCTCAGTTTAAGTCCAGTTGTGAGTAACGAAGGACTGTGCAATCTCAGTCATCTCTAAGGAGCTGCTGTGCTGATCAGAACTCTGTGTGTTCATCTGAATTATTTGCTGGGCTAGAAAAGGGCTGTCACAGAATCACACCCTGCTTGGGGTTGGAAGGACCTTAAAGCCCACTCAGTCCCACCCCCTGCCATGGGCAGAGACACCTCCCACCAGCCCAGGGTGCTCCAAGCCCTGTCCAACCTGGCCTGGGGCACTCCCAGGGATGGGGCAGCCACAGCTTCTCTGGGCACCTGTGCCAGGGCCTGCCCACCCTCCCAGCCAGGAATTCCTTCCCAATACCCACCTAACCCTGCCCTCTGGCAGTGGGAAGCCATTCCCCTTGTCCTGACACTTTCTGCCCAGATAAAAAGTCCCCATAAGGGGGGAACTTTCCCTGGTGGGTGACAGCTGAGTGTCTCGATGGCAGCAGGGCATCATTGTCACTCTTCAGTGCCCATCAGCTCCCATCATTCACTTCTCTGCTGGAGGAACCAATCCATGTGGGGCCACGAACAGAACTGCTGCTTAGATCTACACATGTCTTTCAAAATTTATCCTGGTTATTTTCAGTGATTATAGATGTGCCTCCAAAATCTTCTGGCCCTTCAGGGATCCTCGAGTGTGTGTCTTTAAGTACTTTAGTTTAGGACCATGCTGATAATCATGTTAGTCTCTTCCTTTCATCACTTCTTTATTTTGGGAGGTTTGTTAAGGTTTATGTTGAAAACTCAGGAAAATTGGTACCCAACTATTATAATTAAAAATCAGATACTAAGTTCAGTCTACATCATTCTTCCAAATTGATTCCAGAAAGTCATCTCTAATAAAGGGGAAATACTTCTGGCATGGTTATGTAGCTTCAGACACAGAGGAGAACCCCTTAATTAGCTGGCAGAAGATGAACTGCTGTGGCTGAGTCTTTGCAAGGTGCTTAATTTGACTGCTTATTTCTGGCTGCAGGTGCAACTAATGCTGGAAAAAAACATGTAGAAAATTTTCATTTTTTTTAATGAGAGATATTAAGAGAAAAATGGAATTATTTCCTCATTTCATAGGGGGTTTTGGTGTTTTCCCCTGTGATATTAATATATAAGTATGTTGATTCATCTTTGAACATACAATCATAGAATCATAGAATCGATTGGGTTGGAAAAGACCTCGGAGATCATCAAGTCCAACCCTTGGTCCAACTCCAGTCCCTTTACCAGATCATGGCACTCAGTGCCACAGCCAAGCTCAGTTGAAAAATCTCCAGGGATGGGGAATCCACCCACTCTCTGGGCAGCCCATTCCAATCCCTGAGCACTCTCTCTGCAAAGAATTTCTTTCTGCTCTCCAGCTTCAATTTCCCCTGGCAGAGCTTGAGCCCATCGTGCCCCCTTGTCCTGTTGCTGAGTGCCTGGGAGAAGAGACCAACCCCCACCTGGCCAGAACTT